>NC_134302.1:1539291-1839291 GCF_949628215.1 Phalacrocorax aristotelis | reverse complement strand
CTTATATGGATAGGACCAATATAGTCTTATATGGACTGGAAAAATATAGCCTTATATGGATAGGACCAATATAGCCTTATATGGACTGGAAAAATATAGCCTTATATGGACCAGACCAATATAGCCCTAAATGGACCGGATAAATATAGTCTTATATAGATAAGACCAATATAGCCTTATATGGACCGGAAAAATATAGCCTTATACGGATAGGACCAATATAGCCTTATATGGACTGGAAAAATATAGCCTTATATGGACCGGACAAATATAGCCTTATATGGAGCGGAAAAATATAGCCTTATATGGATAGGACCAATATAGCCTTATATGGACCGGACCAATATAGCCTTATATGGACCGGAAAAATATAGCATTATATGGAAAGGACCAATATAGCCTTATAGGGAAAGGACCAATATAGACGTATATGGACCGGACCAATATAGCCTTATATGGACTTGAAAAATATAGCCTTATATGGACCGGACCAATATAGCCTTATATGGACCGGAAAAATATATCCTTATATGGACCGGACCAATATAGCCTTATATGGACTGGAAAAATATAGCCTTATATGGACCGGACCAATATAGCCTTATATGGACTGGAAAAATATAGCCTTATATGGACCGGAAAAATATAGCCTTATATGGACTGGAAAAATATAGCCTTATATGGAAAGGACCAATATAGCCTTATATGGACCGGACCAATATAGCCTTATATGGACTTGAAAAATATAGCCTTATATGGACCGGACCAATATAGCCTTATATGGACCGGAAAAATATAGCCCTATATGGACCGGAAAAATATAGCCTTATATGGATAGGACCAATATAACCTTATATGGACCGGAAAAATATAGCATTATATGGACCGGACCAATATAGCCTTATATGGACCTGAAAAATATAGCATTATATGGACAGGACCAATATAGCCTTATATGGACTGGAAAAATATAGCCTTATATGGACTGGAAAAATATAGCCTTATATGGACCGGAAAAATATAGCATTATATGGAGCGGAAAAATATAGCCTTATATGGACCGGAAAAATATAGCCTTATATGGACCGGACCAATATAGCCTTATATGGACCGGAAAAATATAGCCTTATGTAGATAGGACCAATATAGCCTTACATGGACCGGAAAAATATAGCCTTATATGGATAGGACCAATATAGCCTTATATGGACTGGAAAAATATAGCCTTATATGGAAAGGACCAATATAGCCTTATATGTAATGGACCAATATAGCCGTCTATGGACCGGACCAATATAGCCTTATATGGACCGGAAAAATATAGCCTTCTATGGAAAGGACCAATATAGCCTTATATGGATAGGACCAATATAGCCTTATATGGACTTGAAAAATATAGCATTATATGGAAAGGACCAATATAGCCTTATATGGAAAGGACCAAAATAGCCGTATATGGAAAGGACCAATATAGCCTTATATGGACTTGAAAAATATAGCCTTATATGGACCGGACCAATATAGCCTTATATGGACTGCAAAAATATAGCCATATATGGACCGGACCAATATAGCCTTATATGGACCGGAAAAATATAACCTTATAAGGAAAGGACCAATATAGCCTTATATGGACCGGACCAATATAGCCATATATGGATAGGACCAATATAGCCTTATATGGACCGGAAAAATATAGCCTTATATGGACCGGACCAATATAGCTTATATGGACCGGACCAAAATAGCCTTATATGTAATGGACCAATATAGCCTTATATGGACCGGAAAAATATAGCCTTATATGGACCGGACCAATATAGCCTTATATGGACCGGAAAAATATAGCCTTATATGGACCGGAAAAATATAGCCTTATATGGATAGGAGCAATATAGCCTTATATGGACCAGAAAAATATAGCCTTATATGGATAGGACCACTATAGCCTTATATTGATAGGATGAATATAGCCTTATATGGACAGGACCAATATAGCCTTATATGGACTTGAAAAATATAGCCTTATATGGACCGGACCAATATAGCCTTATATGGACCGGAAAAGTATAGCCCTATATGGACCGGACCAATATAGCCTTATATGGACTTGAAAAATATAGCCTTATATGGAAAGGACCAATATAGCCTTATATGTACCAGAAAAATATAGCCTTATATGGACCGGACCAATATAGCATTATATGGACCGGAAAAATATAGCCTTATATGGAAAGGACCAATATAGCCTTATATGGACTGGAAAAATATAGCCTTATATGGACCGGACCAATATAGCCTTATATGGACTGGAAAAATATAGCCTTATACGGACCGGAAAAGTATAGCCTTATTTGGATAGGACCAATATAGCCTTATATGGACCGGAAAAATATAGCCTTATATGGACAGGACCAATATAGCCTTATATGGATAGGATGAATATAGCCTTATATGGACTGCAAAAATATAGCCTTATATGGACTTGAAAAATATAGCCTTATATGGACCGGACCAATATAGCCTTATAGGGAAAGGACCAATATAGCCGTATATGGACCGGAAAAATATAGCCTTATATAGATAGGACCAATATAGCCTTATAGGGAAAGGACCAATATAGCCGTATATGGACCGGAAAAATATAGCCTTATATCGACTTGAAAAATATAGCCTTATATGGACCGGAAAAATATAGCCTTATATGGACCGGAAAAATATAGACTTATATGGACCGGAAAAATATAACCTTATATGGATCGGACCAATATAGTCTTATATGGACTGGAAAAATATAGCCTTATATGGATAGGACCAATATAGCCTTATATGGACCGGAAAAATATAGCCTTATATGGACCGGAAAAATATAGCCTCATATGGATAGGACCAATATAGCCTTATATGGACTGGAAAAATATAGCCTTATATGGACCAGACCAATATAGCCCTAAATGGACCGGAAAAATATAGCCTTATATAGATAGGACCAATATAGCCTTATATGGACCGGACCAATATAGCCATATATGGATAGGACCAATATAGCCTTATATGGACCGGAAAAATATAGCCTTATATGGACCGGACCAATATAGCTTATATGGACCGGACCAAAATAGCCTTATATGTAATGGACCAATATAGCCTTATATGGACCGGAAAAATATAGCCTTATATGGACCGGACCAATATAGCCTTATATGGACCGGAAAAATATAGCCTTATATGGACCGGAAAAATATAGCCTTATATGGATAGGAGCAATATAGCCTTATATGGACCAGAAAAATATAGCCTTATATGGATAGGACCACTATAGCCTTATATTGATAGGATGAATATAGCCTTATATGGACAGGACCAATATAGCCTTATATGGACTTGAAAAATATAGCCTTATATGGACCGGACCAATATAGCCTTATATGGACCGGAAAAGTATAGCCCTATATGGACCGGACCAATATAGCCTTATATGGACTTGAAAAATATAGCCTTATATGGAAAGGACCAATATAGCCTTATATGTACCAGAAAAATATAGCCTTATATGGACCGGACCAATATAGCATTATATGGACCGGAAAAATATAGCCTTATATGGAAAGGACCAATATAGCCTTATATGGACTGGAAAAATATAGCCTTATATGGACCGGACCAATATAGCCTTATATGGACTGGAAAAATATAGCCTTATAAGGACCGGAAAAGTATAGCCTTATTTGGATAGGACCAATATAGCCTTATATGGACCGGAAAAATATAGCCTTATATGGACAGGACCAATATAGCCTTATATGGATAGGATGAATATAGCCTTATATGGACTGCAAAAATATAGCCTTATATGGACTTGAAAAATATAGCCTTATATGGACCGGACCAATATAGCCTTATAGGGAAAGGACCAATATAGCCGTATATGGACCGGAAAAATATAGCCTTATATAGATAGGACCAATATAGCCTTATAGGGAAAGGACCAATATAGCCGTATATGGACCGGAAAAATATAGCCTTATATCGACTTGAAAAATATAGCCTTATATGGACCGGAAAAATATAGCCTTATATGGACCGGAAAAATATAGACTTATATGGACCGGAAAAATATAACCTTATATGGATCGGACCAATATAGTCTTATATGGACTGGAAAAATATAGCCTTATATGGATAGGACCAATATAGCCTTATATGGACTGGAAAAATATAGCCTTATATGGACTGGAAAAATATAGCCTCATATGGATAGGACCAATATAGCCTTATATGGACTGGAAAAATATAGCCTTATATGGACCAGACCAATATAGCCCTAAATGGACCGGAAAAATATAGCCTTATATAGATAGGACCAATATAGCCTTATATGGACCGGAAAAATATAGCCTTATACGGATAGGACCAATATAGCCTTATATGGACTGGAAAAATATAGCCTTATATGGACCGGACAAATATAGCCTTATATGGACCGGAAAAATATAGCCTTATATGGATAGGACCAATATAGCCGTATATGGACCGGAAAAATAGAGCCTTATATGGACCGGACCAATACAGCCTTATATGGACTGGAAAAATATAGCCTTATATGGACCGGAAAAATATACCCTTATATGGATAGGACCAATATAGCCTTATATGGATCGGACCAATATAGCCTTATATGGACTGGAAAAATATAGCCTCATATGGATAGGACGAATATAGCCTTATATGGACTGGAAAAATATAGCCTTATACGGACCGGAAAAGTATAGCCTTATATGGATAGGACCAATATAGCCTTATATGGACCGGAAAAATATAGCCTTATATGGATAGGACCAATATAGCCTTATATGGACCGGAAAAATATAGCCTTATATGGATAGGACCAATATAGCCTTATATGGATAGGATGAATATAGCCTTATATGGACTGGAAAAATATAGCCTTATATGGACTTGAAAAATATAGCCTTATATGGACTGGAAAAATATAGCCTTATATGGACTGGACAAATATAGCCCTATATGGACCGGAAGAATATAGCCTTATATGCATAGGACCAATATAGCCTTATATGGACCGTAAAAATATAGCATTATATGGATAGGACCAAAATAGCCTTATATGGACTGGAAAAATATAGCCTTATATGGATAGGACCAATATAGCCTTATATGGACCGGAAAAATATAGCCTTGTATGTAAAGAACCAATATAGCATTATATGGACTGGAAAAATATAGCCTTATATGGATAGGACCAATATAGCCTTATATGGACCGGAAAAATATACCTTTATATGGATAAGACCAATATAGCCTTATACGGACCAGAAAAATATAGCCTTATATGGACCGGAAAAATATAGTCTTATATGGACAGGACCAATATTGCCTTATATGGACCGGAAAAATATAGACTTATATGGACCGCTCCAATATAGTCTTATATGGACAGGACCAATATAGCCTTATATGGACCGGGAAAATATACCCTTATATGGAAAAGACCAATATAGCCTTATATGGACTGGAAAAATATAGCCTTATATGGAACGGACCAATATAGCCTTATATGGTTAGGACAAATATAGCCTTATATGGACCGGAAAAATATAGCCTTATATGGACCGGAAAAATATAGCCTTATATGGATAAGACCAATATAGCCTTATATGGACCGGAAAAATATAGCCTTATATGGAAAGGACCAATATTGCCTTATATGGACCAGAAAAATATAGCCTTATATGGACCGGACCAATATAGCCATATATCGATAGGACCAATATAGCCTTATATGGACCGGAAAAATATAGCCTTATATGGACCGAACCAATATAGCCTTATATGTAATGGACCAATATAGCCTTATATGGACTGGAAAAATATAGCCTTATATGGATAGGACCAATATAGCCTTATATGGACTTGAAAAATATAGCCTTATATGGACCGGACCAATATAGCCTTATATGGACCGGAAAAATATAGCCTTATATGGATAGGACCAATATAGCCTTATATGGACCGAACCAATATAGCCTTATATGGACCTGAAAAATACAGCCTTATATGGATAGGGCCTATATAGCCTTATATGGACCGGAAAAATATAGCCTTATATGGATAGGACCAATATAGCCTTATATTGATAGGATGAATATAGCCTTATATGGACCTGAAAAATACAGCCTTATATGGATAGGGCCTATATAGCCTTATATGGACCGGAAAAATATAGCCTTATATGGATAGGACCAATATAGCCTTATATTGATAGGATGAATATAGCCTTATATGGACCGGACCAACATAGCCTTATATGGACTTGAAAAATATAGCCTTATATGGACCGGACCAATGTAGCCTTATATGGACCGGACCAATATAGCCCTATATGGACCGGAAAAATATAGCCTTATATGGACCGGACCAATATAGCCTTATATGGACCGGAAAAATATAGCATTATATGGAAAGGACCAATATAGCCTTATAGGGAAAGGACCAATATAGCCGTATATGGACCGGACCAATATAGCATTATATGGACTTGAAAAATATAGCCTTATATGGACCGGACCAATATAGCCTTATATGGACCGGAAAAATATAGCCTTATATGGACCGGACCAATATAGCCTTATATGGACTGGAAAAATATAGCCTTATATGGACCGGACCAATATAGCCTTATATGGACTGGAAAAATATAGCCTTATATGGACCGGAAAAATATAGCCTTATATGGACCAGAAAAATATAGCCTTATATGGACTGGAAAAATATAGCCTTATATGGAAAGGACCAATATAGCCTTATATGGACCGGACCAATATAGCCTTATATGGACTTGAAAAATATAGCCTTATATGGACCGGACCAATATAGCCTTATATGGACCGGAAAAATATAGCCCTATATGGACCGGAAAAATATAGCCTTATATGGATAGGACCAATATAAACTTATATGGACCGGAAAAATATAGCATTATATGGACCGGACCAATATAGCCTTATATGGACTGGAAAAATATAGCCTTATATGGACTGGAAAAATATAGCCTTATATGGACCGGAAAAATATAGCCTTATATGGACTGGAAAAATACAGCCTTATATGGACCGGAAAAATATAGCCTTATATGGACCGGAAAAATATAACCTTATATGGATAGGACCAATATAGTCTTATATGGACCGGAAAAATAGAGCCTTATATGGACCGGACCAATATAGCCTTATATGGACCGGAAAAATATAGCCTTATATGGACCGGAAAAATATAGCCTCATATGGATAGGACCAATATAGCCTTATATGGACTGAAAAAATATAGCCTTATATGGACCAGACCAATATAGCCCTAAATGGACCGGAAAAATATAGCCTTATATAGATAGGACCAATATAGCCTTATATGGACCGGAAAAATATAGCCTTATATGGACCGGAAAAATATAGCCTCATATGGATAGGACCAATATAGCCTTATATGGACTGAAAAAATATAGCCTTATATGGACCAGACCAATATAGCCCTAAATGGACCGGAAAAATATAGCCTTATATAGATAGGACCAATATAGCCTTATATGGACCGGAAAAATATACCCTTATATGGATAGGACCAATATAGCCTTATATGGATCGGACCAATATAGCCTTATATGGACCGGAAAAATATAGCCTCAGATGGATAGGACGAATATAGCCTTATATGGACTGGAAAAATATAGCCTTATACGGACCGGAAAAGTATAGCCTTATATGGATAGGACCAATATAGCCTTATATGGACCGGAAAAATATAGCCTTATATGGATAGGACCAATATAGCCTTATATGGACCGGAAAAATATAGCCTTATATGGATAGGACCAATAAAGCCTTATATGGATAGGATGAATATAGCCTTATATGGACTGGAAAAATATAGCCTTATATGGACTTGAAAAATATAGCCTTATATGGAGCGGACCAATATAGCCTTATATGGACTGGACCAATATAGCCCTATATGGACCGGAAAAATATAGCCTTATATGCATAGGACCAATATAGCCTTATATGGACTGGAAAAATATAGCCTTATATGGACAGGACCAATATAGCCTTATATGGACTTGAAAAATATAGCCTTATATGGACCGGACCAATATAGCCTTATATGGACCGGAAAAATATAGCCTTATATGGATAGGACCAATATAGCCTTATATGGACCGAACCAATATAGCCTTATATGGACTGGAAAAATATAGCCTTATATGGATAGGACCAATATAGCCTTATATGGACCGGACCAATATAGCCTTATATGGACCTGAAAAATATAGCCTTATATGGATAGGACCAATATAGCCTTATATGGACCGGAAAAATATAGCCTTATATGGACCGGAGAAATATAGCCTTATATGGACCGGACCCATATAGCCTTATATGGACTGGAAAAATATAACCTTATATGGATAGGACCAATATAGTCTTATATGGACTGGAAAAATATAACCTTATATGGATAGGACCAATATAGTCTTATATGGACTGGAAAAATATAGCCTTATATGGACCGGAAAAATATAGCCTCATATGGATAGGACCAATATAGCCTTATATGGACTGGAAAAATATAGCCTTATATGGACCAGACCAATATAGCCCTAAATGGACCGGATAAATATAGCCTTATATAGATAGGAACAATATAGCCTTATATGGACCGGAAAAATATAGCCTTATACGGATAGGACCAATATAGTCTTATATGGACTGGAAAAATATAGCCTTATATGGACCGGACAAATATAGCCTTATATGGAGCGGAAAAATATAGCCTTATATGGATAGGACCAATATAGCCGTATATGGACCGGAAAAATAGAGCCTTATATGGACCGGACCAATATAGCCTTATATGGACCGGGAAAATATACCCTTATATGGATAGGACCAATATAGCCTTATATGGATCGGACCAATATAGCCTTATATGGACCGGAAAAATATAGCCTCATATGGATAGGACGAATATAGCCTTATATGGACTGGAAAAATATAGCCTTATACGGACCGGAAAAGTATAGCCTTATATGGATAGGACCAATATAGCCTTATATGGACCGGAAAAATATAGCCTTATATGGATAGGACCAATATAGCCTTATATGGACCGGAAAAATATAGCCTTATATGGATAGGACCAATATAGCCTTATATGGATAGGATGAATGTAGCCTTATATGGACTGGAAAAATATAGCCTTATATGGACCAGAAAAATATAGCCTTATATGGACCGGAAAAATATAGTCTTATATGTACAGGACCAATATAGCCTTATATGGACCGGAAAAATATAGCCTTATATGGACCGGTCCAATATAGTCTTATATGGACAGGACCAATATAGCCTTATATGGACCGGAAAAATATAGCCTTATATGGAAAGGACCAATATAGCCTTATATGGACTGGAAAAATATAGCCTTATATGGACTGGACCAATATAGCCTTATATGGTTAGGACAAATATAGCCTTATATGGACCGGAAAAATATAGCCTTATATGGACCGGAAAAATATAGCCTTATATGGATAAGACCAATATTGCCTTATATGGACTGGAAAAATATAGCCTTATATGGACCGGTCCAATATAGTCTTATATGGACAGGACCAATATAGCCTTATATGGACCGGAAAAATATAGCCTTATATGGAAAGGACCAATATAGCCTTATATGGACTGGAAAAATATAGCCTTATATGGACAGGACCAATATAGCCTTATATGGTTAGGACAAATATAGCCTTATATGGACCGGAAATATATAGCCTTATATGGACCGGAAAAATATAGCCTTATATGGATAAGACCAATATAGCCTTATATGGACCGGAAAAATATAGCCTTATATGGATAGGACCAATATAGCCTTATATGGACCGGAAAAAATTTAGCCTTATATGGATAGGAACAATATAGCCTTATATGGACCGGAAAAGTATAGCCTTATATGGATAGGACCAATATAGCCTTATATGGACCGGAAAAATATAGCCTTATATGGACCGGAAAAATACAGCCTTATATGGATAAAACCAATATAGCCTTATATGCACCGGAAAAATATAGCCTTATATGGAAAGGACCAATATTGCCTTATATGGACCAGAAAAATATAGCCTTATATGGACCGGACCAATATAGCCATATATCGATAGGACCAATATAGCCTTATATGGACTGCAAAAATATAGTCTTATATGGACCGGACCAATATAGCCTTATATGGACCGGACCAATATAGCCTTATATGTAATGGACCAATATAGCCTTATATGGACCGGAAAAATATAGCCTTATATGGACCGGACCAATATAGCCTTATATGGACCGGAAAAATATAGCCATATATGGACCGGACCAATATAGCCTTATATGGACCGGAAAAATATAACCTTATAAGGAAAGGACCAATATAGCCTTATATGGACCGAACCAATATAGCCTTATATGGACCTGAAAAATATAGCCTTATATGGATAGGACCAATATAGCCTTATATGGACCGGAAAAATATAGCCCTATATGGACCGGAGAAATATAGCCTTATATGGACCGGACCCATATAGCCTTATATGGACTGGAAAAATATAACCTTATATGGATAGGACCAATATAGTCTTATATGGACTGGAAAAATATAGCCTTATATGGATAGGACCAATATAGCCTTATATGGACTGGAAAAATATAGCCTTATATGGACCGGAAAAATATAGCCTTATATGGATAGGACCAATATAGCCTTATATGGACTGGAAAAATATAGCCTTATATGGACCAGACCAATATAGCCCTAAATGGACCGGATAAATATAGCCTTATATAGATAGGACCAATATAGCCTTATATGGACCGGAAAAATATAGCCTTATACGGATAGGACCAATATAGTCTTATATGGACTGGAAAAATATAGCCTTATATGGACCGGACAAATATAGCCTTATATGGAGCGGAAAAATATAGCCTTATATGGATAGGACCAATATAGCCGTATATGGACCGGAAAAATAGAGCCTTATATGGACCGGACCAATATAGCCTTATATGGACCGGGAAAATATACCCTTATATGGATAGGACCAATATAGCCTTATATGGATCGGACCAATATAGCCTTATATGGACCGGAAAAATATAGCCTCATATGGATAGGACGAATATAGCCTTATATGGACTGGAAAAATATAGCCTTATACGGACCGGAAAAGTATAGCCTTATATGGATAGGACCAATATAGCCTTATATGGACCGGAAAAATATAGCCTTATATGGATAGGACCAATATAGCCTTATATGGACCGGAAAAATATAGCCTTATATGGATAGGACCAATATAGCCTTATATGGATAGGATGAATGTAGCCTTATATGGACTGGAAAAATATAGCCTTATATGGACCAGAAAAATATAGCCTTATATGGACCGGAAAAATATAGTCTTATATGTACAGGACCAATATAGCCTTATATGGACCGGAAAAATATAGCCTTATATGGACCGGTCCAATATAGTCTTATATGGACAGGACCAATATAGCCTTATATGGACCGGAAAAATATAGCCTTATATGGAAAGGACCAATATAGCCTTATATGAACTGGAAAAATATAGCCTTATATGGACCGGACCAATATAGCCTTATATGGTTAGGACAAATATAGCCTTATATGGACCGGAAAAATATAGCCTTATATGGACCGGAAAAATATAGCCTTATATGGATAAGACCAATATTGTCTTATATGGACCGGAAAAATATAGCCTTATATGGAAAGGACCAATATAGCCTTATATGGACTGGAAAAATATAGCCTTATATGGACAGGACCAATATAGCCTTATATGGTTAGGACAAATATAGCCTTATATGGACCGGAAATATATAGCCTTATATGGACCGGAAAAATATAGCCTTATATGGATAAGACCAATATAGCCTTATATGGACCGGAAAAATATAGCCTTATATGGATAGGACCAATATAGCCTTATATGGACCGGAAAAAATTTAGCCTTATATGGATAGGAACAATATAGCCTTATATGGACCGGAAAAGTATAGCCTCATATGGATAGGACCAATATAGCCTTATATGGACCGGAAAAATATAGCCTTATATGGATAGGACCAATATAGCCTTATATGGACAGGAAAAATATAGCCTTATATGGATAGGACCAATATAGCCTTATATGGCCTGAACCAATATAGCCCTATATGAACCGGAAAAATATAGCCTTATATGGATCGGACCAATATAGACTTATATGGACCGGACCAATATAGCCTTATATGGACTGTAAAAATATAGCCTTATATGGACCGGACCAATATAGCCTTATATGGACTGGAAAAATATAGCCTTATATGGAAAGGACCAATATAGCCTTATATGGACTTGAAAAATATAGCCTTATATGGACCGGACCAATATAGCCTTATATGGACTGGAAAAATATAGCCTTATATGGATAGGACCAATATAGCCTTATATGGACTGGAAAAATATAGCATTATATGGATAGGACCAATATAGCCTTATATGGACCTGAAAAATATAGCCTTATATGGAACGGACCAATATAGCCTTATATGGACTGGAAAAATATAGCCTTAAATGTAATGGGCCAATATAGCATTATATGGAGCGGAAAAATATAGCCTTATATGGACCGGAAAAGTATAGCCTTATATGGATAGGACCAATATAGCCTTATATGGACCGGAAAAATATAGCCTTATATGGACCGGAAAAGTATAGCCTTATATGGATAGGACAAATATAGCCTTATATGGACCGGAAAAATATAGCCTTCTATGGACCGGAAAAGTATAGCCTTATATGGATAGGACAAATATAGCCTTATATGGACCGGAAAAATATAGCCTTCTATGGACCGGAAAAATATAGCCTTATATGGATAGGGCCAAAATAGCCTTATATGGACCTGAAAAATATAGCCTTATATGGAACGGACCAATATAGCCTTATATGGACTGGAAAAATATAGCCTTAAATGTAATGGGCCAATATAGCATTATATGGAGCGGAAAAATATAGCCTTATATGGACCGGAAAAGTATAGCCTTATATGGATAGGACCAATATAGCCTTATATGGAGCGGAAAAATATAGCCTTATATGGACCGGAAAAGTATAGCCTTATATGGATAGGACAAATATAGCCTTATATGGACCGGAAAAATATAGCCTTCTATGGACCGGAAAAATATAGCCTTATATGGATAGGGCCAAAATAGCCTTATTTGGACTGGAAAATATAGCCTTACATGGATAGGACCAATATAGCCTTATATGGACCGGGAAAATATAGCCTTATAGGGACTGGAAAAATATAGCCTTATATGGACCGGAAAAGTATAGCCTCATATGGATAGGACCAATATAGGCTTATATGGACCGGAAAAATATAGCCTTATATGGACTGGAAAAATATAGCCTAATAAGGACTGGAAAAGTATAGCCTTATATGGATAGGACAAATATAACCTTATATGGACTGGAAAAATATAGCCTTATATGGATAGGACCAATATAGCCTTATATGGACCGGAAAAATATAGCCTTATATGGACCGGAAAAATATAGCCTTTTATGGAGCGGAAAAATATAGCCTTATATGGACAGGACCAATATAGCCTTATATGGACTGCAAAAATATAGCCTTATATGAAAAGGACCAATATAGCCTTATATGGACTGGAAAAATATAGCCTTATATGGACAGGACCAATATAGCCTTATCTGGACCGGAAAAATATAGCCTTATATGGACCGGACCAATATAGCCTTATATGGACCGGAAAAATATAGCCTTATATTGATAGGACCAATATAGCCTTATATGGACTGGAAAAATATAGCCTTATATGGACAGGAAAAATATAGCCTCATATGGATAGGACCAATATAGCCTTATATGGACTGGAAAAATATAGCCTTATATGGACCAGACCAATATAGCCCTAAATGGACCGGATAAATATAGTCTTATATAGATAAGACCAATATAGCCTTATATGGACCGGAAAAATATAGCCTTATACGGATAGGACCAATATAGCCTTATACGGACTGGAAAAATATAGCCTTATATGGATAGGACCAATATAGCCTTATATGGAGCGGAAAAATATAGCCTTATATGGATAGGACCAATATAGCCGTATATGGACCGGAAAAATAGAGCCTTATATGGACCGGACCAATATAGCCTTATATGGACCGGAAAAATATACCCTTATATGGATAGGACGAATATAGCCTTATATGGACTGGAAAAATATAGTCTTATATGGACAGGACCAATATAGCCTTATATGGACCGGAAAAATACAGCCTTATATGGACCGGAAAAATATAGCCTTATATGGACCGGACCAATATAGCCTTATATGGACTGGAAAAATAGAGCCTTATATGGATAGGACCAATATAGCCTTATATGGTTAGGACAAATATAGCCTTATATGGACCGGAAAAAATAGCCTTATATGGATAAGACCAATATTGCCTTATATGGACCGGAAAAATATAGCCTTATATGGAAAGGACCAATATAGCCTTATATGGACTGGAAAAATATAGCCTTATATGCACAGGACCAATATAGCCTTATATGGTTAGGACAAATATAGCCTTATATGGACTGCAAAAATATAGCCTTATATGGATAAAACCAATATAGCCTTATATGCACCGGAAAAATATAGCCTTATATGGAAAGGACCAATATTGCCTTATATGGACCAGAAAAATATAGCCTTATATGGACCGGACCAATATAGCCATATATCGATAGGACCAATATAGCCTTATATGGACTGCAAAAATATAGCCTTATATGGACCGGACCAATATAGCCTTATATGGACCGGACCAATATAGCCTTATATGTAATGGACCAATATAGCCTTATATGGACCGGAAAAATATAGCCTTATATGGACCAGACCAATATAGCCCTAAATGGACCGGATAAATATAGCCTTATATAGATAGGACCAATATAGCCTTATATGGACCGGAAAAATATAGCCTTATACGGATAGGACCAATATAGCCTTATATGGACTGGAAAAATATAGCCTTATATGGACCGGACAAATATAGCCTTATATGGAGCGGAAAAATATAGCCTTATATGGATAGGACCAATATAGCCGTATATGGACCGGAAAAATAGAGCCTTATATGGACCGGACCAATATAGCCTTATATGGACCGGAAAAATATACCCTTATATGGATAGGACCAATATAGCCTTATATGGATCGGACCAATATAGCCTTATATGGACCGGAAAAATATAGCCTCATATGGATAGGACGAATATAGCCTTATATGGACTGGAAAAATATAGCCTTATATGGACCGGAAAAGTATAGCCTTATATGGATAGGACCAATATAGCCTTATATGGACCGGAAAAATATAGCCTTATATGGATAGGACCAATATAGCCTTATATGGACCGGAAAAATATAGCCTTATATGGATAGGACCAATATAGCCTTATATGGATAGGATGAATGTAGCCTTATATGGACTGGAAAAATATAGCCTTATATGGACCAGAAAAATATAGCCTTATATGGACCGGAAAAATATAGTCTTATATGGACAGGACCAATATAGCCTTATATGGACCGGAAAAATATAGCCTTATATGGACCGGTCCAATATAGTCTTATATGGACAGGACCAATATAGCCTTATATGGACAGGAAAAATATAGCCTTATATGGAAAGGACCAATATAGCCTTATATGGACTGGAAAAATATAGCCTTATATGGACCGGACCAATATAGCCTTATATGGTTAGGACAAATATAGCCTTATATGGACCGGAAAAATATAGCCTTATATGGACCGGAAAAATATAGCCTTATATGGATAAGACCAATATTGCCTTATATGGACCGGAAAAATATAGCCTTATATGGAAAGGACCAATATAGCCTTATATGGACTGGAAAAATATAGCCTTATATGCATAGGACCAATATAGCCTTATATGGTTAGGACAAATATAGCCTTATATGGACCGGAAATATATAGCCTTATATGGACCGGAAAAATATAGCCTTATATGGACCGGAAAAATATAGCCTTATATGGATAAGACCAATATAGCCTTATATGGACCGGAAAAATATAGCCTTATATGGATAGGACCAATATAGCCTTATATGGACCAGAAAAAATTTAGCCTTATATGGATAGGAACAATATAGCCTTATATGGACCGGAAAAGTATAGCCTCATATGGATAGGACCAATATAGCCTTATATGGACTGGAAAAATATAGCCTTATATGGACTGGAAAAATATAGCCTTATATGGACAGGAAAAATATAGCCTTATATGGATAGGACCAATATAGCCTTATATGGCCTGAACCAATATAGCCCTACATGAACCGGAAAAATATAGCCTTATATGGACCGGACCAATATAGCCTTATATGGACCGGACCAATATAGCCTTATATGGACTTGAAAAATATAGCCTTATATGGACCGGACCAATATAGCCTTATATGGACCGGAAAAATATAGCCTTATATGGATAGGACCAATATAGCCTTATATGGACCGGAAAAATATAGCATTATATGGATAGGACCAATATAGCCTTATATGGACCTGAAAAATATAGCCTTATATGGAACGGACCAATATAGTCTTATATGGACTGGAAAAATATAGCCTTAAATGTAATGGGCCAATATAGCATTATATGGAGCGGAAAAATATAGCCTTATATGGACCGGAAAAGTATAGCCTTATATGGATAGGACCAATATAGCCTTATATGGACCGGAAAAATATAGCCTTATATGGATAGGACCAATATAGCCTTATATGGATAGGACAAATATAGCCTTATATGGACCGGAAAAATATAGCCTTCTATGGACCGGAAAAATACAGCCTTATATGGATAGGGCCAAAATAGCCTTATATGGACTGGAAAATATAGCCTTACATGGATAGGACCAATATAGCCTTATATGGACCGGGAAAATATAGCCTTATAGGGACCGGAAAAATATAGCCTTATATGGACCGGAAAAGTATAGCCTCATATGGATAGGACCAATATAGGCTTATAAGGACCGGAAAAATATAGCCTTATATGGACTGGAAAAATATAGCCTAATAAGGACTGGAAAAGTATAGCCTTATATGGATAGGACAAATATAACCTTATATGGACTGGAAAAATATAGCCTTATATGGATAGGACCAATATAGCCTTATATGGACTGGAAAAATATAGCCTTATATGGACTGGAAAAATATAGCCTAATAAGGACTGGAAAAGTATAGCCTTATATGGATAGGACAAATATAACCTTATATGGACTGGAAAAATATAGCCTTATATGGATAGGACCAATATAGCCTTATATGGACCGGAAAAATATAGCCTTATATGGACCGGAAAAATATAGCCTTATATGGATAGGACCAATATAGCCTTATCTGGACTGGAAAAATATAGCCTTATATGGATAGGACCAATATAGCCTTATATGGACTGGAAAAATATAGCCTTATATGGATAAAACCAATATAGCCTTATCTGGACCGGAAAAATATAGCCTTATATGGACAGGACCAATATAGCCTTATATGGACCGGAAAAATATAGCCTTATATGGATAGGACAAATATAGCCCTATATGGACCGGAAAAATATAGCCTTATATGGAGCGGAAAAATATAGCCTTATATAGACCGGACCCATATTACCCTATATGGTCCGGACCAATATACCCCTATATGGACCGTACCTATAAAGCCCTATATGGACCGGACCACTATAGCCAGATATGGACCGGAAAAATATAGCGCTATATGGGCCACACCCATATAAACCTATATGGACCGGACCAATATAGCCCCCGGAATGGACTTGTCGGGGGAACACCGGACCGGATCCGGCTCCCGGAATGGACTCTGCGGAAAAACTGGACCCGATCCGGCCCCTGGAATGGCATGCCGTGGAAAAACCGGACCGGATCCGGCCCCCGGAATGGACTGCAGCGGAAAAACCGGACCGGATCCGGCCCCTGGATTGGACTGCCGCGGAATAAGCGGACCGGATCTGGCCCCCGCAACGCAGTGCCGCGGAAAACCCGGACCGGATCCGGCCCCCGGAATGGACTGCCGCGGAAATACCGGACCGGGTCCGGCCCCCGGAATGGACTGCCGCGGAAAAACCGGACCGGGTCCGGCCTCCGGAATGGACTGCCGCGGAAAAACCGGACCGGGTCCGGCCTCCGGAATGGACTGCCGCGGAAAAACCGGACCGCCGCGGAAAAACCGGACCGAATCCACCCCCAGGAATGGCGTGCGGCAGAAAAACCGGACCGGATCTGGGCCGCGGAAAAACAGGACCGGGTACGGCCCCCGGAATGGACTGCCGTGGAAAAACCAGACCGGATCGGGCCCCCGGAATGGAGTGCCGCTAAAAAACCGGACCAGATCCGGCCACCGGAATGGACTGGCGCGGAATAACCGGAACGGATCCGGTCCCCGGAATGGAGTGCCGCAGAAAAACCGGACCGGATCCGGCCACCGGAATGCACTGCCGCGGAAAAACCGGACCGGGTCTGGACCCCGGACCGGCGAGCCGCGGAAAAACCGGACCGGATGCGGCCCCCGGAATGGACTGCCGCGGAAGAACCGGACCGGAATCGGCCCCCGGAATGGACTGCCACGGAAAATCCGGACCTGATCCGGCCCCCGGAATGGACTGCCGCGGAAAATCCGGACCGGATCCGGCCCCCGGAATGGCGTGCCGCGGAAAAACCGGACAGAACCGGGCCACGGAAAAACAGGACCGGATGCGGCCCCCGGAATGGCGTGCCGCGGAAAAACCGGACCGGCTCCGGTGCCCGGAATGGCGTGCCGCGGAAAAACCGGACTGGATCCGGCCCCCGGAATGGCGTGCCACGGAAAAACCAGACCAGATCCGGCCCGCGGAATGGACTGCCACCGAAAAACCAGACCACATCCGGCCCCCGGAACGTAGTGCCGCGGAAAAACCGGACCGGATCCGGCCACCGGAACGCAGTGCCGTGGAAAATCCGGACCGGATCCGGCCCCCGGAACGCACTGCCGCGGAAAAACCGGACCGGATCCGGCCCCCGGAATGGCTTGCCGCGGAAAAACCGGACCAGATCCGGCCACCGGAATGGACGGCCGCGGAAAAACCGGACAGAACCGGGCCGCGGAAAAACCGGACCGGATGCGGCCCCCGGAATGGACTGCCGCGGAAAATCCGGACCGGATCCGGCCCCCGGAATGGACGGCCGCGGAAAAACCGGACCGGATCCGGCCACCGGAATGGACTGCCCCGGAAAATCCGGACCGGATCCGGCCCCCGGAATGGCGAGCCGCGGAAAAACCGGACCGGATCCAGCCCCCGGAATGCCAAGCCGCGCAAAACCCGGACCGGATCTGGGCCGCGGAAAAACCGGACCGGATCCGGCCCGTGGAATGGCGAGCCGCGCAAAACCCGGACCGCATCTGGGCCGCGGAAATACCGGACCGGATCCGGCCCCAGGAATGGACTGCCCCGGAAAAACCGGACCGGATCCGGCCCCCGGAATGGACTGCCCCGGAAAATCCGGACCGGATCCGGCCCCCGGAATGGACTGCCGCGGAAAAACCGGACAGAATCGGGCCGCGGAAAAACCGGACCGGATCCGGCCCCCGGAATGGACTGCCGCGGAAAAACCGGACCAGATCCGGACCCCGGAATGGACTGCCGCGGAAAAACCGGACCGGATCCGGACCCCGGAATGGACTGCCGCGGAAAAACCAGACCAGATCCGGCCACCGGAATGGCGTGCCGCGGAAAATCCGGACCAGATCCGGCCCCCGGAATGGCGTGCCGCAGAAAAACCAGACCAGATCCGGCCACCGGAACGCAGTGCCGCGGAAAAACCGGACCGGATCCGGCCCCCGGAATGGACTGCCGCGGAAAAACCGGACCGGATCTGGCCCCCGGAACGCAGTGCCGTAGAAAATCCGGACCGGATCCGGCCCCCGGAATGGACTGCCCAGGAAAAACTGGACCGGATCCGGCCTCCGGAATGGACTGCCGCGGAAAATCCGGACCGGATCCGGCCTCCAGAATGGAGTGCCCAGGAAAAACCGGACCGAATCCAGCCCCAGGAATGGCGTGTGGCAGAGAAACCGGACCGGATCTGGGCCGCGGAAAAACTGGACCGGGTCCGGCCACCGGAATGGACTGCCGCGAAAAAACCGGACCGGATCCGGGCCGCGGAAAAACCGGACCGGATCCGGCCCCCGGAATGGACTGCCGCAGCAAAATCGTACCGGATCCGGCCCCCGGAATGGACTGCCGCGGAAAAACCGGACCGCATCCGACCCCGGAATGGCGTGCCGCTGAAAAACCGGGCTGGATCCGGCCCCCGGAATGGACTGCCGCGGAAAAACCGGACCGGATCCGGCCCACGGAATGGCGAGCCGCGCAAAACCCGGACCGGATCTGGGCCGTGGAAAAACCGGACCGGGTACGGCCCCCGGAATGGACTGCCGTGGAAAAACTGGACTGGATCCGGCCCCCGGAATGGCGTGCCGCGGAAAAACCGGACCGGATCCGGCCCCCGGAATGGACTGCCGCGGAAAAATCAGACCGGATCCGGCCCCCGGAATGGACTGCCGCGGAAAAACCGGACAGAAACGGGCCGCGGAAAAACCCGGCCGGATGCGGCCCCCGGAATGGCGTGCCGCGGAAAAACCAGACCGGATCCGGTGGCCGGAATGGACTGCCGCGGAAAAACCGGACAGAATCGGGCCGCGGAAAAACCGGACCGGATGCGGCCCCCGGAATGGACTGCCGTGGAAAAACCGGACCGGATCTGGTCCCCGGAATGGCGTGCCGCGGAAAAACCGGACCAGATCCGGCCACCGGAATGGACGGCCGCGGAAAAACCGGACAGAACCGGGCCGCGGAAAAACAGGACCGGATGCGGCCCCCGGAATGGACTGCCGCGGAAAATCCGGACCGGATCCGGCCCCCGGAATGGACTGCCGCGGAAAAACCGGACCGGATCTGGCCCCCGGAACGCAGTGCCGCGGAAAACCGGACCGGATCCGGCCCCCGGAATGCACTGCCGTGGAAAAACCGGACCGGATCCGGCCCCCGGAATGGACTGCCGCGGAAAAATCAGACCGGATCCGGCCCCCGGAATGGACTGCCGCGGAAAAACCGGACAGAAACGGGCCGCGGAAAAACCCGGCCGGATGCGGCCCCCGGAATGGCGTGCCGCGGAAAAACCGGACCGGATCCGGCCCCCGGAATGGACTGCCGCGGAAAAACCGGACAGAATCGGGCCGCGGAAAAGCCGGACCGGATGCGGCCCCCGGAATGGACTGCCGCGGAAAAACCGGACCGGATCTGGTCCCCGGAATGGCGTGCCGCGGAAAAACCGGACCAGATCCTGCCACCGGAATGGACAGCCGCGGAAAAACCGGACAGAACCGGGCCGCGGAAAAACCGGACCGGATGCGGCCCCCGGAATGGACTGCCGCGGAAAATCCGGACCGGATCCGGCCCCCGGAATGGACGGCCGCGGAAAAACCGGACCGGGTCCGGCCACCGGAATGGACTGCCCCGGAAAATCCGGACCGGATCCGGCCCCCGGAATGGCGAGCCGCGGAAAAACCGGACCGGATCCAGCCCCCGGAATGGCAAGCCGCGCAAAACCCGGACCGGATCTGGGCCGCGGAAAAACCGGACCGGATCCGGCCCGTGGAATGGCGAGCCGCGCAAAACCCGGACCGCATCTGGGCCGCGGAAATACCGGACCGGATCCGGCCCCAGGAATGGACTGCCCCGGAAAAACCGGACCGGGTCCGGCCCCCGGAATGGACTGCCGCGGAAAAATCAGACCGGATCCGGCCCCCGGAATGGACTGCCCCGGAAAATCCGGACCGGATCCGGCCCCCGGAATGGACTGCCGCGGAAAAAACGGACAGAATCGGGCCGCGGAAAAACCGGACCGGATGCGGACCCCGGAATGGACTGCCGCGGAAAAACCGGACCAGATCCGGACCCCGGAATGGACTGCCGTGGAAAAACCGGACCGGATCCGGCCCCCGGAATGGACTGCCGCGGAAAAACCAGACCAGATCCGGCCACCGGAATGGCGTGCCGCGGAAAAACCAGACCAGATCCGGCCACCGGAACGCAGTGCCGCGGAAAAACCAGACCAGATCCGGCCCCCGGAACGCAGTGCCGCGGAAAAACCGGACCGGATCCGGCCCCCGGAATGGACTGCCGCGGAAAAACCGGACCGGATCTGGCCCCCGGAACGCAGTGCCATGGAAAATCCGGACCGGATCCAGCCCCCGGAATGGAGTGCCGCGGAAAACCGGACCAGATCCGGCCCCCGGAATGCACTGCCGTGGAAAAACCGGACCGGATCCGGCCCCCGGAATGGACTGCCGCGGAAAAACCGGACCGGGTCCGGCCTCCGGAATGGACTGCCGGGGAAAAACCGGACAGGGTACGGCCCCCGGAATGGACTGCCGCGGAAAAACCGGACCGGATCCGGCCCCCGGAATGGACTGCCGCGGAAAACCGGACCGGATCTGGCCCCCGAATCCACTGCCGCGGAAAAACCGGACCGGATCCGGCCACCGGAATGCACTGCCGCGGAAAAACCGGACCGGAACCGGCCCCCGGAATGGAGTGCCGCGGAAAATCGGACCGGATCCGGACCCCGGAATGGACTGCCGCGGAAAAACCGGACCGGATCCGGCCCCCGAATGGACTGCCGCAGAAAAACCGGACCGGATCTGGGCCGCAAAATGGTCGGCCGCGGAAAAACCGGACTGGATCCGGACCCCGGAACGGCGTGCCGTGGAAAATCCGGACCGGATCCGGCCCCCGGAATGGAGTGCCGCGGAAATACCGGACCGGATCCGGCCCCAGGAATGGCGTGCCGCGGAAAAACCGGACCGGATCTGGGCCGCAAAATGGACTGCCGCGGAAAAACCGGACCGGATCCGGCCACCGGAATGGAGTGCCGTGGAAAAATCGGACCGGATCCGGCCCCCGGAATGGACTGCCGCGGAAAAACCGGACCGCATCCGGCCCCCGGAATGGACTGCCGCTGAAAAACCGGACCAGATCCGGCCACCGGCATGGACTGCCGCAGAATAACCGGACCGGATCCGGGCCGCGGAAAAACCGGACCGGAATCGGCCCCCGGAATGGACTGCCGCGGAAAATCCGGACCGGATCCGGCCCCCGGAATGCAGTGCCGCGGAAAAACCGGACCGGATCCGGTCCCCGGAATGGAGTGCCGCAGAAAAACCGGACCGGATCCGGCCCCCGGAATGCACTGCCGCGGAAAAACCGGACCGGGTCCGGCCCCCGGAATGGCGTGCCGCGGAAAAACCGGACCGGATCCGGCAGCCGGAATGGACTGCCGCGGAAAAACCGGACAGAATCGGGCCACGCAAAAACCGGACCGGATGTGGCCCCCGGAATGGACTGCCGCGGAAAAACCGGACCAGATCCGGACCCCGGAATGGACTGCCGCGGAAAAACCGGACTGGATCCGGCCCCCGGAATGGACTGCCGCGGAAAAACCAGACCAGATCCGGCCACCGGAACGCAGTGCCGCGGAAAAACCAGACCAGATCCGGCCCCCAGAACGCAGTGCCGCGGAAAAACCAGACCGGATCCGGCCCCCAGAATGGACTGCCGCGGAAAAACCGGACCGGATCTGGCCCCCGGAACGCAGTGCCGCGGAAAACCGGACCGGATCCGGCCCCCGGAATGCACTGCCGTGGAAAAACCGGACCGGATCCGGCCCCCGGAATGGCGTGCCGCAGAAAAACCAGACCAGATCCGGCCACCGGAATGGCGTGCCGCAGAAAAATCAGACCAGATCCGGCCACCGGAACGCAGTGCCGCGGAAAAAACAGACCAGATCCGGCCCGCAGAACGCAGTGCCGCGGAAAAACCAGACCGGATCCGGCCCCCGGAATGGACTGCCGCGGAAAAACCGGACTGGATCCGGCCCCTGGATTGGACTGCCGCGGAAAAACCGGACCGGATCCGGCCCCCGGAATGGACTGCCGCGGAAAAATCAGACCGGATCCGGCCCCCGGAATGGACTGCCGCGGAAAAACCGGACAGAAACGGGCCGCGGAAAAACCCGGCCGGATGCGGCCCCCGGAATGGCGTGCCGCGGAAAAACCGGACAGAACCGGGCCACGGAAAAACAGGACCGGATGCGGCCCCCGGAATGGCGTGCCGCGGAAAAACCGGACCGGCTCCGGTGCCCGGAATGGCGTGCCGCGGAAAAACCGGACTGGATCCGGCCCCCGGAATGGCGTGCCACGGAAAAACCAGACCAGATCCGGCCCGCGGAATGGACTGCCACCGAAAAACCAGACCACATCCGGCCCCCGGAACGTAGTGCCGCGGAAAAACCGGACCGGATCCGGCCACCGGAACGCAGTGCCGTGGAAAATCCGGACCGGATCCGGCCCCCGGAACGCACTGCCGCGGAAAAACCGGACCGGATCCGGCCCCCGGAATGGCTTGCCGCGGAAAAACCGGACCAGATCCGGCCACCGGAATGGACGGCCGCGGAAAAACCGGACAGAACCGGGCCGCGGAAAAACCGGACCGGATGCGGCCCCCGGAATGGACTGCCGCGGAAAATCCGGACCGGATCCGGCCCCCGGAATGGACGGCCGCGGAAAAACCGGACCGGATCCGGCCACCGGAATGGACTGCCCCGGAAAATCCGGACCGGATCCGGCCCCCGGAATGGCGAGCCGCGGAAAAACCGGACCGGATCCAGCCCCCGGAATGCCAAGCCGCGCAAAACCCGGACCGGATCTGGGCCGCGGAAAAACCGGACCGGATCCGGCCCGTGGAATGGCGAGCCGCGCAAAACCCGGACCGCATCTGGGCCGCGGAAATACCGGACCGGATCCGGCCCCAGGAATGGACTGCCCCGGAAAAACCGGACCGGATCCGGCCCCCGGAATGGACTGCCCCGGAAAATCCGGACCGGATCCGGCCCCCGGAATGGACTGCCGCGGAAAAACCGGACAGAATCGGGCCGCGGAAAAACCGGACCGGATCCGGCCCCCGGAATGGACTGCCGCGGAAAAACCGGACCAGATCCGGACCCCGGAATGGACTGCCGCGGAAAAACCGGACCGGATCCGGACCCCGGAATGGACTGCCGCGGAAAAACCAGACCAGATCCGGCCACCGGAATGGCGTGCCGCGGAAAATCCGGACCAGATCCGGCCCCCGGAATGGCGTGCCGCAGAAAAACCAGACCAGATCCGGCCACCGGAACGCAGTGCCGCGGAAAAACCGGACCGGATCCGGCCCCCGGAATGGACTGCCGCGGAAAAACCGGACCGGATCTGGCCCCCGGAACGCAGTGCCGTAGAAAATCCGGACCGGATCCGGCCCCCGGAATGGACTGCCCAGGAAAAACTGGACCGGATCCGGCCTCCGGAATGGACTGCCGCGGAAAATCCGGACCGGATCCGGCCTCCAGAATGGAGTGCCCAGGAAAAACCGGACCGAATCCAGCCCCAGGAATGGCGTGTGGCAGAGAAACCGGACCGGATCTGGGCCGCGGAAAAACTGGACCGGGTCCGGCCACCGGAATGGACTGCCGCGAAAAAACCGGACCGGATCCGGGCCGCGGAAAAACCGGACCGGATCCGGCCCCCGGAATGGACTGCCGCAGCAAAATCGTACCGGATCCGGCCCCCGGAATGGACTGCCGCGGAAAAACCGGACCGCATCCGACCCCGGAATGGCGTGCCGCTGAAAAACCGGGCTGGATCCGGCCCCCGGAATGGACTGCCGCGGAAAAACCGGACCGGATCCGGCCCACGGAATGGCGAGCCGCGCAAAACCCGGACCGGATCTGGGCCGTGGAAAAACCGGACCGGGTACGGCCCCCGGAATGGACTGCCGTGGAAAAACTGGACTGGATCCGGCCCCCGGAATGGCGTGCCGCGGAAAAACCGGACCGGATCCGGCCCCCGGAATGGACTGCCGCGGAAAAATCAGACCGGATCCGGCCCCCGGAATGGACTGCCGCGGAAAAACCGGACAGAAACGGGCCGCGGAAAAACCCGGCCGGATGCGGCCCCCGGAATGGCGTGCCGCGGAAAAACCAGACCGGATCCGGTGGCCGGAATGGACTGCCGCGGAAAAACCGGACAGAATCGGGCCGCGGAAAAACCGGACCGGATGCGGCCCCCGGAATGGACTGCCGTGGAAAAACCGGACCGGATCTGGTCCCCGGAATGGCGTGCCGCGGAAAAACCGGACCAGATCCGGCCACCGGAATGGACGGCCGCGGAAAAACCGGACAGAACCGGGCCGCGGAAAAACAGGACCGGATGCGGCCCCCGGAATGGACTGCCGCGGAAAATCCGGACCGGATCCGGCCCCCGGAATGGACTGCCGCGGAAAAACCGGACCGGATCTGGCCCCCGGAACGCAGTGCCGCGGAAAACCGGACCGGATCCGGCCCCCGGAATGCACTGCCGTGGAAAAACCGGACCGGATCCGGCCCCCGGAATGGACTGCCGCGGAAAAATCAGACCGGATCCGGCCCCCGGAATGGACTGCCGCGGAAAAACCGGACAGAAACGGGCCGCGGAAAAACCCGGCCGGATGCGGCCCCCGGAATGGCGTGCCGCGGAAAAACCGGACCGGATCCGGCCCCCGGAATGGACTGCCGCGGAAAAACCGGACAGAATCGGGCCGCGGAAAAGCCGGACCGGATGCGGCCCCCGGAATGGACTGCCGCGGAAAAACCGGACCGGATCTGGTCCCCGGAATGGCGTGCCGCGGAAAAACCGGACCAGATCCTGCCACCGGAATGGACAGCCGCGGAAAAACCGGACAGAACCGGGCCGCGGAAAAACCGGACCGGATGCGGCCCCCGGAATGGACTGCCGCGGAAAATCCGGACCGGATCCGGCCCCCGGAATGGACGGCCGCGGAAAAACCGGACCGGGTCCGGCCACCGGAATGGACTGCCCCGGAAAATCCGGACCGGATCCGGCCCCCGGAATGGCGAGCCGCGGAAAAACCGGACCGGATCCAGCCCCCGGAATGGCAAGCCGCGCAAAACCCGGACCGGATCTGGGCCGCGGAAAAACCGGACCGGATCCGGCCCGTGGAATGGCGAGCCGCGCAAAACCCGGACCGCATCTGGGCCGCGGAAATACCGGACCGGATCCGGCCCCAGGAATGGACTGCCCCGGAAAAACCGGACCGGGTCCGGCCCCCGGAATGGACTGCCGCGGAAAAATCAGACCGGATCCGGCCCCCGGAATGGACTGCCCCGGAAAATCCGGACCGGATCCGGCCCCCGGAATGGACTGCCGCGGAAAAAACGGACAGAATCGGGCCGCGGAAAAACCGGACCGGATGCGGACCCCGGAATGGACTGCCGCGGAAAAACCGGACCAGATCCGGACCCCGGAATGGACTGCCGTGGAAAAACCGGACCGGATCCGGCCCCCGGAATGGACTGCCGCGGAAAAACCAGACCAGATCCGGCCACCGGAATGGCGTGCCGCGGAAAAACCAGACCAGATCCGGCCACCGGAACGCAGTGCCGCGGAAAAACCAGACCAGATCCGGCCCCCGGAACGCAGTGCCGCGGAAAAACCGGACCGGATCCGGCCCCCGGAATGGACTGCCGCGGAAAAACCGGACCGGATCTGGCCCCCGGAACGCAGTGCCATGGAAAATCCGGACCGGATCCAGCCCCCGGAATGGAGTGCCGCGGAAAACCGGACCAGATCCGGCCCCCGGAATGCACTGCCGTGGAAAAACCGGACCGGATCCGGCCCCCGGAATGGACTGCCGCGGAAAAACCGGACCGGGTCCGGCCTCCGGAATGGACTGCCGGGGAAAAACCGGACAGGGTACGGCCCCCGGAATGGACTGCCGCGGAAAAACCGGACCGGATCCGGCCCCCGGAATGGACTGCCGCGGAAAACCGGACCGGATCTGGCCCCCGAATCCACTGCCGCGGAAAAACCGGACCGGATCCGGCCACCGGAATGCACTGCCGCGGAAAAACCGGACCGGAACCGGCCCCCGGAATGGAGTGCCGCGGAAAATCGGACCGGATCCGGACCCCGGAATGGACTGCCGCGGAAAAACCGGACCGGATCCGGCCCCCGAATGGACTGCCGCAGAAAAACCGGACCGGATCTGGGCCGCAAAATGGTCGGCCGCGGAAAAACCGGACTGGATCCGGACCCCGGAACGGCGTGCCGTGGAAAATCCGGACCGGATCCGGCCCCCGGAATGGAGTGCCGCGGAAATACCGGACCGGATCCGGCCCCAGGAATGGCGTGCCGCGGAAAAACCGGACCGGATCTGGGCCGCAAAATGGACTGCCGCGGAAAAACCGGACCGGATCCGGCCACCGGAATGGAGTGCCGTGGAAAAATCGGACCGGATCCGGCCCCCGGAATGGACTGCCGCGGAAAAACCGGACCGCATCCGGCCCCCGGAATGGACTGCCGCTGAAAAACCGGACCAGATCCGGCCACCGGCATGGACTGCCGCAGAATAACCGGACCGGATCCGGGCCGCGGAAAAACCGGACCGGAATCGGCCCCCGGAATGGACTGCCGCGGAAAATCCGGACCGGATCCGGCCCCCGGAATGCAGTGCCGCGGAAAAACCGGACCGGATCCGGTCCCCGGAATGGAGTGCCGCAGAAAAACCGGACCGGATCCGGCCCCCGGAATGCACTGCCGCGGAAAAACCGGACCGGGTCCGGCCCCCGGAATGGCGTGCCGCGGAAAAACCGGACCGGATCCGGCAGCCGGAATGGACTGCCGCGGAAAAACCGGACAGAATCGGGCCACGCAAAAACCGGACCGGATGTGGCCCCCGGAATGGACTGCCGCGGAAAAACCGGACCAGATCCGGACCCCGGAATGGACTGCCGCGGAAAAACCGGACTGGATCCGGCCCCCGGAATGGACTGCCGCGGAAAAACCAGACCAGATCCGGCCACCGGAACGCAGTGCCGCGGAAAAACCAGACCAGATCCGGCCCCCAGAACGCAGTGCCGCGGAAAAACCAGACCGGATCCGGCCCCCAGAATGGACTGCCGCGGAAAAACCGGACCGGATCTGGCCCCCGGAACGCAGTGCCGCGGAAAACCGGACCGGATCCGGCCCCCGGAATGCACTGCCGTGGAAAAACCGGACCGGATCCGGCCCCCGGAATGGCGTGCCGCAGAAAAACCAGACCAGATCCGGCCACCGGAATGGCGTGCCGCAGAAAAATCAGACCAGATCCGGCCACCGGAACGCAGTGCCGCGGAAAAAACAGACCAGATCCGGCCCGCAGAACGCAGTGCCGCGGAAAAACCAGACCGGATCCGGCCCCCGGAATGGACTGCCGCGGAAAAACCGGACTGGATCCGGCCCCTGGATTGGACTGCCGCGGAAAAACCGGACCGGATCCGGCCCCCGGAATGGACTGCCGCGGAAAAATCAGACCGGATCCGGCCCCCGGAATGGACTGCCGCGGAAAAACCGGACAGAAACGGGCCGCGGAAAAACCCGGCCGGATGCGGCCCCCGGAATGGCGTGCCGCGGAAAAACCGGACCGGATCCGGCCCTCGGAATGGACTGCCGCGGAAAAACCGGACAGAATCGGGCCGCGGAAAAACCGGACCGGATGCGGCCCCCGGAATGGACTGCCGCGGAAAAACCGGACCGGATCTGGTCCCCGGAATGGCGTGCCGCGGAAAAACCGGACCAGATCCGGCCACCGGAATGGACGGCCGCGGAAAAACCGGACAGAACCGGGCCGCGGAAAAACCGGACCGGATGCGGCCCCCGGAATGGACTGCCGCGGAAAATCCGGACCGGATCCGGCCCCCGGAATGGACGGCCGCGGAAAAACCGGACCGGATCCGGCCACCGGAATGGACTGCCCCGGAAAATCCGGACCGGATCCGGCCCCCGGAATGGCGAGCCGCGGAAAAACCGGACCGGATCCAGCCCCCGGAATGGCAAGCCGCGCAAAACCCGGACCGGATCTGGGCCGCGGAAAAACCGGACCGGATCCGGCCCGTGGAATGGCGAGCCGCGCAAAACCCGGACCGCATCTGGGCCGCGGAAATACCGGACCGGATCCGGCCCCAGGAATGGACTGCCCCGGAAAAACCGGACCGGGTCCGGCCCCCGGAATGGACTGCCGCGGAAAAATCAGACCGGATCCGGCCCCCGGAATGGACTGCCCCGGAAAATCCGGACTGGATCCGGCCCCCGGAATGGACTGCCGCGGAAAAACCGGACAGAATCGGGCCGCGGAAAAACCGGACCGGATGCGGACCCCGGAATGGACTGCCGCGGAAAAACCGGACCAGATCCGGACCCCGGAATGGACTGCCGCGGAAAAACCGGACCGGATCTGGCCCACGGAATGGACTGCCCCGGAAAAACCGGACCGGGTCCGGCAGCCGGAATGGACTGCCGGGGAAAAACCGGACAGGGTCCGGCCCCCGGAATGGACTGCCGCGGAAAAACCGGACCGGATCCGGCCCCCGGAATGGACTGCCGCGGAAAACCGGACCGGATCTGGCCCCCGAATGCACTGCCGCGGAAAAACCGGACCGGAACCGGCCCCCGGAATGGAGTGCCGCGGAAAATCGGACCGGATCCGGACCCCGGAATGGACTGCCGCGGAAAAACCGGACCGGATCCGGCCCCCGAATGGACTGCCGCAGAAAAACCGGACCGGATCTGGGCCGCAAAATGGTCGGCCGCGGAAAAACCGGACTGGATCCGGACCCCGGAACGGCGTGCCGTGGAAAATCCGGACCGGATCCGGCCCCCGGAATGGACTGCCCCGGAAAAACCGGAACGGATCCGGCCCCTGGAATGGCGTTCCGCGGAAAAACCGGACAGAACCGGGCCGCGGAAAAACCGGACCGGATGCGGCCCCCGGAATGGACTGCCGCGGAAAATCCGGACCGGATCCGGCCCCCGGAATGGACGGCCGCGGAAAAACCGGACCGGATCCGGCCACCGGAATGGACTGCCCCGGAAAATCCGGACCGGATCCGGCCCCCGGAATGGCGAGCCGCGGAAAAACCGGACCGGATCCAGCCCCCGGAATGGCAAGCCGCGCAAAACCCGGACCGGATCTGGGCCGCGGAAAAACCGGACCGGATCCGGCCCGTGGAATGGCGAGCCGCGCAAAACCCGGACCGCATCTGGGCCGCGGAAATACCGGACCGGATCCGGCCCCAGGAATGGACTGCCCCGGAAAAACCGGACCGGGTCCGGCCCCCGGAATGGACTGCCGCGGAAAAATCAGACCGGATCCGGCCCCCGGAATGGACTGCCCCGGAAAATCCGGACCGGATGCGGCCCCCGGAATGGACTGCCGCGGAAAAAACGGACAGAATCGGGCCGCGGAAAAACCGGACCGGATGCGGCCCCCGGAATGGACTGCCGCGGAAAAACCGGACCAGATCCGGACCCCGGAATGGACTGCCGTGGAAAAACCGGACCGGATCCGGCCCCCGGAATGGACTGCCGCGGAAAAACCAGACCAGATCCGGCCCCCGGAATGGCGTGCCGCAGAAAAACCAGACCAGATCCGGCCCCCGGAATGGCGTGCCGCAGAAAAACCAGACCAGATCCGGCCACCGGAACGCAGTGCCGCGGAATAACCAGACCAGATCCGGCCCCCGGAACGCAGTGCCGCGGAAAAACCGGACCGGATCCGGCCACCGGAATGGACTGCCGCGGAAAAACCGGACCGGATCCGGTCCCCGGAATGGAGTGCCGCAGAAAAACCGGACCGGGTCCGGCCCCCGGAATGGCGTGCCGCGGAAAAACCGGACCGGATCCGGCAGCCGGAATGGACTGCCGCGGAAAAACCGGACAGAATCGGGCCGCGCAAAAACCGGACCGGATGTGGCCCCCGGAATGGACTGCCGCGGAAAAACCGGACCAGATCCGGACCCCGGAATGGACTGCCGCGGAAAAACCGGACTGGATCCGGCCCCCGGAATGGACTGCCGCGGAAAAACAAGACCAGATCCGGCCACCGGAATGGCGTGCCGCGGAAAAACCAGACCAGATCCGGCCACCGGAATGGCGTGCCGCAGAAAAACCAGACCAGATCCGGCCACCGGAACGCAGTGCCGCGGAAAAACCAGACCAGATCCGGCCCCCAGAACGCAGTGCCGCGGAAAAACCAGACCGGATCCGGCCCCCAGAATGGACTGCCGCGGAAAAACCGGACCGGATCTGGCCCCCGGAACGCAGTGCCGCGGAAAACCGGACCGGATCCGGCCCCCGGAATGCACTGCCGTGGAAAAACCGGACCGGATCCGGCCCCAGGAATGGCGTGCCGCAGAAAAACCAGACCAGATCCGGCCACCGGAATGGCGTGCCGCAGAAAAACCAGACCAGATCCGGCCACCGGAACGCAGTGCCGCGGAAAAACCAGACCAGATCCGGCCCGCAGAACGCAGTGCCGCGGAAAAACCAGACCGGATCCGGCCCCCGGAATGGACTGCCGCGGAAAAACCGGACTGGATCCGGCCCCTGGATTGGACTGCCGCGGAAAAACCGGACCGGATCCGGCCCCCGGAATGGACTGCCGCGGAAAAATCAGACCGGATCCGGCCCCCGGAATGGACTGCCGCGGAAAAACCGGACAGAAACGGGCCGCGGAAAAACCCGGCCGGATGCGGCCCCCGGAATGGCGTGCCGCGGAAAAACCGGACCGGATCCGGCCCCCGGAATGGACTGCCGCGGAAAAACCGGACAGAATCGGGCCGCGGAAAAACCGGACCGGATGCGGCCCCCGGAATGGACTGCCGCGGAAAAACCGGACCGGATCTGGTCCCCGGAATGGCGTGCCGCGGAAAAACCGGACCAGATCCGGCCACCGGAACGGACGGCCGCGGAAAAACCGGACAGAACCGGGCCGCGGAAAAACCGGACCGGATGCGGCCCCCGGAATGGACTGCCGCGGAAAATCCGGACCGGATCCGGCCCCCGGAATGGACGGCCGCGGAAAAACCGGACCGGATCCGGCCACCGGAATGGACTGCCCCGGAAAATCCGGACCGGATCCGGCCCCCGGAATGGCGAGCCGCGGAAAAACCGGACCGGATCCAGCCCCCGGAATGGCAAGCCGCGCAAAACCCGGACCGGATCTGGGCCGCGGAAAAACCGGACCGGATCCGGCCCGTGGAATGGCGAGCCGCGCAAAACCCGGACCGCATCTGGGCCGCGGAAATACCGGACCGGATCCGGCCCCAGGAATGGACTGCCCCGGAAAAACCGGACCGGGTCCGGCCCCCGGAATGGACTGCCGCGGAAAAATCAGACCGGATCCGGCCCCCGGAATGGACTGCCGCGGAAAAACCGGACAGAATCGGGCCGCGGAAAAACCGGACCGGATGCGGACCCCGGAATGGACTGCCGCGGAAAAACCGGACCAGATCCGGACCCCGGAATGGACTGCCGCGGAAAAACCGGACCGGATCTGGCCCACGGAATGGACTGCCCCGGAAAAACCGGACCGGGTCCGGCCTCCGGAATGGACTGCCGGGGAAAAACCAGACAGGGTCCGGCCCCCGGAATGGACTGCCGCGGAAAAACCGGACCGGATCCGGCCCCCGGAATGGACTGCCGCGGAAAACCGGACCGGATCTGGCCCCCGAATGCACTGCCGCGGAAAAACCGGACCGGATCCGGCCACCGGAATGCACTGCCGCGGAAAAACCGGACCGGAACCGGACCCCGGAATGGACTGCCGCGGAAAATCGGACCGGATCCGGACCCCGGAATGGACTGCCGCGGAAAAACCGGACCGGATCCGGCCCCCGAATGGACTGCCGCAGAAAAACCGGACCGGATCTGGGCCGCAAAATGGTCGGCCGCGGAAAAACCGGACTGGATCCGGACCCCGGAACGGCGTGCCGTGGAAAATCCGGACCGGATCCGGCCCCCGGAATGGAGTGCCGCGGAAATACCGGACCGGATCCGGCCCCAGGAATGGCGTGCCGCGGAAAAACCGGACCGGATCTGGGCCGCAAAATGGACTGCCGCGGAAAAACCGGACCGGATCCGGCCACCGGAATGGAGTGCCGTGGAAAAATCGGACCGGATCCGGCCCCCGGAATGGACTGCCGCGGAAAAACCGGACCGCATCCGGCCCCCGGAATGGACTGCCGCTGAAAAACCGGACCAGATCCGGCCACCGGCATGGACTGCCGCAGAATAACCGGACCGGATCCGGGCCGCGGAAAAACCGGACCGGAATCGGCCCCCGGAATGGACTGCCGCGGAAAATCCGGACCGGATCCGGCCCCCGGAATGCAGTGCCGCGGAAAAACCGGACCGGATCCGGTCCCCGGAATGGAGTGCCGCAGAAAAACCGGACCGGATCCGGCCCCCGGAATGCACTGCCGCGGAAAAACCGGACCGGGTCCGGCCCCCGGAATGGCGTGCCGCGGAAAAACCGGACCGGATCCGGCAGCCGGAATGGACTGCCGCGGAAAAACCGGACAGAATCGGGCCGCGCAAAAACCGGACCGGATGTGGCCCCCGGAATGGACTGCCGCGGAAAAACCGGACCAGATCCGGACCCCGGAATGGACTGCCGCGGAAAAACCGGACTGGATCCGGCCCCCGGAATGGACTGCCGCGGAAAAACCAGACCAGATCCGGCCACCGGAATGGCGTGCCGCGGAAAAACCAGACCAGATCCGGCCACCGGAATGGCGTGCCGCAGAAAAACCAGACCAGATCCGGCCACCGGAACGCAGTGCCGCGGAAAAACCAGACCAGATCCGGCCCCCAGAACGCAGTGCCGCGGAAAAACCAGACCGGATCCGGCCCCCAGAATGGACTGCCGCGGAAAAACCGGACCGGATCTGGCCCCCGGAACGCAGTGCCGCGGAAAACCGGACCGGATCCGGCCCCCGGAATGCACTGCCGTGGAAAAACCGGACCGGATCCGGCCACCGGAATGCACTGCCGCGGAAAAACCGGACCGGAACCGGACCCCGGAATGGACTGCCGCGGAAAATCGGACCGGATCCGGACCCCGGAATGGACTGCCGCGGAAAAACCGGACCGGATCCGGCCCCCGAATGGACTGCCGCAGAAAAACCGGACCGGATCTGGGCCGCAAAATGGTCGGCCGCGGAAAAACCGGACTGGATCCGGACCCCGGAACGGCGTGCCGTGGAAAATCCGGACCGGATCCGGCCCCCGGAATGGAGTGCCGCGGAAATACCGGACCGGATCCGGCCCCAGGAATGGCGTGCCGCGGAAAAACCGGACCGGATCTGGGCCGCAAAATGGACTGCCGCGGAAAAACCGGACCGGATCCGGCCACCGGAATGGAGTGCCGTGGAAAAATCGGACCGGATCCGGCCCCCGGAATGGACTGCCGCGGAAAAACCGGACCGCATCCGGCCCCCGGAATGGACTGCCGCTGAAAAACCGGACCAGATCCGGCCACCGGCATGGACTGCCGCAGAATAACCGGACCGGATCCGGGCCGCGGAAAAACCGGACCGGAATCGGCCCCCGGAATGGACTGCCGCGGAAAATCCGGACCGGATCCGGCCCCCGGAATGCAGTGCCGCGGAAAAACCGGACCGGATCCGGTCCCCGGAATGGAGTGCCGCAGAAAAACCGGACCGGATCCGGCCCCCGGAATGCACTGCCGCGGAAAAACCGGACCGGGTCCGGCCCCCGGAATGGCGTGCCGCGGAAAAACCGGACCGGATCCGGCAGCCGGAATGGACTGCCGCGGAAAAACCGGACAGAATCGGGCCGCGCAAAAACCGGACCGGATGTGGCCCCCGGAATGGACTGCCGCGGAAAAACCGGACCAGATCCGGACCCCGGAATGGACTGCCGCGGAAAAACCGGACTGGATCCGGCCCCCGGAATGGACTGCCGCGGAAAAACCAGACCAGATCCGGCCACCGGAATGGCGTGCCGCGGAAAAACCAGACCAGATCCGGCCACCGGAATGGCGTGCCGCAGAAAAACCAGACCAGATCCGGCCACCGGAACGCAGTGCCGCGGAAAAACCAGACCAGATCCGGCCCCCAGAACGCAGTGCCGCGGAAAAACCAGACCGGATCCGGCCCCCAGAATGGACTGCCGCGGAAAAACCGGACCGGATCTGGCCCCCGGAACGCAGTGCCGCGGAAAACCGGACCGGATCCGGCCCCCGGAATGCACTGCCGTGGAAAAACCGGACCGGATCCGGCCCCCGGAATGGCGTGCCGCAGAAAAACCAGACCAGATCCGGCCACCGGAATGGCGTGCCGCAGAAAAACCAGACCAGATCCGGCCACCGGAACGCAGTGCCGCGGAAAAAACAGACCAGATCCGGCCCGCAGAACGCAGTGCCGCGGAAAAACCAGACCGGATCCGGCCCCCGGAATGGACTGCCGCGGAAAAACCGGACTGGATCCGGCCCCTGGATTGGACTGCCGCGGAAAAACCGGACCGGATCCGGCCCCCGGAATGGACTGCCGCGGAAAAATCAGACCGGATCCGGCCCCCGGAATGGACTGCCGCGGAAAAACCGGACAGAAACGGGCCGCGGAAAAACCCGGCCGGATGCGGCCCCCGGAATGGCGTGCCGCGGAAAAACCGGACCGGATCCGGCCCTCGGAATGGACTGCCGTGGAAAAACCGGACAGAATCGGGCCGCGGAAAAACCGGACCGGATGCGGCCCCCGGAATGGACTGCCGCGGAAAAACCGGACCGGATCTGGTCCCCGGAATGGCGTGCCGCGGAAAAACCGGACCAGATCCGGCCACCGGAATGGACGGCCGCGGAAAAACCGGACAGAACCGGGCCGCGGAAAAACCGGACCGGATGCGGCCCCCGGAATGGACTGCCGCGGAAAATCCGGACCGGATCCGGCCCCCGGAATGGACGGCCGCGGAAAAACCGGACCGGATCCGGCCACCGGAATGGACTGCTCCGGAAAATCCGGACCGGATCCGGCCCCCGGAATGGCGAGCCGCGGAAAAACCGGACCGGATCCAGCCCCCGGAATGGCAAGCCGCGCAAAACCCGGACCGGATCTGGGCCGCGGAAAAACCGGACCGGATCCGGCCCGTGGAATGGCGAGCCGCGCAAAACCCGGACCGCATCTGGGCCGCGGAAATACCGGACCGGATCCGGCCCCAGGAATGGACTGCCCCGGAAAAACCGGACCGGGTCCGGCCCCCGGAATGGTCTGCCGCGGAAAAATCAGACCGGATCCGGCCCCCGGAATGGACTGCCCCGGAAAATCCGGACCGGATCCGGCCCCCGGAATGGACTGCCGCGGAAAAACCGGACAGAATCGGGCCGCGGAAAAACCGGACCGGATGCGGACCCCGGAATGGACTGCCGCGGAAAAACCGGACCAGATCCGGACCCCGGAATGGACTGCCGCGGAAAAACCGGACCGGATCTGGCCCACGGAATGGACTGCCCCGGAAAAACCGGACCGGGTCCGGCCTCCGGAATGGACTGCAGCGAAAAAACCGGACTGGATCCGGCCCCCGGAATGGACTGCCGCGGAAAAACCGGACCGGATCCGGCCCCCGGAATGGACTGCCGCGGAAAACCGGACCGGATCTGGCCCCCGAATGCACTGCCGCGGAAAAACCGGACCGGAACCGGCCCCCGGAATGGAGTGCCGCGGAAAATCGGACCGGATCCGGACCCCGGAATGGACTGCCGCGGAAAAACCGGACCGGATCCGGCCCCCGAATGGACTGCCGCAGAAAAACCGGACCGGATCTGGGCCGCAAAATGGTCGGCCGCGGAAAAACCGGACTGGATCCGGACCCCGGAACGGCGTGCCGTGGAAAATCCGGACCGGATCCGGCCCCCGGAATGGACGGCCGCGGAAAAACCGGACCGGATCCGGCCACCGGAATGGACTGCCCCGGAAAATCCGGACCGGATCCGGCCCCCGGAATGGCGAGCCGCGGAAAAACCGGACCGGATCCAGCCCCCGGAATGGCAAGCCGCGCAAAACCCGGACCGGATCTGGGCCGCGGAAAAACCGGACCGGATCCGGCCCGTGGAATGGCGAGCCGCGCAAAACCCGGACCGCATCTGGGCCGCGGAAATACCGGACCGGATCCGGCCCCAGGAATGGACTGCCCCGGAAAAACCGGACCGGGTCCGGCCCCCGGAATGGACTGCCGCGGAAAAATCAGACCGGATCCGGCCCCCGGAATGGACTGCCCCGGAAAATCCGGACCGGATCCGGCCCCCGGAATGGACTGCCGCGGAAAAAACGGACAGAATCGGGCCGCGGAAAAACCGGACCGGATGCGGCCCCCGGAATGGACTGCCGCGGAAAAACCGGACCAGATCCGGACCCCGGAATGGACTGCCGTGGAAAAACCGGACCGGATCCGGCCCCCGGAATGGACTGCCGCGGAAAAACCAGACCAGATCCGGCCACCGGAATGGCGTGCCGCAGAAAAACCAGACCAGATCCGGCCCCCGGAATGGCGTGCCGCAGAAAAACCAGACCAGATCCGGCCACCGGAACGCAGTGCCGCGGAAAAACCAGACCAGATCCGGCCCCCGGAACGCAGTGCCGCGGAAAAACCGGACCGGATCCGGCCACCGGAATGGACTGCCGCGGAAAAACCGGACCGGATCCGGTCCCCGGAATGGAGTGCCGCAGAAAAACCGGACCGGGTCCGGCCCCCGGAATGGCGTGCCGCGGAAAAACCGGACCGGATCCGGCAGCCGGAATGGACTTCCGCGGAAAAACCGGACAGAATCGGGCCGCGCAAAAACCGGACCGGATGTGGCCCCCGGAATGGACTGCCGCGGAAAAACCGGACCAGATCCGGACCCCGGAATGGACTGCCGCGGAAAAACAAGACCAGATCCGGCCACCGGAATGGCGTGCCGCGGAAAAACCAGACCAGATCCGGCCACCGGAATGGCGTGCCGCAGAAAAACCAGACCAGATCCGGCCACCGGAACGCAGTGCCGCGGAAAAACCAGACCAGATCCGGCCCCCAGAACGCAGTGCCGCGGAAAAACCAGACCGGATCCGGCCCCCAGAATGGACTGCCGCGGAAAAACCGGACCGGATCTGGCCCCCGGAACGCAGTGCCGTGGAAAACCGGACCGGATCCGGCCCCCGGAATGGACTGCCGCGGAAAAACCGGACAGAAACGGGCCGCGGAAAAACCCGGCCGGATGCGGCCCCCGGAATGGCGTGCCGCGGAAAAACCGGACCGGATCCGGCCCCCGGAATGGACTGCCGCGGAAAAACCGGACAGAATCGGGCCGCGGAAAAACCGGACCGGATGCGGCCCCCGGAATGGACTGCCGCGGAAAAACCGGACCGGATCTGGTCCCCGGAATGGCGTGCCGCGGAAAAACCGGACCAGATCCGGCCACCGGAATGGACGGCCGCGGAAAAACCGGACAGAACCGGGCCGCGGAAAAACCGGACCGGATGCGGCCCCCGGAATGGACTGCCGCGGAAAATCCGGACCGGATCCGGCCCCCGGAATGGACGGCCGTGGAAAAACCGGACCGGATCCGGCCACCGGAATGGACTGCCCCGGAAAATCCGGACCGGATCCGGCCCCCGGAATGGCGAGCCGCGGAAAAACCGGACCGGATCCAGCCCCCGGAATGGCAAGCCGCGCAAAACCCGGACCGGATCTGGGCCGCGGAAAAACCGGACCGGATCCGGCCCGTGGAATGGCGAGCCGCGCAAAACCCGGACCGCATCTGGGCCGCGGAAATACCGGACCGGAACCGGCCCCCGGAATGGAGTGCCGCGGAAAATCGGACCGGATCCGGACCCCGGAATGGACTGCCGCGGAAAAACCGGACCGGATCCGGCCCCCGAATGGACTGCCGCAGAAAAACCGGACCGGATCTGGGCCGCAAAATGGTCGGCCGCGGAAAAACCGGACTGGATCCGGACCCCGGAACGGCGTGCCGTGGAAAATCCGGACCGGATCCGGCCCCCGGAATGGACGGCCGCGGAAAAACCGGACCGGATCCGGCCACCGGAATGGACTGCCCCGGAAAATCCGGACCGGATCCGGCCCCCGGAATGGCGAGCCGCGGAAAAACCGGACCGGATCCAGCCCCCGGAATGGCAAGCCGCGCAAAACCCGGACCGGATCTGGGCCGCGGAAAAACCGGACCGGATCCGGCCCGTGGAATGGCGAGCCGCGCAAAACCCGGACCGCATCTGGGCCGCGGAAATACCGGACCGGATCCGGCCCCAGGAATGGACTGCCCCGGAAAAACCGGACCGGGTCCGGCCCCCGGAATGGACTGCCGCGGAAAAATCAGACCGGATCCGGCCCCCGGAATGGACTGCCCCGGAAAATCCGGACAGGATCCGGCCCCCGGAATGGACTGCCGCGGAAAAAACGGACAGAATCGGGCCGCGGAAAAACCGGACCGGATGCGGCCCCCGGAATGGACTGCCGCGGAAAAACCGGACCAGATCCGGACCCCGGAATGGACTGCCGTGGAAAAACCGGACCGGATCCGGCCCCCGGAATGGACTGCCGCGGAAAAACCAGACCAGATCCGGCCACCGGAATGGCGTGCCGCAGAAAAACCAGACCAGATCCGGCCCCCGGAATGGCGTGCCGCAGAAAAACCAGACCAGATCCGGCCACCGGAACGCAGTGCCGCGGAAAAACCAGACCAGATCCGGCCCCCGGAACGCAGTGCCGCGGAAAAACCGGACCGGATCCGGCCACCGGAATGGACTGCCGCGGAAAAACCGGACCGGATCCGGTCCCCGGAATGGAGTGCCGCAGAAAAACCGGACCGGGTCCGGCCCCCGGAATGGCGTGCCGCGGAAAAACCGGACCGGATCCGGCAGCCGGAATGGACTTCCGCGGAAAAACCGGACAGAATCGGGCCGCGCAAAAACCGGACCGGATGTGGCCCCCGGAATGGACTGCCGCGGAAAAACCGGACCAGATCCGGACCCCGGAATGGACTGCCGCGGAAAAACAAGACCAGATCCGGCCACCGGAATGGCGTGCCGCGGAAAAACCAGACCAGATCCGGCCACCGGAATGGCGTGCCGCAGAAAAACCAGACCAGATCCGGCCACCGGAACGCAGTGCCGCGGAAAAACCAGACCAGATCCGGCCCCCAGAACGCAGTGCCGCGGAAAAACCAGACCGGATCCGGCCCCCAGAATGGACTGCCGCGGAAAAACCGGACCGGATCTGGCCCCCGGAACGCAGTGCCGCGGAAAACCGGACCGGATCCGGCCCCCGGAATGGACTGCCGCGGAAAAACCGGACAGAAACGGGCCGCGGAAAAACCCGGCCGGATGCGGCCCCCGGAATGGCGTGCCGCGGAAAAACCGGACCGGATCCGGCCCCCGGAATGGACTGCCGCGGAAAAACCGGACAGAATCGGGCCGCGGAAAAACCGGACCGGATGCGGCCCCCGGAATGGACTGCCGCGGAAAAACCGGACCGGATCTGGTCCCCGGAATGGCGTGCCGCGGAAAAACCGGACCAGATCCGGCCACCGGAATGGACGGCCGCGGAAAAACCGGACAGAACCGGGCCGCGGAAAAACCGGACCGGATGCGGCCCCCGGAATGGACTGCCGCGGAAAATCCGGACCGGATCCGGCCCCCGGAATGGACGGCCGTGGAAAAACCGGACCGGATCCGGCCACCGGAATGGACTGCCCCGGAAAATCCGGACCGGATCCGGCCCCCGGAATGGCGAGCCGCGGAAAAACCGGACCGGATCCAGCCCCCGGAATGGCAAGCCGCGCAAAACCCGGACCGGATCTGGGCCGCGGAAAAACCGGACCGGATCCGGCCCGTGGAATGGCGAGCCGCGCAAAACCCGGACCGCATCTGGGCCGCGGAAATACCGGACCGGATCCGGCCCCAGGAATGGACTGCCCCGGAAAAACCGGACCGGGTCCGGCCCCCGGAATGGACTGCCGCGGAAAAATCAGACCGGATCCGGCCCCCGGAATGGACTGCCCCGGAAAATCCGGACCGGATCCGGCCCCCGGAATGGACTGCCGCGGAAAAACCGGACAGAATCGGGCCGCGGAAAAACCGGACCGGATGCGGACCCCGGAATGGACTGCCGCGGAAAAACCGGACCAGATCCGGACCCCGGAATGGACTGCCGCGGAAAAACCGGACCGGATCTGGCCCACGGAATGGACTGCCCCGGAAAAACCGGACCGGGTCCGGCCTCCGGAATGGACTGCAGCGAAAAAACCGGACTGGATCCGGCCCCCGGAATGGACTGCCGCGGAAAAACCGGACCGGATCCGGCCCCCGGAATGGACTGCCGCGGAAAACCGGACCGGATCTGGCCCCCGAATGCACTGCCGCGGAAAAACCGGACCGGAACCGGCCCCCGGAATGGAGTGCCGCGGAAAATCGGACCGGATCCGGACCCCGGAATGGACTGCCGCGGAAAAACCGGACCGGATCCGGCCCCCGAATGGACTGCCGCAGAAAAACCGGACCGGATCTGGGCCGCAAAATGGTCGGCCGCGGAAAAACCGGACTGGATCCGGACCCCGGAACGGCGTGCCGTGGAAAATCCGGACCGGATCCGGCCCCCGGAATGGACGGCCGCGGAAAAACCGGACCGGATCCGGCCACCGGAATGGACTGCCCCGGAAAATCCGGACCGGATCCGGCCCCCGGAATGGCGAGCCGCGGAAAAACCGGACCGGATCCAGCCCCCGGAATGGCAAGCCGCGCAAAACCCGGACCGGATCTGGGCCGCGGAAAAACCGGACCGGATCCGGCCCGTGGAATGGCGAGCCGCGCAAAACCCGGACCGCATCTGGGCCGCGGAAATACCGGACCGGATCCGGCCCCAGGAATGGACTGCCCCGGAAAAACCGGACCGGGTCCGGCCCCCGGAATGGACTGCCGCGGAAAAATCAGACCGGATCCGGCCCCCGGAATGGACTGCCCCGGAAAATCCGGACCGGATCCGGCCCCCGGAATGGACTGCCGCGGAAAAAACGGACAGAATCGGGCCGCGGAAAAACCGGACCGGATGCGGCCCCCGGAATGGACTGCCGCGGAAAAACCGGACCAGATCCGGACCCCGGAATGGACTGCCGTGGAAAAACCGGACCGGATCCGGCCCCCGGAATGGACTGCCGCGGAAAAACCAGACCAGATCCGGCCACCGGAATGGCGTGCCGCGGAAAAACCAGACCAGATCCGGCCCCCGGAATGGCGTGCTGCAGAAAAACCAGACCAGATCCGGCCACCGGAATGCAGTGCCGCGGAAAAACCAGACCAGATCCGGCCCCCGGAACGCAGTGCCGCGGAAAAACCGGACCGGATCCGGCCACCGGAATGGACTGCCGCGGAAAAACCGGACCGGATCCGGTCCCCGGAATGGAGTGCCGCAGAAAAACCGGACCGGGTCCGGCCCCCGGAATGGCGTGCCGCGGAAAAACCGGACCGGATCCGGCAGCCGGAATGGACTTCCGCGGAAAAACCGGACAGAATCGGGCCGCGCAAAAACCGGACCGGATGTGGCCCCCGGAATGGACTGCCGCGGAAAAACCGGACCAGATCCGGACCCCGGAATGGACTGCCGCGGAAAAACAAGACCAGATCCGGCCACCGGAATGGCGTGCCGCGGAAAAACCAGACCAGATCCGGCCACCGGAATGGCGTGCCGCAGAAAAACCAGACCAGATCCGGCCACCGGAACGCAGTGCCGCGGAAAAACCAGACCAGATCCGGCCCCCAGAACGCAGTGCCGCGGAAAAACCAGACCGGATCCGGCCCCCAGAATGGACTGCCGCGGAAAAACCGGACCGGATCTGGCCCCCGGAACGCAGTGCCGCGGAAAACCGGACCGGATCCGGCCCCCGGAATGGACTGCCGCGGAAAAACCGGACAGAAACGGGCCGCGGAAAAACCCGGCCGGATGCGGCCCCCGGAATGGCGTGCCGCGGAAAAACCGGACCGGATCCGGCCCCCGGAATGGACTGCCGCGGAAAAACCGGACAGAATCGGGCCGCGGAAAAACCGGACCGGATGCGGCCCCCGGAATGGACTGCCGCGGAAAAACCGGACCGGATCTGGTCCCCGGAATGGCGTGCCGCGGAAAAACCGGACCAGATCCGGCCACCGGAATGGACGGCCGCGGAAAAACCGGACAGAACCGGGCCGCGGAAAAACCGGACCGGATGCGGCCCCCGGAATGGACTGCCGCGGAAAATCCGGACCGGATCCGGCCCCCGGAATGGACGGCCGTGGAAAAACCGGACCGGATCCGGCCACCGGAATGGACTGCCCCGGAAAATCCGGACCGGATCCGGCCCCCGGAATGGCGAGCCGCGGAAAAACCGGACCGGATCCAGCCCCCGGAATGGCAAGCCGCGCAAAACCCGGACCGGATCTGGGCCGCGGAAAAACCGGACCGGATCCGGCCCGTGGAATGGCGAGCCGCGCAAAACCCGGACCGCATCTGGGCCGCGGAAATACCGGACCGGATCCGGCCCCAGGAATGGACTGCCCCGGAAAAACCGGACCGGGTCCGGCCCCCGGAATGGACTGCCGCGGAAAAATCAGACCGGATCCGGCCCCCGGAATGGACTGCCCCGGAAAATCCGGACCGGATCCGGCCCCCGGAATGGACTGCCGCGGAAAAACCGGACAGAATCGGGCCGCGGAAAAACCGGACCGGATGCGGACCCCGGAATGGACTGCCGCGGAAAAACCGGACCAGATCCGGACCCCGGAATGGACTGCCGCGGAAAAACCGGACCGGATCTGGCCCACGGAATGGACTGCCCCGGAAAAACCGGACCGGGTCCGGCCTCCGGAATGGACTGCCGGGGAAAAACCGGACAGGGTCCGGCCCCCGGAATGGACTGCCGCGGAAAAACCGGACCGGATCCGGCCCCCGGAATGGACTGCCGCGGAAAACCGGACCGGATCTGGCCCCCGAATGCACTGCCGCGGAAAAACCGGACCGGATCCGGCCACCGGAATGGACTGCCGCGGAAAAACCGGACCGGAACCGGCCCCCGGAATGGAGTGCCGCGGAAAATCGGACCGGATCCGGACCCCGGAATGGACTGCCGCGGAAAAACCGGACCGGATCCGGCCCCCGAATGGACTGCCGCAGAAAAACCGGACCGGATCTGGGCCGCAAAATGGTCGGCCGCGGAAAAACCGGACTGGATCCGGACCCCGGAACGGCGTGCCGTGGAAAATCCGGACCGGATCCGGCCCCCGGAATGGACTGCCCCGGAAAAACCGGACCGGATCCGGCCCCTGGAATGGCGTTCCGCGGAAAAACCGGACAGAACCGGGCCGCGGAAAAACCGGACCGGATGCGGCCCCCGGAATGGACTGCCGCGGAAAATCCGGACCGGATCCGGCCCCCGGAATGGACGGCCGCGGAAAAACCGGACCGGATCCGGCCACCGGAATGGACTGCCCCGGAAAATCCGGACCGGATCCGGCCCCCGGAATGGCGAGCCGCGGAAAAACCGGACCGGATCCAGCCCCCGGAATGGCAAGCCGCGCAAAACCCGGACCGGATCTGGGCCGCGGAAAAACCGGACCGGATCCGGCCCGTGGAATGGCGAGCCGCGCAAAACCCGGACCGCATCTGGGCCGCGGAAATACCGGACCGGATCCGGCCCCAGGAATGGACTGCCCCGGAAAAACCGGACCGGGTCCGGCCCCCGGAATGGACTGCCGCGGAAAAATCAGACCGGATCTGGTCCCCGGAATGGACTGCCCCGGAAAATCCGGACCGGATCCGGCCCCCGGAATGGACTGCCGCGGAAAAAACGGACAGAATCGGGCCGCGGAAAAACCGGACCGGATGCGGCCCCCGGAATGGACTGCCGCGGAAAAACCGGACCAGATCCGGACCCCGGAATGGACTGCCGTGGAAAAACCGGACCGGATCCGGCCCCCGGAATGGACTGCCGCGGAAAAACCAGACCAGATCCGGCCACCGGAATGGCGTGCCGCGGAAAAACCAGACCAGATCCGGCCCCCGGAATGGCGTGCTGCAGAAAAACCAGACCAGATCCGGCCACCGGAACGCAGTGCCGCGGAAAAACCAGACCAGATCCGGCCCCCGGAACGCAGTGCCGCGGAAAAACCGGACCGGATCCGGCCACCGGAATGGACTGCCGCGGAAAAACCGGACCGGATCCGGTCCCCGGAATGGAGTGCCGCAGAAAAACCGGACCGGGTCCGGCCCCCGGAATGGCGTGCCGCGGAAAAACCGGACCGGATCCGGACCCCGGAATGGACTGCCGCGGAAAAACCGGACAGAATCGGGCCGCGCAAAAACCGGACCGGATGTGGCCCCCGGAATGGACTGCCGCGGAAAAACCGGACCAGATCCGGACCCCGGAATGGACTGCCGCGGAAAAACCGGACTGGATCCGGCCCCCGGAATGGACTGCCGCGGAAAAACCAGACCAGATCCGGCCACCGGAATGGCGTGCCGCGGAAAAACCAGACCAGATCCGGCCACCGGAATGGCGTGCCGCAGAAAAACCAGACCAGATCCGGCCACCGGAACGCAGTGCCGCAGAAAAACCAGACCAGATCCGGCCACCGGAACGCAGTGCCGCGGAAAAACCAGACCGGATCCGGCCCCCGGAATGGACTGCCGCGGAAAAACCGGACTGGATCCGGCCCCTGGATTGGACTGCCGCGGAAAAACCAGACCGGATCCGGCCCCCGGAATGGACTGCCGCGGAAAAATCAGACCGGATCCGGCCCCCGGAATGGACTGCCGCGGAAAAACCGGACAGAAACGGGCCGCGGAAAAACCCGGCCGGATGCGGCCCCCGGAATGGCGTGCCGCGGAAAAACCGGACCGGATCCGGCCCCCGGAATGGACTGCCGCGGAAAAACCGGACAGAATCGGGCCGCGGAAAAACCGGACCGGATGCGGCCCCCGGAATGGACTGCCGCGGAAAAACCGGACCGGATGCGGCCCCCGGAATGGACTGCCGCGGAAAAACCGGACCAGATCCGGCCACCGGAATGGACGGCCGCGGAAAAACCGGACAGAACCGGGCCGCGGAAAAACCGGACCGGATGCGGCCCCCGGAATGGACTGCCGCGGAAAATCCGGACCGGATCCGGCCCCCGGAATGGACGGCCGTGGAAAAACCGGACCGGATCCGGCCACCGGAATGGACTGCCCCGGAAAATCCGGACCGGATCCGGCCCCCGGAATGGCGAGCCGCGGAAAAACCGGACCGGATCCAGCCCCGGAATGGCAAGCCGCGCAAAACCCGGACCGGATCTGGGCCGCGGAAAAACCGGACCGGATCCGGCCCGTGGAATGGCGAGCCGCGCAAAACCCGGACCGCATCTGGGCCGCGGAAATACCGGACCGGATCCGGCCCCCAGAATGGACTGCCGCGGAAAAACCGGACCGGATCTGGCCCCCGGAACGCAGTGCCGCGGAAAACCGGACCGGATCCGGCCCCCGGAATGCACTGCCGTGGAAAAACCGGACCGGATCCGGCCCCCGGAATGGCGTGCCGCAGAAAAACCAGACCAGATCCGGCCACCGGAATGGCGTGCCGCAGAAAAACCAGACCAGATCCGGCCACCGGAACGCAGTGCCGCGGAAAAACCAGACCAGATCCGGCCCGCAGAACGCAGTGCCGCGGAAAAACCAGACCGGATCCGGCCCCCGGAATGGACTGCCGCGGAAAAACCGGACTGGATCCGGCCCCTGGATTGGACTGCCGCGGAAAAACCAGACCGGATCCGGCCCCCGGAATGGACTGCCGCGGAAAAATCAGACCGGATCCGGCCCCCGGAATGGACTGCCGCGGAAAAACCGGACAGAAACGGGCCGCGGAAAAACCCGGCCGGATGCGGCCCCCGGAATGGCGTGCCGCGGAAAAACCGGACCGGATCCGGCCCCCGGAATGGACTGCCGCGGAAAAACCGGACAGAATCGGGCCGCGGAAAAACCGGACCGGATGCGGCCCCCGGAATGGACTGCCGCGGAAAAACCGGACCGGATCTGGGCCCCGGAATTGCGTGCCGCGGAAAAACCGGACCAGATCCGGCCACCGGAATGGACGGCCGCGGAAAAACCGGACAGAACCGGGCCGCGGAAAAACCGGACCGGATGCGGCCCCCGGAATGGACTGCCGCGGAAAATCCGGACCGGATCCGGCCCCCGGAATGGACGGCCGTGGAAAAACCGGACCGGATCCGGCCACCGGAATGGACTGCCCCGGAAAATCCGGACCGGATCCGGCCCCCGGAATGGCGAGCCGCGGAAAAACCGGACCGGATCCAGCCCCGGAATGGCAAGCCGCGCAAAACCCGGACCGGATCTGGGCCGCGGAAAAACCGGACCGGATCCGGCCCGTGGAATGGCGAGCCGCGCAAAACCCGGACCGCATCTGGGCCGCGGAAATACCGGACCGGATCCGGCCCCAGGAATGGACTGCCCCGGAAAAACCGGACCGGGTCCGGCCCCCGGAATGGACTGCCGCGGAAAAATCAGACCGGATCCGGCCCCCGGAATGGACTGCCCCGGAAAATCCGGACCGGATCCGGCGCCCGGAATGGACTGCCGCGGAAAAACCGGACAGAATCGGGCCGCGGAAAAACCGGACCGGATGCGGACCCCGGAATGGACTGCCGCGGAAAAACCGGACCAGATCCGGACCCCGGAATGGACTGCCGCGGAAAAACCGGACCGGATCTGGCCCACGGAATGGACTGCCCCGGAAAAACCGGACCGGGTCCGGCCCCCGGAATGGACTGCCGGGGAAAAACCAGACAGGGTCCGGCCCCCGGAATGGACTGCCGCGGAAAAACCGGACCGGATCCGGCCCCCGGAATGGACTGCCGCGGAAAACCGGACCGGATCTGGCCCCCGAATGCACTGCCGCGGAAAAACCGGACCGGATCCGGCCACCGGAATGGACTGCCGCGGAAAAACCGGACCGGAACCGGCCCCCGGAATGGAGTGCCGCGGACAATCGGACCGGATCCGGACCCCGGAATGGACTGCCGCGGAAAAACCGGACCGGATCCGGTCCCCGAATGGACTGCCGCAGAAAAACCGGACCGGATCTGGGCCGCAAAATGGTCGGCCGCGGAAAAACCGGACTGGATCCGGACCCCGGAATGGACTGCCCCGGAAAAACCGGACCGGATCCGGCCCCCGGAATGGCGTTCCGCGGAAAAACCGGACAGAACCGGGCCGCGGAAAAACCGGACCGGATGCGGCCCCCGGAATGGACTGCCGCGGAAAATCCGGACCGGATCCGGCCCCCGGAATGGACGGCCGCGGAAAAACCGGACCGGATCCGGCCACCGGAATGGACTGCCCCGGAAAATCCGGACCGGATCCGGCCCCCGGAATGGCGAGCCGCGGAAAAACCGGACCGGATCCAGCCGCCGGAATGGCGAGCCGCGGAAAAACCGGACCGGATCCAGCCCCCGGAATGGCAAGCCGCGCAAAACCCGGACCGGATCTGGGCCGCAGAAAAACCGGACCGGATCCGGCCCGTGGAATGGCGAGCCGCGCAAAACCCGGACCGCATCTGGGCCGCGGAAATACCGGACCGGATCCGGCCCCAGGAATGGACTGCCCCGGAAAAACCGGACCGGGTCCGGCCCCCGGAATGGACTGCCGCGGAAAAATCAGACCGGATCCGGCCCCCGGAATGGACTGCCCCGGAAAATCCGGACCGGATCCGGCCCCCGGAATGGACTGCCGCGGAAAAAACGGACAGAATCGGGCCGCGGAAAAACCGGACCGGATGCGGCCCCCGGAATGGACTGCCGCGGAAAAACCGGACTGGATCCGGCCCCCAGAATGGACTGCCGCGGAAAAACCGGACCGGATCCGGCCCCCGGAATGGACTGCCGCGGAAAAACCAGACCAGATCCGGCCACCGGAATGGCGTGCCGCGGAAAAACCAGACCAGATCCGGCCCCCGGAATGGCGTGCTGCAGAAAAACCAGACCAGATCCGGCCACCGGAACGCAGTGCCGCGGAAAAACCAGACCAGATCCGGCCCCCGGAACGCAGTGCCGCGGAAAAACCGGACCGGATCCGGCCACCGGAATGGACTGCCGCGGAAAAACCGGACCGGATCCGGTCCCCGGAATGGAGTGCCGCAGAAAAACCGGACCGGGTCCGGCCCCCGGAATGGCGTGCCGCGGAAAAACCGGACCGGATCCGGACCCCGGAATGGACTGCCGCGGAAAAACCAGACAGAATCGGGCCGCGCAAAAACCGGACCGGATGTGGCCCCCGGAATGGACTGCCGCGGAAAAACCGGACCAGATCCGGACCCCGGAATGGACTGCCGCGGAAAAACCAGACCAGATCCGGCCCCCGGAATGGACTGCCGCGGAAAAACCAGACCAGATCCGGCCACCGGAATGGCGTGCCGCGGAAAAACCAGACCAGATCCGGCCACCGGAATGGCGTGCCGCAGAAAAACCAGACCAGATCCGGCCACCGGAACGCAGTGCCGCGGAAAAACCAGACCAGATCCGGCCCCCAGAACGCAGTGCCGCGGAAAAACCAGACCGGATCCGGCCCCCAGAATGGACTGCCGCGGAAAAACCGGACCGGATCTGGCCCCCGGAACGCAGTGCCGCGGAAAACCGGACCGGATCCGGCCCCCGGAATGCACTGCCGTGGAAAAACCGGACCGGATCCGGCCCCCGGAATGGCGTGCCGCAGAAAAACCAGACCAGATCCGGACCCCGGAATGGACTGCCGCAGAAAAACCAGACCAGATCCGGCCACCGGAACGCAGTGCCGCGGAAAAACCAGACCAGATCCGGCCCGCAGAACGCAGTGCCGCGGAAAAACCAGACCGGATCCGGCCCCCGGAATGGCAAGCCGCGCAAAACCCGGACCGGATCTGGGCCGCGGAAAAACCGGACCGGATCCGGCCCGTGGAATGGCGAGCCGCGCAAAACCCGGACCGCATCTGGGCCGCGGAAATACCGGACCGGATCCGGCCCCAGGAATGGACTGCCCCGGAAAAACCGGACCGGGTCCGGCCCCCGGAATGGACTGCCGCGGAAAAATCAGACCGGATCCGGCCCCCGGAATGGACTGCCCCGGAAAATCCGGACCGGATCCGGCCCCCGGAATGGACTGCCGCGGAAAAAACGGACAGAATCGGGCCGCGGAAAAACCGGACCGGATGCGGACCCCGGAATGGACTGCCGCGGAAAAACCGGACCAGATCCGGACCCCGGAATGGACTGCCGCGGAAAAACCGGACCGGATCTGGCCCACGGAATGGACTGCCCCGGAAAAACCGGACTGGGTCCGGCCTCCGGAATGGACTGCCGGGGAAAAACCGGACAGGGTCCGGCCCCCGGAATGGACTGCCGCGGAAAAACCGGACCGGATCCGGCCCCCGGAATGGACTGCCGCGGAAAACCGGACCGGATCTGGCCCCCGAATGCACTGCCGCGGAAAAACCGGACCGGATCCGGCCACCGGAATGGACTGCCGCGGAAAAACCGGACCGGAACCGGCCCCCGGAATGGAGTGCCGCGGAAAATCGGACCGGATCCGGACCCCGGAATGGACTGCCGCGGAAAAACCGGACCGGATCCGGCCCCCGAATGGACTGCCGCAGAAAAACCGGACCGGATCTGGGCCGCAAAATGGTCGGCCGCGGAAAAACCGGACTGGATCCGGACCCCGGAACGGCGTGCCGTGGAAAATCCGGACCGGATCCGGCCCCCGGAATGGACTGCCCCGGAAAAACCGGACCGGATCCGGCCCCTGGAATGGCGTTCCGCGGAAAAACCGGACAGAACCGGGCCGCGGAAAAACCGGACCGGATACGGCCCCCGGAATGGACTGCCGCGGAAAATCCGGACCGGATCCGGCCCCCGGAATGGACGGCCGCGGAAAAACCGGACCGGATCCGGCCACCGGAATGGACTGCCCCGGAAAATCCGGACCGGATCCGGCCCCCGGAATGGCGAGCCGCGGAAAAACCGGACCGGATCCAGCCCCCGGAATGGCAAGCCGCGCAAAACCCGGACCGGATCTGGGCCGCGGAAAAACCGGACCGGATCCGGCCCGTGGAATGGCGAGCCGCGCAAAACCCGGACCGCATCTGGGCCGCGGAAATACCGGACCGGATCCGGCCCCAGGAATGGACTGCCCCGGAAAAACCGGACCGGGTCCGGCCCCCGGAATGGACTGCCGCGGAAAAATCAGACCGGATCCGGCCCCCGGAATGGACTGCCCCGGAAAATCCAGACCGGATCCGGCCCCCGGAATGGCCTGCCGCGGAAAAAACGGACAGAATCGGGCCGCGGAAAAACCGGACCGGATGCGGCCCCCGGAATGGACTGCCGCGGAAAAACCGGACTGGATCCGGACCCCGGAATGGACTGCCGTGGAAAAACCGGACCGGATCCGGCCCCCGGAATGGACTGCCGCGGAAAAACCAGACCAGATCCGGCCACCGGAATGGCGTGCCGCGGAAAAACCAGACCAGATCCGGCCCCCGGAACGCAGTGCCGCGGAAAAACCAGACCAGATCCGGCCCCCGGAACGCAGTGCCGCGGAAAAACCGGACCGGATCCGGCCCCCGGAATGGACTGCCGCGGAAAAACCGGACCGGATCTGGCCCCCGGAACGCAGTGCCATGGAAAATCCGGACCGGATCCAGCCCCCGGAATGGAGTGCCGCGGAAAACCGGACCGGATCCGGCCCCCGGAATGCACTGCCGTGGAAAAACCGGACCGGATCCGGCCCCCGGAATGGACTGCCGCGGAAAAACCGGACCGGGTCCGGCCTCCGGAATGGACTGCCGGGGAAAAACCAGACAGGGTACGGCCCCCGGAATGGACTGCCGCGGAAAAACCGGACCGGATCCGGCCCCCGGAATGGACTGCCGCGGAAAACCGGACCGGATCTGGCCCCCGAATCCACTGCCGCGGAAAAACCGGACCGGATCCGGCCACCGGAATGCACTGCCGCGGAAAAACCGGACCGGAACCGGCCCCCGGAATGGAGTGCCGCGGAAAATCGGACCGGATCCGGACCCCGGAATGGACTGCCGCGGAAAAACCGGACCGGATCCGGCCCCCGAATGGACTGCCGCAGAAAAACCGGACCGGATCTGGGCCGCAAAATGGTCGGCCGCGGAAAAACCGGACTGGATCCGGACCCCGGAACGGCGTGCCGTGGAAAACCCGGACCGGATCCGGCCACCGGAATGGAGTGCCGCGGAAATACCGGACCGGATCCGGCCCCAGGAATGGCGTGCCGCGGAAAAACCGGACCGGATCTGGGCCGCAAAATGGACTGCCGCGGAAAAACCGGACCGGATCCGGCCACCGGAATGGAGTGCCGTGGAAAAATCGGACCGGATCCGGCCCCCGGAATGGACTGCCGCGGAAAAACCGGACCGCATCCGGCCCCCGGAATGGACTGCCGCTGAAAAACCGGACCAGATCCGGCCACCGGCATGGACTGCCGCAGAATAACCGGACCGGATCCGGGCCGCGGAAAAACCGGACCGGAATCGGCCCCCGGAATGGACTGCCGAGGAAAATCCGGACCGGATCCGACCCCCAGAATGGACTGCCGTGGAAAAACCGGACCGGATCCGGTCCCCGGAATGGAGTGCCGCAGAAAAACCGGACCGGATCCGGCCCCCGGAATGCACTGCCGCGGAAAAACCGGACCGGGTCCGGCCCCCGGAATGGACTGCCGCGGAAAAACCGGACCGGATCCGGCAGCCGGAATGGACTGCCGCGGAAAAACCGGACAGAATCGGGCCGCGCAAAAACCGGACCGGATGTGGCCCCCGGAATGGACTGCTGCGGAAAAACCGGACCAGATCCGGACCCCGGAATGGACTGCCGCGGAAAAACCGGACTGGATCCGGCCCCCGGAATGGACTGCCGCGGAAAAACCAGACCAGATCCGGCCACCGGAATGGCGTGCCGCGGAAAAACCAGACCAGATCCGGCCACCGGAATGGCGTGCCGCAGAAAAACCAGACCAGATCCGGCCACCGGAACGCAGTGCCGCGGAAAAACCAGACCAGATCCGGCCCCCAGAACGCAGTGCCGCGGAAAAACCAGACCGGATCCGGCCCCCAGAATGGACTGCCGCGGAAAAACCGGACCGGATCTGGCCCCCGGAACGCAGTGCCGCGGAAAACCGGACCGGATCCGGCCCCCGGAATGCACTGCCGTGGAAAAACCGGACCGGATCCGGCCCCCGGAATGGCGTGCCGCAGAAAAACCAGACCAGATCCGGCCACCGGAATGGCGTGCCGCAGAAAAACCAGACCAGATCCGGCCACCGGAACGCAGTGCCGCGGAAAAACCAGACCAGATCCGGCCCGCAGAACGCAGTGCCGCGGAAAAACCAGACCGGATCCGGCCCCCGGAATGGACTGCCGCGGAAAAACCGGACTGGATCCGGCCCCTGGATTGGACTGCCGCGGAAAAACCGGACCGGATCCGGCCCCCGGAATGGACTGCCGCGGAAAAACCGGACAGAAACGGGCCGCGGAAAAACCCGGCCGGATGCGGCCCCCGGAATGGCGTGCCGCGGAAAAACCGGACCGGATCCGGCCCCCGGAATGGACTGCCGCGGAAAAACCGGACAGAATCGGGCCGCGGAAAAACCGGACCGGATGCGGCCCCCGGAATGGACTGCCGCGGAAAAACCGGACCGGATCTGGTCTCCGGAATGGCGTGCCGCGGAAAATCCGGACCGGATCCGGCCACAGGAATGGACGGCCGCGGAAAAACCGGACAGAACCGGGCCACGGAAAAACCGGACCGGATGCGGCCCCCGGAATGGCGTGCCGCGGAAAAACCGGACCGGATCCGGCCACCGGAATGGACTGCCGCGGAAAAACCGGACCGGATCCGGCCACCGGAATGGACTGCCCCGGAAAATCCGGACCGGATCCGGCCCCCGGAATGGCGAGCCGCGGAAAAACCGGACCGGATCCAGCCCCCGGAATGGCAAGCCGCGCAAAACCCGGACCGGATCTGGGCCGCGGAAAAACCGGACCGGATCCGGCCCGTGGAATGGCGAGCCGCGCAAAACCCGGACCGCATCTGGGCCGCGGAAATACCGGACCGGATCCGGCCCCAGGAATGGACTGCCCCGGAAAAACCGGACCGGGTCCGGCCCCCGGAATGGACTGCCGCGGAAAAATCAGACCGGATCCGGCCCCCGGAATGGACTGCCCCGGAAAATCCGGACCGGATCCGGCCCCCGGAATGGACTGCCGCGGAAAAAACGGACAGAATCGGGCCGCGGAAAAACCGGACCGGATGCGGACCCCGGAATGGACTGCCGCGGAAAAACCGGACCAGATCCGGACCCCGGAATGGACTGCCGCGGAAAAACCGGACCGGATCTGGCCCACGGAATGGACTGCCCCGGAAAAACCGGACCGGGTCCGGCCTCCGGAATGGACTGCCGGGGAAAAACCGGACAGGGTCCGGCCCCCGGAATGGACTGCCGCGGAAAAACCGGACCGGATCCGGCCCCCGGAATGGACTGCCACGGAAAACCGGACCGGATCTGGCCCCCGAATGCACTGCCGCGGAAAAACCGGACCGGATCCGGCCACCGGAATGGACTGCCGCGGAAAAACCGGACCGGAACCGGCCCCCGGAATGGAGTGCCGCGGAAAATCGGACCGGATCCGGACCCCGGAATGGACTGCCGCGGAAAAACCGGACGGGATCCGGCCCCCGAATGGACTGCCGCAGAAAAACCGGACCGGATCTGGGCCGCAAAATGGTCGGCCGCGGAAAAACCGGACTGGATCCGGACCCCGGAACGGCGTGCCGTGGAAAATCCGGACCGGATCCGGCCCCCGGAATGGACTGCCCCGGAAAAACCGGACCGGATCCGGCCCCTGGAATGGCGTTCCGCGGAAAAACCGGACAGAACCGGGCCGCGGAAAAACAGGACCGGATCCGGCCTCCGGAATGGACTGCCGCGGAAAATCCGGACCGGATTCGGCCTCCGGAATGGACTGCCCAGGAAACACCGGACCGAATCCAGCCCCAGGAATGGCGTGCGGCAGAAAAACCGGACCGGATCTGGGCCGCGGAAAAACTAGACCGGGTATGGCCACCGGAATGCACTGCCGTGGAAAAACCGGACCAGATCCGGCCACCGGAATGGACTGCCGCGAAAAAAACCGGACCGGATCCGGCCCCCGGAATGCACTGCCGCGGAAAAACCGGACCGGGTCCGGCCCCCGGAATGGACTGCCGCGGAAAAACCGGACCGGATCCGGCAGCCGGAATGGACTGCCGCGGAAAAACCGGACAGAATCGGGCCGCGCAAAAACCGGACCGATGCGGCCCCCGGAATGGACTGCCGCGGAAAAACCGGACCAGATCCGGACCCCGGAATGGACTGCCGCGGAAAAACCGGACTGGATCCGGCCCCCGGAATGGACTGCCGCGGAAAAACCAGACCAGATCCGGCCACCGGAATGGACTGCCGCGGAAAAACCAGACCAGATCCGGCCCCCGGAATGGCGTGCTGCAGAAAAACCAGACCAGATCCGGCCACCGGAACGCAGTGCCGCGGAAAAACCAGACCAGATCCGGCCCCCAGAACGCAGTGCCGCGGAAAAACCAGACCGGATCTGGCCCCCGGAACGCAGTGCCGTGGAAAATCCGGACCGGATCCAGCCCCCGGAATGGAGTGCCGCGGAAAACCGGACCGGATCCGGCCCCCGGAATGCACTGCCGTGGAAAAACCGGACCGGATCCGGCCACCGGAATGGCGTGCCGCAGAAAAACCAGACCAGATCCGGCCACCGGAATGGCGTGCCGCAGAAAAAGCAGACCAGATCCGGCCACCGGAATGGCGTGCCGCGGAAAAACCAGACCAGATCCGGCCCGCAGAACGCAGTGCCGCGGAAAAACCAGACCGGATCCGGCCCCCGGAATGGACTGCCGCGGAAAAACCGGACCGGATCCGGCCCCCGGAATGGCGTGCCGCGGAAAAACCGGACAGAACCGGGCCGCAGAAAATCCGGACCAGATCCAGACCCCGGAATGGAGTACCACGGAAAAACCGGACCGGATCCGGCCCCCGGAATGGACTGCCGTGGAAAAACCGGACAGAACCGGGCCGCGGAAAAACAGGACCGGATCCGGCCCCCGGAATGGACTGCCGCGGAAAAACCAGACCGGATCCGGCCCCCGGAATGGCGTGCCACGGAAATACCAGAACGGATCCGGCCACCGGAATGGACTGCCGCGGAAAAACCGGACCGGATGGGGCCCCCTGAATGCAATGCCGCGGAAAAACCGGACCGGGTCCGGCCCCCGAAATGGACTGCCGCGGAAAAACCGGACCGGATCCGGCCCCCGGAATGGAGTGCCGCGGAAATACCGGACCGGATCCGGCCCCAGGAATGGCGTGCCGCGGAAAAACCGGACCGGATCTGGGCCGCAAAATGGACTGCCGCGGAAAAACCGGACCGGATCCGGCCCACGGAATGGACTGCCGCGGAAAAACCGGACCGCATCCGGCCCCCGGAATGGACTGCCGCTGAAAAACCGGACCAGATCCGGCCACCGGCATGGACTGCCGCAGAATAACCGGACCGGATCCGGGCCGCGGAAAAACCGGACCGGAATCGGCCCCCGGAATGGACTGCCGCGGAAAATCCGGACCGGATCCGGCCCCCGGAATGCAGTGCCGCGGAAAAACCGGACCGGATCCGGTCCCCGGAATGGAGTGCCGCAGAAAAACCGGACCGGATCCGGCCCCCGGAATGCACTGCCGCGGAAAAACCGGACCGGGTCCGGCCCCCGGAATGGCGTGCCGCGGAAAAACCGGACCGGATCCGGCAGCCGGAATGGACTGCCGCGGAAAAACCGGAGAGAACCGGGCCGCGCAAAAACCGGACCGGATGCGGCCCCCGGAATGGACTGCCGCGGAAAAACCGGACCAGATCCGGACCCCGGAATGGACTGCCGCGGAAAAACCAGACCGGATCCGGCCCCCGGAATGGACTGCCGCGGAAAAACCGGACTGGATCCGGCCCCTGGATTGGACTGCCGCGGAAAACCCGGACCGGATCTGGGCCGCGGAAAAACCGGACAGGGTACGGCACCCGGAATGGACTGCCGCGGAAAAATCAGACCAGATCCGGCCCCCGGAATGGACTGCCGCAGAAAAACCGGACAGAACCGGGCCGCGGAAAAACCCGGCCGGATGCGACCCCCGGAATGGCGTGCCGCGGAAAAACCGGACCGGATCCGGCCCCCGGAATGGCGTGCCGCGGAAAAACCGGACAGAACCGGGCCGCGGAAAAACAGGACCGGATCCGGCCCTCGGAATGGAGTGCCGCAGAAAAACCGGACCGGATCTGGTCCCCGGAATGGCATGCCGCGGAAAATCCGGACCGGATCCGGCCCCCGGAATGGACTGCCGCGGAATAACCGGACCGGATCCGGCCCACGGAATGGACTGCCCCGGAAAATCCGGACCGGATCGGGCCCCCGGAATGGCGTGCCGCGGAAAAACCGGACTGGATCCGGCCCCCGGAATGAAGTACCACCGAAAATCCGGACCGGATCCGGCCCCCGGAATGGCGAGCCGCGGAAAAACCGGACCGGATCCAGCCCCCGGAATGGCAAGCCGCGGAAAAACCGGACCGGATCTGGGCCGCGGAAAAACCGGACCGGGTACGGCCCGTGGAATGGCGAGCCGCGGAAAACCCGGACCGGATCTGGGCCGTGGAAAAACAGGACTGGATCCGGCAACAGGAATGGCGTGCCGCGGAAATACTGGACCGGATCCGGCCCCCGGAATGGACTGCCACGGAAAAATCAGACCGGATCCGGCCCCCGGAATGGACTGCCGCGGAAAAATCGGACAGAACCGGGCCGCGGAAAAAAAGGACCGGATGCGGCCCCCGGAATGGAGTGCCGCGGAAAAACCGGACCGGATCCAGCCCCCGGAATGGCGTGCCGCGGAAAAACCGGACCGGATCCGTCCCCCGAATGGACTGCCGCGGAAAAACCGGACCGGATCTGGGCCGCGGAATGGCGTGCCGCGGAAAAACCGGACCAGATCCGGCCCCCGGAATGGCGTGCCGCGGAAAAACCGGACAGAACCGGGCCGCGGAAAAACCGGACCGGATGCGGCCCCCGGAATGGACGGCCGCGGAAAAACCGGACCGGATCCGGCCCCCGGAATGGACTGCCCCGGAAAATCCGGACCGGATCCGGCCCCCGGAATGGCGAGCCGCGGAAAAACCGGACCGGATCCAGCCCCCGGAATGGCAAGCCGCGCAAAACCCGGACCGGATCTGGGCCGCGGAAAAACCGGACCGGATCCGGCCCGTGCAATGGCGAGCCGCGCAAAACCCGGACCGCATCTGGGCCGCGGAAATACCGGACCGGATCCGGCCCCCGGAATGGACTGCCCCGGAAAAACCGGACCGGGTCCGGCCACCGGAACGCAGTGCCGCGGAAAAACCGGACCGGATCCGGCCCCCGGAATGGACTGCCGCGGAAAAACCGGACCGGATCTGGCCCCCGGAACGCAGTGCCGTGGAAAATCCGGACCGGATCCAGCCCCCGGAATGGAGTGCCGCGGAAAACCGGACCGGATCCGGCCCCCGGAATGCACTGCCGTGGAAAAACCGGACCGGATCCGGCCCCCGGAATGGACTGCCGCGGAAAAACCGGACCGGATCCGGCCCCCGGAATGCACTGCCGTGGAAAAACCGGACCGGATCCGGCCCCCGGAATGGACTGCCGCGGAAAAACCGGACCGGATCTGGCCCACGGAATGGACTGCCCCGGAAAAACCGGACCGGGTCCGGCCTCCGGAATGGACTGCCGGGGAAAAACCGGACAGGGTCCGGCCCCCGGAATGGACTGCCGCGGAAAAACCGGACCGGATCCGGCCCCCGGAATGGACTGCCGCGGAAAACCGGACCGGATCTGGCCCCCGAATGCACTGCCGCGGAAAAACCGGACCGGATCCGGCCACCGGAATGGACTGCCGTGGAAAAACCGGACCGGAACCGGCCCCCGGAATGGAGTGCCGCGGAAATTCGGACCGGATCCGGACCCCGGAATGTACTGCCGCGGAAAAACCGGACCGGATCCGGCCCCCGAATGGACTGCCGCAGAAAAACCGGACGGATCTGGGCCGCAAAATGGTCGGCCGCGGAAAACCGGACTGGATCCGGACCCCGGAACGGCGTGCCGTGGAAAATCCGGACCGGATCCGGCCCCCGAAATGGACTGCCCCGGAAAAACCGGACCGGATCCGGCCCCAGGAATGGCGTTCCGCGGAAAAACCGGACCGGATCTGGGCCGCAAAATGGACTGCCGCGGAAAAACCGGACCGGATCCGGCCCACGGAATGGCGTGCCGTGGAAAAATCGGACCGGATCCGGCCCCCGGAATGGACTGCCGCGGAAAAACCGGACCGCATCCGGCCCCCGGAATGGACTGCCGCTGAAAAACCGGACCAGATCCGGCCACCGGCATGGACTGCCGCAGAATAACCGGACCGGATCCGGGCCGCGGAAAAACCGGACCGGAATCGGCCCCCGGAATGGACTGCCGCGGAAAATCCGGACCGGATCCGGCCCCCGGAATGCAGTGCCGCGGAAAAACCGGACCGGATCCGGTCCCCGGAATGGAGTGCCGCAGAAAAACCGGACCGGATCCGGCCCCAGGAATGGCGTGCCGCGGAAAAACCGGACCGGATCTGGGCCGCAAAATGGACTGCCGCGGAAAAACCGGACCAGATCCGGCCCACGGAATGGCGTGCCGTGGAAAAATCGGACCGGATCCGGCCCCCGGAATGGACTGCCGCGGAAAAGCCGGACCGCATCCGGCCCCCGGAATGGACTGCCGCTGAAAAACCGGACCAGATCCGGCCACCGGCATGGACTGCCGCAGAATAACCGGACCGGATCCGGGCCGCGGAAAAACCGGACCGGAATCGGCCCCCGGAATGGACTGCCGCGGAAAATCCGGACCGGATCCGGCCCCCGGAATGCAGTGCCGCGGAAAAACCGGACCGGATCCGGTCCCCGGAATGGAGTGCCGCAGAAAAACCGGACCGGATCCGGCCCCCGGAATGCACTGCCGCGGAAAAACCGGACCGGGTCCGGCCTCCGAAACGGCGTGCCGCGGAAAAACCGGACCGGATCCGGCAGCCGGAATGGACTGCCGCGGAAAAACCGGACAGAATCGGGCCGCGCAAAAACCGGACCGGATGCGGCCCCCGGAATGGACTGCCGCGGAAAAACCGGACCAGATCCGGACCCCGGAATGGACTGCCGCGGAAAAACCGGACTGGATCCGGCCCCCGGAATGGACTGCCGCGGAAAAACCAGACCAGATCCGGCCACCGGAATGGCGTGCCGCAGAAAAACCAGACCAGATCCGGCCCCCGGAATGGCGTGCCGCAGAAAAACCAGACCAGATCCGGCCACCGGAAAGGCGTGCCGCAGAAAAACCAGACCAGATCCGGCCACCGGAACGCAGTGCCGCGGAAAAACCAGACCAGATCCGGCCCCCAGAACGCAGTGCCGCGGAAAAACCAGACCGGATCCGGCCCCCAGAATGGACTGCCGCGGAAAAACCGGACCGGATCTGGCCCCCGGAACGCAGTGCCGCGGAAAACCGGACCGGATCCGGCCCCCGGAATGCACTGCCGTGGAAAAACCAGACCAGATCCGGCCACCGGAATGGCGTGCCGCAGAAAAAGCAGACCAGATCCGGCCACCGGAACGCAGTGCCGCAGAAAAAGCAGACCAGATCCGGCCCGCAGAACGCAGTGCCGCGGAAAAACCAGACCGGATCCGGCCCCCGGAATGGACTGCCGCGGAAAAACCGGACTGGATCCGGCCCCTGGATTGGACTGCCGCGGAAAAACCGGACCGGATCCGGCCCCCGGAACGCAGTGCCGCGGAAAACCCGGACCGGATCTGGGCCGCGGAAAAACCGGACCGGATCCGGCCCCCGGAATGGACTGCCGCGGAAAAACCGGACCGGATCCGGCCCCCGGAATGGACTGCCGCGGAAAAATCAGACCAGATCCGGCCCCCGGAATGGACTGCCGCAGAAAAACCGGACAGAACCGGGCCGCGGAAAAACCCGGCCGGATGCGACCCCCGGAATGGCGTGCCGCGGAATAACCGGACCGGATCCGGCCCCCGGAATGGCGTGCCGCGGAAAAACCGGACAGAACCGGGCCGCGGAAAAACAGGACCGGATCCGGCCCTCGGAATGGAGTGCCGCAGAAAAACCGGACCGGATCTGGTCCCCGGAATGGCATGCCGCGGAAAATCCGGACCGGATCCGGCCCCCGGAATGGACTGCCGCGGAATAACCGGACCGGATCCGGCCCACGGAATGGACTGCCCCGGAAAATCCGGACCGGATCGGACCCCCGGAATGGCGTGCCGCGGAAAAACCGGACTGGATCCGGCCCCCGGAATGAAGTACCACCGAAAAACCGGACCGGATCCGGCCCCCGGAATGGCGAGCCGCGGAAAAAACGGACCGGATCCGGCCCCCGGAATGGACTGCCGCGGAAAAACCGGACCGGATCCGGACCCCGGAATGGACTGCCGCTGAAAAACCGGACCAGATCCGGCCCACGGAATGGCACGCCGTGGAAAAACCGGACCGGATCCGGGCCGCGGAAAAACCGGACCGCATCCGGCCCCCGGAATGGCGTGCCGCGGAAAAACCGGACCGGATCCGGCCCCCGGAATGCAGTGCCGCGGAAAAACTGGTGCGGGTACGGCCCCCGGAATGGACTGCCGCGGAAAAACCGGACCGGATCCGGCCCCCGGAATGGCGTGCCGCGGAAAAACCGGACAGAACCGTGCCGCGGAAAAACAGGACCGGATCCGGCCCTCGGAATGGAGTGCCGCAGAAAAACCGGACCGGATCTGGTCCCCGGAATGGCATGCCGCGGAAAATCCGGACCGGATCCGGCCCCCGGAATGGACTGCCGCGGAATAACCGGACCGGATCCGGCCCACGGAATGGACTGCCCCGGAAAATCCGGACCGGATCGGGCCCCCGGAATGGCGTGCCGCGGAAAAACCGGACTGGATCCGGCCCCCGGAATGAAGTACCACCGAAAATCCGGACCGGATCCGGCCCCCGGAATGGCGAGCCGCGGAAAAACCGGACCGGATCCAGCCCCCGGAATGGACTGCCGCGGAAAAACCGGACCGGATCTGGGCCGCGGAAAAACCGGACCGGGTACGGCCCGTGGAATGGCGAGCCGCGGAAAACCCGGACCGGATCTGGGCCGTGGAAAAACAGGACTGGATCCGGCAACAGGAATGGCGTGCCGCGGAAATACTGGACCGGATCCGGCCCCCGGAATGGACTGCCACGGAAAAATCAGACCGGATCCGGTCCCCGGAATGGACTGCCGCGGAAAAATCGGACAGAACCGGGCCGCGGAAAAAAAGGACCGGATGCGGCCCCCGGAATGGACGGCCGCGGAAAAACCGGACCGGATCCGGCCACCGGAATGGAGTGCCGCGGAAAAACCGGACCGGATCCAGCCCCCGGAATGGCGTGCCGCGGAAAAACCGGACCGGATCCGTCCCCCGAATGGACTGCCGCGGAAAAACCGGACCGGATCTGGGCCGCGGAATGGCGTGCTGCGGAAAAACCGGACCAGATCCGGCCCCCGGAATGGACGGCCGCGGAAAAACCGGACAGAACCGGGCCGCGGAAAAACCGGACCGGATGCGGCCCCCGGAATGGACTGCCGCGGAAAATCCGGACCGGATCCGGCCCCCGGAATGGACGGCCGCGGAAAAACCGGACCGGATCCGGCCACCGGAATGGACTGCCCCGGAAAATCCGGACCGGATCCGGCCCCCGGAATGGCGAGCCGCAGAAAAACCGGACCGGATCCAGCCCCCGGAATGGCAAGCCGCGCAAAACCCGGACCGGATCTGGGCCGCGGAAAAACCGGACCGGATCCGGCCCGTGCAATGGCGAGCCGCGCAAAACCCGGACCGCATCTGGGCCGCGGAAATACCGGACCGGATCCGGCCCCCGGAATGGACTGCCCCGGAAAAACCGGACCGGGTCCGGCCCCCGGAATGGACTGCCGCGGAAAAATCAGACCGGATCCGGCCCCCGGAATGGACTGCCCCGGAAAATCCGGACCGGATCCGGCCCCCGGAATGGACTGCCGCGGAAAAACCGGACAGAACCGGGCCGCGGAAAAACCGGACCGGATGCGGCCCCCGGAATGGACTGCCGCGGAAAAACCGGACCAGATCCGGACCCCGGAATGGACTGCCGCGGAAAAACCAGACCAGATCCGGCCCCCGGAATGGACTGTCGCGGAAAAACCAGACCAGATCCGGCCCCCGGAATGGCGTGCCGCGGAAAAACCAGACCAGATCCGGCCCCCGGAATGGCGTGCCGCAGAAAAACCAGACCAGATCCGGCCACCGGAACGCAGTGCCGCGGAAAAACCGGACCGGATCCGGCCCCCGGAATGGACTGCCGCGGAAAAACCGGACCGGATCTGGCCCCCGGAACGCAGTGCCGTGGAAAATCCGGACCGGATCCAGCCCCCGGAATGGAGTGCCGCGGAAAACCGGACCGGATCCGGCCCCCGGAATGCACTGCCGTGGAAAAACCGGACCGGATCCGGCCCCCGGAATGGACTGCCGCGGAAAAACCGGACCGGATCCGGCCACCGGAATAGACTGCCGCGGAAAAACCGGACCGGATCTGGCCCACGGAATGGACTGCCCCGGAAAAACCGGACCGGGTCCGGTCTCCGGAATGGACTGCCGGGGAAAAACCGGACAGGGTCCGGCCCCCGGAATGGACTGCCGCGGAAAAACCGGACCGGAATCGGCCCCCGGAATGGCGTGCCGCGGAAAACCGGACCGGATCTGGCCCCCGAATGCACTGCCGCGGAAAAACCGGACCGGATCCGGCCACCGGAATGGACTGCCGCGGAAAAACCGGACCGGAACCGGCCCCCGGAATGGAGTGCCGCGGCAAATCGGACCGGATCCGGACCCCGGAATGGACTGCCGCGGAAAAACCGGACCGGATCCGGCCCCCGAATGGACTGCCGCAGAAAAACCGGACCGGATCTGGGCCGCAAAATGGTCGGCCGCGGAAAAACCGGACTGGATCCGGACCCCGGAACGGCGTGCCGTGGAAAATCCGGACCGGATCCGGCCCCCGGAATGGACTGCCCCGGAAAAACCGGACCGGATCCGGCCCCTGGAATGGCGTTCCGTGGAAAAACCGGACCGGATCTGGGCCGCAAAATGGACTGCCGCGGAAAAACCGGACCGGATCCGGCCTACGGAATGGCGTGCCGTGGAAAAATCGGACCGGATCCGGCCCCCGGAATGGACTGCCGCGGAAAAACCGGACCGCATCCGGCCCCCGGAATGGACTGCCGCTGAAAAACCGGACCAGATCCGGCCACCGGCATGGACTGCCGCAGAATAACCGGACCGGATCCGGGCCGCGGAAAAACCGGACCGGAATCGGCCCCCGGAATGGACTGCCGCGGAAAATCCGGACCGGATCCGACCCCCGGAATGCAGTGCCGCGGAAAAACCGGACCGGATCCGGTCCCCGGAATGGAGTGCCGCAGAAAAACCGGACCGGATCCGGCCCCAGGAATGGCGTGCCGCGGAAAAACCGGACCGGATCTGGGCCGCAAAATGGACTGCCGCGGAAAAACCGGATCGGATCCGGCCCACGGAATGGCGTGCCGTGGAAAAATCGGACCGGATCCGGCCCCCGGAATGGACTGCCGCGGAAAAACCGGACCGCATCCGGCCCCCGGAATGGACTGCCGCTGAAAAACCGGACCAGATCCGGCCACCGGCATGGACTGCCGCAGAATAACCGGACCGGATCCGGGCCGCGGAAAAACCGGACCGGAATCGGCCCCCGGAATGGACTGCCGCGGAAAATCCGGACCGGATCCGGCCCCCGGAATGCAGTGCCGCGGAAAAACCGGACCGGATCCGGTCCCCGGAATGGAGTGCCGCAGAAAAACCGGACCGGATCCGGCCCCCGGAATGCACTGCCGCGGAAAAACCGGACCGGGTCCGGCCCCCGGAATGGCGTGCCGCGGAAAAACCGGACAGAATCCGGCAGCCGGAATGGACTGCCGCGGAAAAACCGGACAGAATCGGGCCGCGCAAAAACCGGACCGGATGCGGCCCCCGGAATGCACTGCCGCGGAAAAACCGGACCAGATCCGGACCCCGGAATGGACTGCCGTGGAAAAACCGGACCGGATCCGGCCCCCGGAATGGACTGCCGCGGAAAAACCAGACCAGATCCGGCCACCGGAATGGCGTGCCGCAGAAAAACCAGACCAGATCCGGCCCCCGGAATGGCGTGCCGCAGAAAAACCAGACCAGATCCGGCCACCGGAATGGCGTGCCGCAGAAAAACCAGACCAGATCCGGCCACCGGAACGCAGTGCCACGGAAAAACCAGACCAGATCCGGCCCCCAGAACGCAGTGCCGCGGAAAAACCAGACCGGATCCGGCCCCCAGAATGGACTGCCGCGGAAAAACCGGACCGGATCTGGCCCCCGGAACGCAGTGCCGTGGAAAACCGGACCGGATCCGGCCCCCGGAATGCACTGCCGTGGAAAAACCGGACCGGATCCGGCCCCCGGAATGGCGTGCCGCAGAAAAACCAGACCAGATCCGGCCACCGGAATGGCGTGCCGCGGAAAAAGCAGACCAGATCCAGCCACCGGAACGCAGTGCCGCGGAAAAACCAGACCAGATCCGGCCCCCAGAACGCAGTGCCGCGGAAAAACCAGACCGGATCCGGCCCCCGGAATGGACTGCCGCGGAAAAACCGGACTGGATCCGGCCCCTGGATTGGACTGCCGCGGAAAAACCGGACCGGATCCGGCCCCCGGAACGCAGTGCCGCGGAAAACCCGGACCGGATCTGGGCCGCGGAAAAACCGGACCGGATCCGGCCCCCGGAATGGACTGCCGCGGAAAAATCAGACCAGATCCGGCCCCCGGAATGGACTGCCGCAGAAAAACCGGACAGAACCGGGCCGCGGAAAAACCCGGCCGGATGCGACCCCCGGAATGGCGTGCCGCGGAATAACCGGACCGGATCCGGCCCCCGGAATGGCGTGCCGCGGAAAAACCGGACCGGATCCGGCCTCCGGAATGGAGTGCCGCGGAAAAACCGGACCGAATCCAGCCCCAGGAACGGCGTGCGGCAGAAAAACCGGACCGGATCCGGGCCGCGGAAAAACCGGACCGGATCCGGCCTCCGAAACGGCGTGCCGCGGAAAAACCGGGCCTGGTCCGGCCTCCGAAACGTCATGCTACGTAAAAACCGGACCGGATCCGGCCTCCGAAACGTCGTGCCGCTAAAAAACCGGACCGGATCCGGCCTCCGAAACGGCGTGCCGCGGAAAAACCGGACCGGATCCAGCCCCCGGAATGGAGTGCCGCGGAAAAACCAGACCGGATCCGGCCCCCGGAATGGACTGCCGCGGAAAAACCGGACCGGATCTGGCCCCTGGAACTCAGTGCCGCGGAATATCCGGACCGGATCCGGCCCCCGGAATGGACTGCCGCGGAAAAACCGGACCGGATCCGGCCCCCGGAATGCACTGCCGTGGAAAAACCAGACCGGATCCAGCCCACGGAATGGCGTGCCGCAGAAAAACCGGACCGGATCCGGCCCCCGGAATGGACTGCCGCGGAAAAACCGGACCGGATCCGGCCCCCGGAATGGACTGCCGCAGAAAAACCGGACAGAACCGGGCGGCGGAAAAACAGGACCGGATGCGGCCCCCGGAATGGACTGCCGCAGAAAAACCGGACCGGATCCGGCCCCCGGAATGGACTGCCGCGGAAAAACCGGACCGGATCCGGCCCCCGGAATGGACTGCCGCAGAAAAACCGGACCGGATCCGGCCCCCGGAATGGCGTGCCGCGGAATAACAGGACCGGATCCGGCCCCCGGAATGCACTGCCGTGGAAAAAACGGACCGGATCCGGCCACCGGAATGCACTACCGTGGAAATACCGGACCAGATCCGGCCCCCGGAATGGACTGCCGCGGAAAAACCGGACCGGATCCGGACCCCGGAACGCAGTGCCGCGGAAAAACCGGACCGCATTCGGCCACCGGAATGGACTGCCTCGGAAAAACCGGACCGGATCCGGCACCCGGAATGGCGTGCCGCGGAAAAACCCGGACCGGATCCGGCCCCCGGAAAGCAGTGCCGCGGAAAATCCGGACCGGATCCGGCCCCCGGAATGGCGTGCGGCAGAAAAACCGGACCGGATCCGGGCCGCGGAAAAACTAGATCCGATCTGGCGCCCGGAATGGACTGCCGTGGAAAAACCGGACCGGATCCGGCCCCCGGAATGGAGTGCCCAGGAAAAACCGGACCGAATCCAGCCCCAGGAATGGCGTGCGGCAGAAAAACCGGACCGGATCCGGGCCGCGGAAAAACCGGACCGGATCCGGCCTCCGAAACGGTGTGCCGCGGAAAAACCGGACCGGATCCGGCCTCCGAAACGGCGTAACGCGGAAAAACCGGACCGGATCCGGCCTCCGAAACGGCGTGCCACGGAAAAACCGGACCGGATCCGGCCTCCAAAACGGCGTGCCGCGCAAAAACCGGGCCGGATCCGGCCTCCGAAACGGCGTGCCGCGGAAAAACCGGGCCGGGTCCGGCCTCCGAAGCGGCATGCCGCGCAAAAATCGGACCGGATCCGGCCTCCGAAACGGCGTGCCGCTAAAAAACCGGACCGGATCCGGCCTCCGAAACGGCGTGCCGCGCAAAAACCGGGCCGGATCCGGCCTCCGAAACGGCGTGCCGCGGAAAAACCGGGCCGGATCCGGCCCCCGGAATAGACTGCCGTGGAAAAACCGGACCAGATCCGGCCACCGGAATGAACTGCCGCGGAAAAACCGGACCGGATCCGGCCCCCGGAATGGCGAGCCGCAGAAAAACCGGATCCGATCCAGCCCCCGGAATGGCGAGCCGCGCAAAACCCGGACCGGATCTGGGCCACGGAAAAACCGGACTGGATCCAGCCCCCGGAATGGACTGCCGTGGAAAAACCGGACTGGATCCGGCCCCCGGAATGGACTGCCGCGGAAAATCCGGACCGGATCCGGCCCCCGGAATGGACTGCCGCGGAAAAACCGGATCGGATCCAGCCCCCGGAATGCACTGCCGTGGAAAAACCAGACCGGATCCGGCCCACGGAATGGCATGCCGTGGAAAAGCGGGCCGGGTCCGGCCTCCGGAATGGCGTGCCGTGCAAAAACCGGACCGGATCCGGCCTCCGAAACGGCGTGCCGCGGAAAAACCGGACCGGATCCGGCCCCCGGAATAGACTGCCGTGGAAAAACCGGACCAGATCCGGCCCCCGGAATGGACTGCCGTGGAAAAACTGGACTGGATCCGGGCCGTGGAAAAACCGGACCAGATCCGGCCCCCGGAATGGCGTGCCGCGGAAAAACCGGACCGGAATCGGCCCCCGGAATGGACTGCCGCGGAAAAACCGGACCGGATCCGGCCCCCGGAATGGCGAGCCGCGGAAAAACCGGACCGGATCCAGCCCCCGGAATGGCGAGCCGCGCAAAACCCGGACCGGATCTGGGCCACGGAAAAACCGGACCGGGTACGGCCCCCGGAATGGACTACCGCGGAAAAACCGGACCGGATCTGGCCCCCGGAACTCAGTGCCGCGGAAAATCCGGACCGGATCCGGCCCCCGGAATGGACTGCCGCGGAAGAACCGGACCGGATCCAGCCCCCGGAATGCACTGCCGTGGAAAAACCAGACCGGATCCGGCCCACGGAATGGCATGCCGCGGAAAAACCGAACCGGATCCGACCCCCGGAATGGCGTGCCACGGAAAAACCGGACCGGATCCCGCCCCCGGAATGGCGTGCCGCGCAAAAACCGGACCGGATCCGGCGCCTGGAATGGACTGCCGCGGAAAAACCGGACCGGATCTGGGCCACGGAAAAACCGGACCGGATGCGGCCCCCGGAATGGACTGCCGCAGAAAAACCGGACCGGATCCGGCCACCGGAATGGACGGCCGCGGAAAAACCGGACAGGATCCGGCGCCCGGAACTCAGTGCCGTGGAAAATCCGGACCGGATCCGGCCCCCGGAATGGACTGCCGCGGAAAAACCGGACCGGATCCGGCCTCCGGAATGGACTGCTGCGGAAAAACCGGACCGGATCCGGCCCCCGGAATGGCATGCTGCGGAAAAACCGGACCGGATCCAGCCCCCGGAATGGCGAGCCGCGCAAAAACCGGACCGGATCTGGGCCACGGAAAAACCGGACCGGATCCGGCCCCCGGAATGGACTGCCGCAGAAAAACCGGACCGGATCGGGCCCCCGGAATGGCATGCCTCGGAAAAACCGGACCGGATCCGGCCCCCGGAATGGAGTGCCGCGGAAAAACCGAACCGGATCCGGACCCCGGAACGCAGTGCCGTGGAAAATCCGGACCGGATCCGGCCACCGGAATGGACGGCCGCGGAAAAACCGGACAGGATCCGGCGCCCGGAACTCAGTGCCGCGTAAAATCCGGACCGGATCCGGCCCCCGGAATGGACTGCCGCGGAAAAACCGGACCGGATCCGGCCTCCAGAATGGACTGCCGCGGAAAAACCGGACCGGATCCGGCCTCCGGAATGGAGTGCCGCGGAAAAACCGGACCGAATCCAGCCCCAGGAACGGCGTGCGGCAGAAAAACCGGACCGGATCCGGGCCGCGGAAAAACCGGACCGGATCCGGCCTCCGAAACGGCGTGCCGCGGAAAAACCGGACCGGATCCGGCCTCCGAAACGGCGTGCCGCGGAAAAACCGGGCCTGGTCCGGCCTCCGAAACGTCATGCTACGTAAAAACCGGACCGGATCCGACCTCCGAAACGTCGTGCCGCTAAAAAACCGGACCGGATCCGGCCTCCGAAACGGCGTGCCGCGGAAAAACCGGACCGGATCCAGCCCCCGGAATGGAGTGCCGCGGAAAAACCAGACCGGATCTGGGCCACGGAAAAACCGGACCGGGTACGGCCCCCGGAATGGACTGCCGTGGAAAAACCGGACTGGATCCGGCCCCCGGAATGGACTGCCGCGGAAAAACCGGACCGGATCTGGCCCCTGGAACTCAGTGCCGCGGAAAATCCGGACCGGATCCGGCCCCTGGAATGGACTGCCGCGGAAAAACCGGACCGGATCCGGCCCCCGGAATGGACTGCCGCAGAAAAACCGGACAGAACCGGGCGGCGGAAAAACAGGACCGGATGCGGCCCCCGGAATGGACTGCCGCAGAAAAACCGGACCGGATCCGGCCCCGGAATGGACTGCCGCGGAAAAACCGGACCGGATTCGGCCCCCGGAATGCACTGCCGTGGAAAAACCGGACCGGATCCGGCCCCCGGAATGCACTGCCGTGGAAAAAACGGACCGGATCCGGCCACCGGAATGCACTGCCGTGGAAATACCGGACCAGATCCGGCCCCCGGAATGGACTGCCGCGGAAAAACCGGACCGGATCCGGACCCCGGAACGCAGTGCCGTGGAAAAACCGGACCGGATCCGGACCCCGGAATGGACTGCCTCGGAAAAACCGGACAGGATCCGGCACCCGGAATGGCGTGCCGCGGAAGAACCGGACCGGATCCGGACCCCGGAATGGACTGCCGCGGAAAAACCGGACCGCATTCGGCCACCGGAATGGACTGCCTCGGAAAAACCGGACCGGATCCGGCACCCGGAATGGCGTGCCGCGGAAAAACCCGGACCGGATCCGGCTCCCGGAAAGCAGTGCCGCGGAAAATCCGGACCGGATCCGGCCCCCGGAATGGCGTGCGGCAGAAAAACCGGACCGGATCCGGGCCGCGGAAAAACTAGATCCGATCTGGCGCCCGGAATGGACTGCCGTGGAAAAACCGGACCGGATCCGGCCCCCGGAATGGAGTGCCCAGGAAAAACCGGACCGAATCCAGCCCCAGGAATGGCGTGCGGCAGAAAAACCGGACCGGATCCGGGCCGCGGAAAAACCGGACCGGATCCGGCCTCCGAAACGGCGTGCCGCGCAAAAACCGGACCGGATCCGGCCTCCGAAACGGCGTGCCGCGGAAAAACCGGACCGGATCCGGCCTCCGAAACGGCGTGCCGCGGAAAAACCGGGCCTGGTCCGGCCTCCGAAACGTCATGCTACGTAAAAACCGGACCGGATCCGACCTCCGAAACGTCGTGCCGCTAAAAAACCGGACCGGATCCGGCCTCCGAAACGGCGTGCCGCGGAAAAACCGGACCGGATCCAGCCCCCGGAATGGAGTGCCGCGGAAAAACCAGACCGGATCTGGGCCACGGAAAAACCGGACCGGGTACGGCCCCCGGAATGGACTGCCGTGGAAAAACCGGACTGGATCCGGCCCCCGGAATGGACTGCCGCGGAAAAACCGGACCGGATCTGGCCCCTGGAACTCAGTGCCGCGGAAAATCCGGACCGGATCCGGCCCCCGGAATGGACTGCCGCGGAAAAACCGGACCGGATCCGGCCCCCGGAATGGACTGCCGCAGAAAAACCGGACAGAACCGGGCGGCGGAAAAACAGGACCGGATGCGGCCCCCGGAATGGACTGCCGCAGAAAAACCGGACCGGATCCGGCCCCGGAATGGACTGCCGCGGAAAAACCGGACCGGATTCGGCCCCCGGAATGCACTGCCGCGGAATAACCGGACCGGATCCGGCCCCCGGAATGCACTGCCGTGGAAAAAACGGACCGGATCAGGCCACCGGAATGCACTGCCGTGGAAATACCGGACCAGATCCGGCCCCCGGAATGGACTGCCGCGGAAAAACCGGACCGGATCCGGACCCCGGAACGCAGTGCCGTGGAAAAACCGGACCGGATCCGGACCCCGGAATGGACTGCCTCGGAAAAACCGGACAGGATCCGGCACCCGGAATGGCGTGCCGCGGAAGAACCGGACCGGATCCGGACCCCGGAATGGACTGCCGCGGAAAAACCGGACCGCATTCGGCCACCGGAATGGACTGCCTCGGAAAAACCGGACCGGATCCGGCACCCGGAATGGCGTGCCGCGGAAAAACCCGGACCGGATCCGGCTCCCGGAAAGCAGTGCCGCGGAAAATCCGGACCGGATCCGGCCCCCGGAATGGCGTGCGGCAGAAAAACCGGACCGGATCCGGGCCGCGGAAAAACTAGATCCGATCTGGCGCCCGGAATGGACTGCCGTGGAAAAACCGGACCGGATCCGGCCCCCGGAATGGAGTGCCCAGGAAAAACCGGACCGAATCCAGCCCCAGGAATGGCGTGCGGCAGAAAAACCGGACCGGATCCGGGCCGCGGAAAAACCGGACCGGATCCGGCCTCCGAAACGGCGTGCCGCGGAAAAACCGGACCGGATCCGGCCTCCGAAACGGCGTAACGCGGAAAAACCGGACCGGATCCGGCCTCCGAAACGGCGTGCCACGGAAAAACCGGACCGGATCCGGCACCCGGAATTTACGGCCGCGGTAAAACCGGACAGGATCCGGCGCCCGGAACTCAGTGCCGTGGAAAATCCGGACCGGATCCGGCCCCCGGAATGGACTGCCGCGGAAAAACCGGACCGGATCCGGCCTCCGGAATGGACTGCTGCGGAAAAACCGGACCGGATCCGGCCCCCGGAATGGCATGCTGCGGAAAAACTGGACCGGATCCAGCCCCCGGAATGGCGAGCCGCGCAAAAACCGGACCGGATCTGGGCCACGGAAAAACCGGACCGGATCCGGCCCCCGGAATGGACTGCCGCAGAAAAACCGGACCGGATCGGGCCCCCGGAATGGCATGCCTCGGAAAAACCGGACCGGATCCGGCCCCCGGAATGGAGTGCCGCGGAAAAACCGAACCGGATCCGGACCCCGGAACGCAGTGCCGTGGAAAATCCGGACCGGATCCGGCCACCGGAATGGACGGCCGCGGAAAAACCGGACAGGATCCGGCCTCTGGAATGGACTGCCGCGGAAAAACCGGACCGGATCCGGCCTCCGAAACGGCGTGCCGCGGAAAAACCGGACCGGATCCGGCCTCCGAAACGGCGTGCCGCGGAAAAACCGGGCCTGGTCCGGCCTCCGAAACGTCATGCTACGTAAAAACCGGACCGGATCCGGCCTCCGAAACGTCGTGCCGCTAAAAAACCGGACCGGATCCGGCCTCCGAAACGGCGTGCCGCGGAAAAACCGGACCGGATCCAGCCCCCGGAATGGAGTGCCGCGGAAAAACCAGACCGGATCTGGGCCACGGAAAAACCGGACCGGGTACGGCCCCCGGAATGGACTGCCGTGGAAAAACCGGACTGGATCCGGCCCCCGGAATGGACTGCCGCGGAAAAACCGGACCGGATCCGGCCCCCGGAATGCACTGCCGTGGAAAAACCAGACCGGATCCAGCCCACGGAATGGCGTGCCGCAGAAAAACCGGACCGGATCCGGCCCCCGGAATGGACTGCCGCGGAAAAACCGGATCGGATCCGGCCCCCGGAATGGACTGCCGCAGAAAAACCGGACAGAACCGGGCGGCGGAAAAACAGGACCGGATGCGGCCCCCGGAATGGACTGCCGCAGAAAAACCGGACCGGATCCGGCCCCCGGAATGGACTGCCGCGGAAAAACCGGACCGGATTCGGCCCCCGGAATGCACTGCCGCGGAATAACCGGACCGGATCCGGCCCCCGGAATGCACTGCCGTGGAAAAAACGGACCGGATCCGGCCACCGGAATGCACTGCCGTGGAAATACCGGACCAGATCCGGCCCCCGGAATGGACTGCCGCGGAAAAACCGGACCGGATCCGGACCCCGGAACGCAGTGCCGTGGAAAAACCGGACCGGATCCGGACCCCGGAATGGACTGCCTCGGAAAAACCGGACAGGATCCGGCACCCGGAATGGCGTGCCGCGGAAAAACCGGACCGGATCCGGACCCCGGAATGGACTGCCGCGGAAAAACCGGACCGCATTCGGCCACCGGAATGGACTGCCTCGGAAAAACCGGACCGGATCCGGCACCCGGAATGGCGTGCCGCGGAAAAACCCGGACCGGATCCGGCTCCCGGAAAGCAGTGCCGCGGAAAATCCGGACCGGATCCGGCCCCCGGAATGGCGTGCGGCAGAAAAACCGGACCGGATCCGGGCCGCGGAAAAACTAGATCCAATCTGGCGCCCGGAATGGACTGCCGTGGAAAAACCGGACCGGATCCGGCCCCCGGAATGGAGTGCCCAGGAAAAACCGGACCGAATCCAGCCCCAGGAATGGCGTGCGGCAGAAAAACCGGACCGGATCCGGGCTGCGGAAAAACCGGACCGGATCCGGCCTCCGAAACGGCGTGCCGCGGAAAAACCGGACCGGATCCGGCCTCCGAAACGGCGTAACGCGGAAAAACCGGACCGGATCCGGCCTCCGAAACGGCGTGCCACGGAAAAACCGGACCGGATCCGGCCTCCAAAACGGCGTGCCGCGCAAAAACCGGGCCGGATCCGGCCTCCGAAACGGCGTGCCGCGGAAAAACCGGGCCGGGTCCGGCCTCCGAAGCGGCATGCCGCGCAAAAATCGGACCGGATCCGGCCTCCGAAACGGCGTGCCGCTAAAAAACCGGACCGGATCCGGCCCCCGGAATAGACTGCCGTGGAAAAACCGGACCAGATCCGGCCACCGGAATGAACTGCCGCGGAAAAACCGGACCGGATCCGGCCCCTGGAATGGCGAGCCGCGGAAAAACCGGACCCGATCCAGCCCCCGGAATGGCGAGCCGCGCAAAACCCGGACCGGATCTGGGCCACGGAAAAACCGGACTGGATCCAGCCCCCGGAATGGACTGCCGTGGAAAAACCAGACCAGATCCGGCCCCCGGAATGGACTGCCGCGGAAAAACCGGACCGGATCTGGCCCCCGGAACTCAGTGCCGCGGAAAATCCGGACCGGATCCGGCCCCCGGAATGGACTGCCGCGGAAAAACCGGATCGGATCCAGCCCCCGGAATGCACTGCCGTGGAAAAACCAGACCGGATCCGGCCCACGGAATGGCATGCCGTGGAAAAGCGGGCCGGGTCCGGCCTCCGGAATGGCGTGCCGTGCAAAAACCGGACCGGATCCGGCCTCCGAAACGGCGTGCCGCGGAAAAACCGGACCGGATCCGGCCCCCGGAATAGACTGCCGTGGAAAAACCGGACCAGATCCGGCCACCGGAATGGACTGCCGTGGAAAAACTGGACTGGATCCGGGCCGTGGAAAAACCGGACCAGATCCGGCACCCGGAATGGCGTGCCGCGGAAAAACCCGGACCGGATCCGGCCCCCGGAAAGCAGTGCCGCGGAAAATCCGGACCGGATCCGGCCCCCGGAATGGCGTGCGGCAGAAAAACCGGACCGGATCCGGGCCGCGGAAAAAGTAGATCCGATCTGGCGCCCGGAATGGACTGCCGTGGAAAAACCGGACCGGATCCGGCCCCCGGAATGGAGTGCCCAGGAAAAACCGGACCGAATCCAGCCCCAGGAATGGCGTGCGGCAGAAAAACCGGACCGGATCCGGGCCGCGGAAAAACCGGACCGGATCCGGCCTCCGAAACGGCGTGCCGCGCAAAAACCGGACCGGATCCGGCCTCCGAAACGGCGTAACGCGGAAAAACCGGACCGGATCCGGCCTCCGAAACGGCGTGCCACGGAAAAACCGGACCGGATCCGGCCTCCAAAACGGCGTGCCGCGCAAAAACCGGGCCGGATCCGGCCTCCGAAACGGCGTGCCGCGGAAAAACCGGGCCGGGTCCGGCCTCCGAAGCGGCATGCCGCGCAAAAATCGGACCGGATCCGGTCTCCGAAACGGCGTGCCGCTAAAAATCCGGACCGGATCCGGCCCCCGGAATAGACTGCCGTGGAAAAACCGGACCAGATCCGGCCACCGGAATGAACTGCCGCGGAAAAACCGGACCGGATCCAGCCCCCGGAATGGCGAGCCGCGCAAAACCCGGACCCGATCCAGCCCCCGGAATGGCGAGCCGCGCAAAACCCGGACCGGATCTGGGCCACGGAAAAACCGGACTGGATCCAGCCCCCGGAATGGACTGCCGTGGAAAAACCGGACTGGATCCGGCCCCCGGAATGGACTGCCGCGGAAAAACCGGACCGGATCTGGCCCCCGGAACTCAGTGCCGCGGAAAATCCGGACCGGATCCGGCCCCCGGAATGGACTGCCGCGGAAAAACCGGATCGGATCCAGCCCCCGGAATGCACTGCCGTGGAAAAACCAGACCGGATCCGGCCCACGGAATGGCATGCCGTGGAAAAGCGGGCCGGGTCCGGCCTCCGGAATGGCGTGCCGTGCAAAAACCGGACCGGATCCGGCCTCCGAAACGGCGTGCCGCGGAAAAACCGGACCGGATCCGGCCCCCGGAATAGACTGCCGTGGAAAAACCGGACCAGATCCGGCCACCGGAATGGACTGCCGTGGAAAAACTGGACTGGATCCGGGCCGTGGAAAAACCGGACCAGATCCGGCCCCCGGAATGGCGTGCCGCGGAAAAACCGGACCGGAATCGGCCCCCGGAATGGACTGCCGCGGAAAAACCGGACCGGATCCGGCCCCCGGAATGGCGAGCCGCGGAAAAACCGGACCGGATCCAGCCCCCGGAATGGCGAGCCGCGCAAAACCCGAACCGGATCTGGGCCACGGAAAAACCGGACCGGGTACGGCCCCCGGAATGGACTACCGCGGAAAAACCGGACCGGATCTGGCCCCCGGAACTCAGTGCCGCGGAAAATCCGGACCGGATCCGGCAGACGGAATGGACTGCCGCGGAAAAACCGGACCGGATCCAGCCCCCGGAATGCACTGCCGTGGAAAAACCAGACCGGATCCGGCCCACGGAATGGCATGCCGCGGAAAAACCGGACCGGATCCCGCCCCCGGAATGGCGTGCCGCGGAAAAACCGGACCGGATCCCGCCCCCGGAATGGCGTGCCGCGCAAAAACCGGACCGGATCCGGCGCCTGGAATGGACTGCCGCGGAAAAACCGGACCGGATCTGGGCCACGGAAAAACCGGACCGGATGCGGCCCCCGGAATGGACTGCCGCAGAAAAACCGGACCGGATCCGGCCACCGGAATGGACGGCCGCGGAAAAACCGGACAGGATCCGGCGCCCGGAACTCAGTGCCGTGGAAAATCCGGACCGGATCCGGCCCCCGGAATGGACTGCCGCGGAAAAACCGGACCGGATCCGGCCTCCGGAATGGACTGCCGCGGAAAAACCGGACCGGATGCGGCCCCCGGAATGGAGTGCCCAGGAAAAACCGGACCGAATCCAGCCCCAGGAATGGCGTGCGGCAGAAAAACCGGACCGGATCCGGCCTCCGAAACGGCGTGCCGCGGAAATACCGGACCGGATCCGGCCTCCGAAACGGCGTGCCGCGGAAATAACGGGCCGGATCCGGACCCCGGAATGGACGGCCGCGGAAAAACCGAACCGGATCCGGACCCCGGAACACAGTGCCGTGGAAAATCCGGACCGGATCCGGCCACCGGAATGGACGGCCGTAGAAAAACCGGACCGGATCCGGCCACCGGAATGGACTGCCGCGGAAAAACCGGACCGGATGCGGCCCCCGGAATGGAGTGCCCAGGAAAAACCGGACCGAATCCAGCCCCAGGAATGGCGTGCGGCAGAAAAACCGGACCGGATCCGGCCTCCGAAACGGCGTGCCGCGGAAATACCGGACCGGATCCGGCCTCCGAAACGGCGTGCCGCGGAAATAACGGGCCGGATCCGGACCCCGGAATGGACGGCCGCGGAAAAACCGAACCGGATCCGGACCCCGGAACACAGTGCCGTGGAAAATCCGGACCGGATCCGGCCACCGGAATGGACGGCCGCGGAAAAACCGGACCGGATCCGGCCTCCGGAATGGACTGCCGCGGAAAAACCGGACCGGATCCGGCCCCCGGAATGGAGTGCCGCGGAAAAACCGGATCGAATCCAGCCCCAGGAATGGCGTGCGGCAGAAAAACCGGACCGGATCTGGGCTGTGGAAAAACCGGGCTGGATCCGGCCTCCGAAACGGCGTGCCGCGCAAAAACCGGACCGGATCCGGCCTCCAAAACGGCGTGCCGCGGAAATAACGGGCCGGATCCGGACCCCGGAATGGACTGCCGCGGAAAAATCAGACCGGATCCGGCCCCCGGAATGGACTGCCGTGGAAAAACCGGACAGAACCGGGCCGCGGAAAATTCAGACCAGATCCGGAACCCGGAATGGAGTACCACGGAAAAACCGGACCGGATCCGGCCACCGGAATGGACTGCCGCGGAAAAACCGCACAGAACCGGGCCACGGAAAATCAGGACCGGATCCAGCCCCCGGAATGGACTGCCGCGGAAAAACCAGACCGGATCCGGCAGCCGGAACGGACTGCCGCGGAAAAATCCGACCGGATCCGGCCCCCGGAATGCACTGCCGTGGAATAACCGGACCGGATCCGGCCCCCGGAATGGAGTGCCGCGGAAAAACCGGACCGGATCCGGCCCCCGGAATGCACTGCCGTGGAAAACCGGACCGGATCCGGTCCCCGGAGTGGCGTGCTGCGGAAAAACCGGACTGGATCCGGCCCCCGGAATGGACTGCCGCGGAAAAACCGGACTGGATCCGGCCCCCGGAATGAACTGCAGCGGAAAAACCGGACCGGGTCCGGCCCCCGGAATGGACTGCCGCGGAAAAACCGGACCGGATCCGGCCCCCGGAATGGACTGCCGCGGAAAAACGGGACCGGATCCGGCCCCCGGAATGGACTGCCGTGGAAAAACCAGACCAGATCCGGCCCCCGGAATGGAGTGCCGCGGAAAAACCGGACCGGATCCGGACCCCGGAACGCAGTGCCGTGGAAAAACCGGACCGGATCCAGCCCCCGGAATGGACTGCCTCGGAAAAACCGGACCGGATCCGGCACCCGGAATGGACTGCCGTGGAAAAACCGGACCGGATCCGGCCCCCGGAAAGCAGTGCCGCGGAAAATCTGGACCGGGTCCGGCCCCCGGAATGCCGTGCCGCGGAAAAACCGGACCGGATCCGGCCCCCGGAATGGCGTGCGGCAGAAAAACCGGACCGGATCCGGGCCGCGGAAAAACAAGATCCGATCCGGCCCCCGGAATGGACTGCCGCGGAAAAACCGGACCGGATCCGGCCACCGGAATGGACTGCCGCGGAAAAACCGGACCGGATGCGGCCCCCGGAATGGAGTGCCCAGGAAAAACCGGACCGAATCCAGCCCCAGGAATGGCGTGCGGCAGAAAAACCGGACCGGATCCGGCCTCCGAAACGGCGTGCCGCGGAAATACCGGACCGGATCCGGCCTCCGAAACGGCGTGCCGCGGAAATAACGGGCCGGATCCGGACCCCGGAATGGAGTGCCGCGGAAAAACCGAACCGGATCCGGACCCCGGAACACAGTGCCGTGGAAAATCCGGACCGGATCCGGCCACCGGAATGGACGGCCGCGGAAAAACCGGACCGGATCCGGCCTCCGGAATGGACTGCCGCGGAAAAACCGGACCAGATCCGGCCCCCGGAATGGAGTGCCGCGGAAAAACCGGATCGAATCCAGCCCCAGGAATGGCGTGCGGCAGAAAAACCGGACCGGATCTGGGCTGTGGAAAAACCGGGCTGGATCCGGCCTCCGAAACGGCGTGCCGCGCAAAAACCGGACCGGATCCGGCCTCCAAAACGGCGTGCCGCGGAAATAACGGGCCGGATCCGGACCCCGGAATGGACTGCCGCGGAAAAATCAGACCGGATCCGGCCCCCGGAATGGACTGCCGTGGAAAAACCGGACAGAACCGGGCCGCGGAAAAACAGGACCGGATGCGGCCCCCGGAATGGCGTGCCGCGGAAAAACCGGACCGGATCATGTCCCCGGAATGGCGTGCCGCGGAAAAACCGGACTGGATCCGGCTCCCGGAATGGACTGCCGCGAAAAAACCGGACCGGATCCGGGCCGCGGAAAAACCGGACCGGATCCGGCCCCCAGAATGGCGTGCCGCGGAAAAACCGGACCGGATCTGGCCCCAGCAACGGACTGCCGCGGAAAAACCGGACCGGATCCGGCACCCGCAACCGTGTGCCGCGGAAAAATCGGACCGGATCCGGCCGCCGGAATGGCGTGCCGCGGAAAAACCGGACAGAACCGGGCCGCGGAAAATTCAGACCAGATCCGGAACCCGGAATGGAGTACCACGGAAAAACCGGACCGGATCCGGCCGCCGGAATGGACTGCCGCGGAAAAACCGCACAGAACCGGGCCACGGAAAAACAGGACCGGATCCAGCCCCCGGAATGGACTGCCGCGGAAAAACCAGACCGGATCCGGCAGCCGGAACGGACTGCCGCGGAAAAATCCGACCGGATCCGGCCCCCGGAATGCACTGCCGTGGAATAACCGGACCGGATCCGGCCCCCGGAATGGAGTGCCGCGGAAAAACCGGACCGGATCCGGCCCCCGGAATGCACTGCCGTGGAAAACCGGACCGGATCCGGCCCCCGGAATGAACTGCAGCGGAAAAACCGGACCGGGTCCGGCCCCCGGAATGGACTGCCGCGGAAAAACCGGACCGGATCCGGCCCCCGGAATGGACTGCCGCGGAAAAACCGGACCGGATCCGGCCCCCGGAATGAACTGCAGCGGAAAAACCGGACCGGGTCCGGCCCCCGGAATGGACTGCCGCGGAAAAACCGGACCGGATCCGGCCACCGGAATGGAGTGCCGTGGAAAAATCGGACCGGATCCGGCCCCCGGAATGGACTGCCGCGGAAAAACGGGACCGGATCCGGCCCCCGGAATGGACTGCCGTGGAAAAACCGGACCGGATCCGGCCCCCGGAATGGAGTGCCCAGGAAAAACCGGACCGAATCCAGCCCCAGGAATGGCGTGCGGCAGAAAAACCGGACCGGATGCGGGCCGCGGAAAAACCGGACCGGATCCGGCCTCCGAAACGGCGTGCCGCGCAAAAACCGGACCGGATCCGGCCTCCGAAACGGCGTGCCGCGGAAAAACCGGGCCGGGTCCGGCCTCCAAAACGGCGTGCCGCGCAAAAACCGGGCCGGATCCGGCCTCCGAAACGGCGTGCCACGGAAAAACCGGACCGGATCCGGCCTCCAAAACGGCGTGCCGCGCAAAAACCGGGCCGGATCCGGCCTCCGAAACGGCGTGCCGCTAAAAATCCGGACCGGATCCGGCCCCCGGAATAGACTGCCGTGGAAAAACCGGACCAGATCCGGCCACCGGAATGAACTGCCGCGGAAAAACCGGACCGGATCCAGCCCCCGGAATGGCGAGCCGCGCAAAACCCGGACCCGATCCAGCCCCCGGAATGGCGAGCCGCGCAAAACCCGGACCGGATCTGGGCCACGGAAAAACCGGACTGGATCCAGCCCCCGGAATGGACTGCCGTGGAAAAACCGGACTGGATCCGGCCCCCGGAATGGACTGCCGCGGAAAATCCGGACTGGATCCGGCCCCCGGAATGGACTGCCGCGGAAAAACCGGATCGGATCCAGCCCCCGGAATGCACTGCCGTGGAAAAACCAGACCGGATCCGGCCCACGGAATGGCATGCCGTGGAAAAGCGGGCCGGGTCCGGCCTCCGGAATGGCGTGCCGTGCAAAAACCGGACCGGATCCGGCCTCCGAAACGGCGTGCCGCGGAAAAACCGGACCGGATCCGGCCCCCGGAATAGACTGCCGTGGAAAAACCGGACCAGATCCGGCCACCGGAATGGACTGCCGTGGAAAAACTGGACTGGATCCGGGCCGTGGAAAAACCGGACCAGATCCGGCCCCCGGAATGGCGTACCGCGGAAAAACCGGACCGGAATCGGCCCCCGGAATGGACTGCCGCGGAAAAACCGGACCGGATCCGGCCCCCGGAATGGCGAGCCGCGGAAAAACCGGACCGGATCCAGCCCCCGGAATGGCGAGCCGCGCAAAACCCGGACCGGATCTGGGCCACGGAAAAACCGGACTGGATCCAGCCCCCGGAATGGACTGCCGTGGAAAAACCGGACTGGATCCGGCCCCCGGAATGGACTGCCGCGGAAAATCCGGACCGGATCCGGCCCCCGGAATGGACTGCCGCGGAAAAACCGGATCGGATCCAGCCCCCGGAATGCACTGCCGTGGAAAAACCAGACCGGATCCGGCCCACGGAATGGCATGCCGTGGAAAAGCGGGCCGGGTCCGGCCTCCGGAATGGCGTGCCGTGCAAAAACCGGACCGGATCCGGCCTCCGAAACGGCGTGCCGCGGAAAAACCGGACCGGATCCGGCCCCCGGAATAGACTGCCGTGGAAAAACCGGACCAGATCCGGCCACCGGAATGGACTGCCGTGGAAAAACTGGACTGGATCCGGGCCGTGGAAAAACCGGACCAGATCCGGCCCCCGGAATGGCGTACCGCGGAAAAACCGGACCGGAATCGGCCCCCGGAATGGACTGCCGCGGAAAAACCGGACCGGATCGGCCCCCGGAATGGCGAGCCGCGGAAAAACCGGACCGGATCCAGCCCCCGGAATGGCGAGCCGCGCAAAACCCGAACCGGATCTGGGCCACGGAAAAACCGGACCGGGTACGGCCCCCGGAATGGACTACCGCGGAAAAACCAGACCGGATCTGGCCCCCGGAACTCAGTGCCGCGGAAAATCCGGACCGGATCCGGCCCCCGGAATGGACTGCCGCGGAAAAACCGGACCGGATCCAGCCCCCGGAATGCACTGCCGTGGAAAAACCAGACCGGATCCGGCCCACGGAATGGCATGCCGCGGAAAAACCGGACCGGATCCCGCCCCCGGAATGGCGTGCCGCGGAAAAACCGGACCGGATCCCGCCCCCGGAATGGCGTGCCGCGCAAAAACCGGACCGGATCCGGCGCCTGGAATGGACTGCCGCGGAAAAACCGGACCGGATCTGGGCCACGGAAAAACCGGACCGGATGCGGCCCCCGGAATGGACTGCCGCAGAAAAACCGGACCGGATCCGGCCACCGGAATGGACGGCCGCGGAAAAACCGGACAGGATCCGGCGCCCGGAACTCAGTGCCGTGGAAAATCCGGACCGGATCCGGCCCCCGGAATGGACTGCCGCGGAAAAACCGGACCGGATCCGGCCTCCGGAATGGACTGCCGTGGAAAAACCGGACCGGATGCGGCCCCCGGAATGGAGTGCCCAGGAAAAACCGGACCGAATCCAGCCCCAGGAATGGCGTGCGGCAGAAAAACCGGACCGGATCCGGCCTCCGAAACGGCGTGCCGCGGAAATACCGGACCGGATCCGGCCTCCGAAACGGCGTGCCGCGGAAATAACGGGCCGGATCCGGACCCCGGAATGGACGGCCGCGGAAAAACCGAACCGGATCCGGACCCCGGAACACAGTGCCGTGGAAAATCCGGACCGGATCCGGCCACCGGAATGGACGGCCGCGGAAAAACCGGACCGGATCCGGCCTCCGGAATGGACTGCCGCGGAAAAACCGGACCGGATCCGGCCCCCGGAATGGAGTGCCGCGGAAAAACCGGATCGAATCCAGCCCCAGGAATGGCGTGCGGCAGAAAAACCGGACCGGATCTGGGCTGTGGAAAAACCGGGCTGGATCCGGCCTCCGAAACGGCGTGCCGCGCAAAAACCGGACCGGATCCGGCCTCCAAAACGGCGTGCCGCGGAAATAACGGGCCGGATCCGGACCCCGGAATGGACTGCCGCGGAAAAATCAGACCGGATCCGGCCCCCGGAATGGACTGCCGTGGAAAAACCGGACAGAACCGGGCCGCGGAAAATTCAGACCAGATCCGGAACCCGGAATGGAGTACCACGGAAAAACCGGACCGGATCCGGCCACCGGAATGGACTGCCGCGGAAAAACCGCACAGAACCGGGCCACGGAAAATCAGGACCGGATCCAGCCCCCGGAATGGACTGCCGCGGAAAAACCAGACCGGATCCGGCAGCCGGAACGGACTGCCGCGGAAAAATCCGACCGGATCCAGCCCCCGGAATGCACTGCCGTGGAAAAACCAGACCGGATCCGGCCCACGGAATGGCATGCCGCGGAAAAACCGGACCGGATCCCGCCCCCGGAATGGCGTGCCGCGGAAAAACCGGACCGGATCCCGCCCCCGGAATGGCGTGCCGCGCAAAAACCGGACCGGATCCGGCGCCTGGAATGGACTGCCGCGGAAAAACCGGACCGGATCTGGGCCACGGAAAAACCGGACCGGATGCGGCCCCCGGAATGGACTGCCGCAGAAAAACCGGACCGGATCCGGCCACCGGAATGGACGGCCGCGGAAAAACCGGACAGGATCCGGCGCCCGGAACTCAGTGCCGTGGAAAATCCGGACCGGATCCGGCCCCCGGAATGGACTGCCGCGGAAAAACCGGACCGGATCCGGCCTCCGGAATGGACTGCCGCGGAAAAACCGGACCGGATGCGGCCCCCGGAATGGAGTGCCCAGGAAAAACCGGACCGAATCCAGCCCCAGGAATGGCGTGCGGCAGAAAAACCGGACCGGATCCGGCCTCCGAAACGGCGTGCCGCGGAAATACCGGACCGGATCCGGCCTCCGAAACGGCGTGCCGCGGAAATAACGGGCCGGATCCGGACCCCGGAATGGACGGCCGCGGAAAAACCGAACCGGATCCGGACCCCGGAACACAGTGCCGTGGAAAATCCGGACCGGATCCGGCCACCGGAATGGACGGCCGCGGAAAAACCGGACCGGATCCGGCCTCCGGAATGGACTGCCGCGGAAAAACCGGACCGGATCCGGCCCCCGGAATGGAGTGCCGCGGAAAAACCGGATCGAATCCAGCCCCAGGAATGGCGTGCGGCAGAAAAACCGGACCGGATCTGGGCTGTGGAAAAACCGGGCTGGATCCGGCCTCCGAAACGGCGTGCCGCGCAAAAACCGGACCGGATCCGGCCTCCAAAACGGCGTGCCGCGGAAATAACGGGCCGGATCCGGACCCCGGAATGGACTGCCGCGGAAAAATCAGACCGGATCCGGCCCCCGGAATGGACTGCCGTGGAAAAACCGGACAGAACCGGGCCGCGGAAAATTCAGACCAGATCCGGAACCCGGAATGGAGTACCACGGAAAAACCGGACCGGATCCGGCCACCGGAATGGACTGCCGCGGAAAAACCGCACAGAACCGGGCCACGGAAAATCAGGACCGGATCCAGCCCCCGGAATGGACTGCCGCGGAAAAACCAGACCGGATCCGGCAGCCGGAACGGACTGCCGCGGAAAAATCCGACCGGATCCGGCCCCCGGAATGCACTGCCGTGGAATAACCGGACCGGATCCGGCCCCCGGAATGGAGTGCCGCGGAAAAACCGGACCGGATCCGGCCCCCGGAATGCACTGCCGTGGAAAACCGGACCGGATCCGGTCCCCGGAGTGGCGTGCTGCGGAAAAACCGGACTGGATCCGGCCCCCGGAATGGACTGCCGCGGAAAAACCGGACTGGATCCGGCCCCCGGAATGAACTGCAGCGGAAAAACCGGACCGGGTCCGGCCCCCGGAATGGACTGCCGCGGAAAAACCGGACCGGATCCGGCCCCCGGAATGGACTGCCGCGGAAAAACGGGACCGGATCCGGCCCCCGGAATGGACTGCCGTGGAAAAACCAGACCAGATCCGGCCACCGGAATGGAGTGCCGCGGAAAAACCGGACCGGATCCGGACCCCGGAACGCAGTGCCGTGGAAAAACCGGACCGGATCCAGCCCCCGGAATGGACTGCCTCGGAAAAACCGGACCGGATCCGGCACCCGGAATGGACTGCCGTGGAAAAACCGGACCGGATCCGGCCCCCGGAAAGCAGTGCCGCGGAAAATCTGGACCGGGTCCGGCCCCCGGAATGCCGTGCCGCGGAAAAACCGGACCGGATCCGGCCCCCGGAATGGCGTGCGGCAGAAAAACCGGACCGGATCCGGGCCGCGGAAAAACAAGATCCGATCCGGCCCCCGGAATGGACTGCCGCGGAAAAACCGGACCGGATCCGGCCACCGGAATGGACTGCCGCGGAAAAACCGGACCGGATGCGGCCCCCGGAATGGAGTGCCCAGGAAAAACCGGACCGAATCCAGCCCCAGGAATGGCGTGCGGCAGAAAAACCGGACCGGATCCGGCCTCCGAAACGGCGTGCCGCGGAAATACCGGACCGGATCCGGCCTCCGAAACGGCGTGCCGCGGAAATAACGGGCCGGATCCGGACCCCGGAATGGAGTGCCGCGGAAAAACCGAACCGGATCCGGACCCCGGAACACAGTGCCGTGGAAAATCCGGACCGGATCCGGCCACCGGAATGGACGGCCGCGGAAAAACCGGACCGGATCCGGCCTCCGGAATGGACTGCCGCGGAAAAACCGGACCAGATCCGGCCCCCGGAATGGAGTGCCGCGGAAAAACCGGATCGAATCCAGCCCCAGGAATGGCGTGCGGCAGAAAAACCGGACCGGATCTGGGCTGTGGAAAAACCGGGCTGGATCCGGCCTCCGAAACGGCGTGCCGCGCAAAAACCGGACCGGATCCGGCCTCCAAAACGGCGTGCCGCGGAAATAACGGGCCGGATCCGGACCCCGGAATGGACTGCCGCGGAAAAATCAGACCGGATCCGGCCCCCGGAATGGACTGCCGTGGAAAAACCGGACAGAACCGGGCCGCGGAAAATCCGGACCGGATGCGGCCCCCGGAATGGCGTGCCGCGGAAAAACCGGACCGGATCATGTCCCCGGAATGGCGTGCCGCGGAAAAACCGGACTGGATCCGGCTCCCGGAATGGACTGCCGCGAAAAAACCGGACCGGATCCGGGCCGCGGAAAAACCGGACCGGATCCGGCCCCCAGAATGGCGTGCCGCGGAAAAACCGGACCGGATCTGGCCCCAGCAACGGACTGCCGCGGAAAAACCGGACCGGATCCGGCACCCGCAACCGTGTGCCGCGGAAAAATCGGACCGGATCCGGCCGCCGGAATGGCGTGCCGCGGAAAAACCGGACAGAACCGGGCCGCGGAAAATTCAGACCAGATCCGGAACCCGGAATGGAGTACCACGGAAAAACCGGACCGGATCCGGCCGCCGGAATGGACTGCCGCGGAAAAACCGCACAGAACCGGGCCACGGAAAAACAGGACCGGATCCAGCCCCCGGAATGGACTGCCGCGGAAAAACCAGACCGGATCCGGCAGCCGGAACGGACTGCCGCGGAAAAATCCGACCGGATCCGGCCCCCGGAATGGAGTGCCGCGGAAAAACCGGACCGGATCCGGCCCCCGGAATGCACTGCCGTGGAAAACCGGACCGGATCCGGTCCCCGGAGTGGCGTGCTGCGGAAAAACCGGACTGGATCCGGCCCCCGGAATGGACTGCCGCGGAAAAACCGGACTGGATCCGGCCCCCGGAATGAACTGCAGCGGAAAAACCGGACCGGGTCCGGCCCCCGGAATGGACTGCCGCGGAAAAACCGGACCGGATCCGGCCCCCGGAATGGACTGCCGCGGAAAAACGGGACCGGATCCGGCCCCCGGAATGGACTGCCGTGGAAAAACCGGACCGGATCCGGCCCCCGGAATGGAGTGCCCAGGAAAAACCGGACCGAATCCAGCCCCAGGAATGGCGTGCGGCAGAAAAACCGGACCGGATGCGGGCCGCGGAAAAACCGGACCGGATCCGGCCTCCGAAACGGCGTGCCGCGCAAAAACCGGACCGGATCCGGCCTCCGAAACGGCGTGCCGCGGAAAAACCGGGCCAGGTCCGGCCTCCAAAACGGCGTGCCGCGCAAAAACCGGGCCGGATCCGGCCTCCGAAACGGCGTGCCACGGAAAAACCGGACCGGATCCGGCCTCCAAAACGGCGTGCCGCGCAAAAACCGGGCCGGATCCGGCCTCCGAAACGGCGTGCCGCGGAAAAACCGGGCCGGGTCCGGCCTCCGAAGCGGCATGCCGCGCAAAAATCGGACCGGATCCGGCCTCCGAAACGGCGTGCCGCTAAAAATCCGGACCGGATCCGGCCCCCGGAATAGACTGCCGTGGAAAAACCGGACCAGATCCGGCCACCGGAATGAACTGCCGCGGAAAAACCGGACCGGATCCAGCCCCCGGAATGGCGAGCCGCGCAAAACCCGGACCCGATCCAGCCCCCGGAATGGCGAGCCGCGCAAAACCCGGACCGGATCTGGGCCACGGAAAAACCGGACTGGATCCAGCCCCCGGAATGGACTGCCGTGGAAAAACCGGACTGGATCCGGCCCCCGGAATGGACTGCCGCGGAAAATCCGGACCGGATCCGGCCCCCGGAATGGACTGCCGCGGAAAAACCGGATCGGATCCAGCCCCCGGAATGCACTGCCGTGGAAAAACCAGACCGGATCCGGCCCACGGAATGGCATGCCGTGGAAAAGCGGGCCGGGTCCGGCCTCCGGAATGGCGTGCCGTGCAAAAACCGGACCGGATCCGGCCTCCGAAACAGCGTGCCGCGGAAAAACCGGACCGGATCCGGCCCCCGGAATAGACTGCCGTGGAAAAACCGGACCAGATCCGGCCACCGGAATGGACTGCCGTGGAAAAACTGGACTGGATCCGGGCCGTGGAAAAACCGGACCGGATCCGGCCCCCGGAATGGCGTACCGCGGAAAAACCGGACCGGAATCGGCCCCCGGAATGGACTGCCGCGGAAAAACCGGACCGGATCCGGCCCCCGGAATGGCGAGCCGCGGAAAAACCGGACCGGATCCAGCCCCCGGAATGGCGAGCCGCGCAAAACCCGGACCGGATCTGGGCCACGGAAAAACCGGACTGGATCCAGCCCCCGGAATGGACTGCCGTGGAAAAACCGGACTGGATCCGGCCCCCGGAATGGACTGCCGCGGAAAATCCGGACCGGATCCGGCCCCCGGAATGGACTGCCGCGGAAAAACCGGATCGGATCCAGCCCCCGGAATGCACTGCCGTGGAAAAACCAGACCGGATCCGGCCCACGGAATGGCATGCCGTGGAAAAGCGGGCCGGGTCCGGCCTCCGGAATGGCGTGCCGTGCAAAAACCGGACCGGATCCGGCCTCCGAAACGGCGTGCCGCGGAAAAACCGGACCGGATCCGGCCCCCGGAATAGACTGCCGTGGAAAAACCGGACCAGATCCGGCCACCGGAATGGACTGCCGTGGAAAAACTGGACTGGATCCGGGCCGTGGAAAAACCGGACCAGATCCGGCCCCCGGAATGGCGTACCGCGGAAAAACCGGACCGGAATCGGCCCCCGGAATGGACTGCCGCGGAAAAACCGGACCGGATCCGGCCCCCGGAATGGCGAGCCGCGGAAAAACCGGACCGGATCCAGCCCCCGGAATGGACTGCCGCGCAAAACCCGAACCGGATCTGGGCCACGGAAAAACCGGACCGGGTACGGCCCCCGGAATGGACTACCGCGGAAAAACCGGACCGGATCTGGCCCCCGGAACTCAGTGCCGCGGAAAATCCGGACCGGATCCGGCAGACGGAATGGACTGCCGCGGAAAAACCGGACCGGATCCAGCCCCCGGAATGCACTGCCGTGGAAAAACCAGACCGGATCCGGCCCACGGAATGGCATGCCGCGGAAAAACCGGACCGGATCCCGCCCCCGGAATGGCGTGCCGCGGAAAAACCGGACCGGATCCCGCCCCCGGAATGGCGTGCCGCGCAAAAACCGGACCGGATCCGGCGCCTGGAATGGACTGCCGCGGAAAAACCGGACCGGATCTGGGCCACGGAAAAACCGGACCGGATGCGGCCCCCGGAATGGACTGCCGCAGAAAAACCGGACCGGATCCGGCCACCGGAATGGACGGCCGCGGAAAAACCGGACAGGATCCGGCGCCCGGAACTCAGTGCCGTGGAAAATCCGGACCGGATCCGGCCCCCGGAATGGACTGCCGCGGAAAAACCGGACCGGATCCGGCCTCCGGAATGGACTGCCGCGGAAAAACCGGACCGGATGCGGCCCCCGGAATGGAGTGCCCAGGAAAAACCGGACCGAATCCAGCCCCAGGAATGGCGTGCGGCAGAAAAACCGGACCGGATCCGGCCTCCGAAACGGCGTGCCGCGGAAATACCGGACCGGATCCGGCCTCCGAAACGGCGTGCCGCGGAAATAACGGGCCGGATCCGGACCCCGGAATGGACGGCCGCGGAAAAACCGAACCGGATCCGGACCCCGGAACACAGTGCCGTGGAAAATCCGGACCGGATCCGGCCACCGGAATGGACGGCCGCGGAAAAACCGGACCGGATCCGGCCTCCGGAATGGACTGCCGCGGAAAAACCGGACCGGATCCGGCCCCCGGAATGGAGTGCCGCGGAAAAACCGGATCGAATCCAGCCCCAGGAATGGCGTGCGGCAGAAAAACCGGACCGGATCTGGGCTGTGGAAAAACCGGGCTGGATCCGGCCTCCGAAACGGCGTGCCGCGCAAAAACCGGACCGGATCCGGCCTCCAAAACGGCGTGCCGCGGAAATAACGGGCCGGATCCGGACCCCGGAATGGACTGCCGCGGAAAAATCAGACCGGATCCGGCCCCCGGAATGGACTGCCGTGGAAAAACCGGACAGAACCGGGCCGCGGAAAATTCAGACCAGATCCGGAACCCGGAATGGAGTACCACGGAAAAACCGGACCGGATCCGGCCGCCGGAATGGACTGCCGCGGAAAAACCGCACAGAACCGGGCCACGGAAAATCAGGACCGGATCCAGCCCCCGGAATGGACTGCCGCGGAAAAACCAGACCGGATCCGGCAGCCGGAACGGACTGCCGCGGAAAAATCCGACCGGATCCGGCCCCCGGAATGCACTGCCGTGGAATAACCGGACCGGATCCGGCCCCCGGAATGGAGTGCCGCGGAAAAACCGGACCGGATCCGGCCCCCGGAATGCACTGCCGTGGAAAACCGGACCGGATCCGGTCCCCGGAGTGGCGTGCTGCGGAAAAACCGGACTGGATCCGGCCCCCGGAATGGACTGCCGCGGAAAAACCGGACTGGATCCGGCCCCCGGAATGAACTGCAGCGGAAAAACCGGACCGGGTCCGGCCCCCGGAATGGACTGCCGCGGAAAAACCGGACCGGATCCGGCCCCCGGAATGGACTGCCGCGGAAAAACGGGACCGGATCCGGCCCCCGGAATGGACTGCCGTGGAAAAACCAGACCAGATCCGGCCCCCGGAATGGAGTGCCGCGGAAAAACCGGACCGGATCCGGCGCCTGGAACGCAGTGCCGTGGAAAAACCGGACCGGATCCAGCCCCCGGAATGGACTGCCTCGGAAAAACCGGACCGGATCCGGCACCCGGAATGGACTGCCGTGGAAAAACCGGACCGGATCCGGCCACCGGAAAGCAGTGCCGCGGAAAATCTGGACCGGGTCCGGCCCCCGGAATGCCGTGCCGCGGAAAAACCGGACCGGATCCGGCCCCCGGAATGGCGTGCGGCAGAAAAACCGGACCGGATCCGGGCCGCGGAAAAACAAGATCCGATCCGGCCCCCGGAATGGACTGCCGCGGAAAAACCGGACCGGATCCGGCCTCCGGAATGGACTGCCGCGGAAAAACCGGACCGGATGCGGCCCCCGGAATGGAGTGCCCAGGAAAAACCGGACCGAATCCAGCCCCAGGAATGGCGTGCGGCAGAAAAACCGGACCGGATCCGGCCTCCGAAACGGCGTGCCGCGGAAATACCGGACCGGATCCGGCCTCCGAAACGGCGTGCCGCGGAAATAACGGGCCGGATCCGGACCCCGGAATGGACGGCCGCGGAAAAACCGAACCGGATCCGGACCCCGGAACACAGTGCCGTGGAAAATCCGGACCGGATCCGGCCTCCGGAATGGACTGCCGCGGAAAAACCGGACCGGATCCGGCCCCCGGAATGGAGTGCCGCGGAAAAACCGGATCGAATCCAGCCCCAGGAATGGCGTGCGGCAGAAAAACCGGACCGGATCTGGGCTGTGGAAAAACCGGGCTGGATCCGGCCTCCGAAACGGCGTGCCGCGCAAAAACCGGACCGGATCCGGCCTCCAAAACGGCGTGCCGCGGAAATAACGGGCCGGATCCGGACCCCGGAATGGACTGCCGCGGAAAAATCAGACCGGATCCGGCCCCCGGAATGGACTGCCGTGGAAAAACCGGACAGAACCGGGCCGCGGAAAATTCAGACCAGATCCGGAACCCGGAATGGAGTACCACGGAAAAACCGGACCGGATCCGGCCACCGGAATGGACTGCCGCGGAAAAACCGCACAGAACCGGGCCACGGAAAATCAGGACCGGATCCAGCCCCCGGAATGGACTGCCGCGGAAAAACCAGACCGGATCCGGCAGCCGGAACGGACTGCCGCGGAAAAATCCGACCGGATCCGGCCCCCGGAATGCACTGCCGTGGAATAACCGGACCGGATCCGGCCCCCGGAATGGAGTGCCGCGGAAAAACCGGACCGGATCCGGCCCCCGGAATGCACTGCCGTGGAAAACCGGACCGGATCCGGTCCCCGGAGTGGCGTGCTGCGGAAAAACCGGACTGGATCCGGCCCCCGGAATGGACTGCCGCGGAAAAACCGGACTGGATCCGGCCCCCGGAATGAACTCCAGCGGAAAAACCGGACCGGGTCCGGCCCCCGGAATGGACTGCCGCGGAAAAACCGGACCGGATCCGGCCCCCGGAATGGACTGCCGCGGAAAAACGGGACCGGATCCGGCCCCCGGAATGGACTGCCGTGGAAAAACCAGACCAGATCCGGCCCCCGGAATGGAGTGCCGCGGAAAAACCGGACCGGATCCGGACCCCGGAACGCAGTGCCGTGGAAAAACCGGACCGGATCCAGCCCCCGGAATGGACTGCCTCGGAAAAACCGGACCGGATCCGGCACCCGGAATGGACTGCCGTGGAAAAACCGGACCGGATCCGGCCCCCGGAAAGCAGTGCCGCGGAAAATCTGGACCGGGTCCGGCCCCCGGAATGCCGTGCCGCGGAAAAACCGGACCGGATCCGGCCCCCGGAATGGCGTGCGGCAGAAAAACCGGACCGGATCCGGGCCGCGGAAAAACAAGATCCGATCCGGCCCCCGGAATGGACTGCCGCGGAAAAACCGGACCGGATCCGGCCACCGGAATGGACTGCCGCGGAAAAACCGGACCGGATGCGGCCCCCGGAATGGAGTGCCCAGGAAAAACCGGACCGAATCCAGCCCCAGGAATGGCGTGCGGCAGAAAAACCGGACCGGATCCGGCCTCCGAAACGGCGTGCCGCGGAAATACCGGACCGGATCCGGCCTCCGAAACGGCGTGCCGCGGAAATAACGGGCCGGATCCGGACCCCGGAATGGACGGCCGCGGAAAAACCGAACCGGATCCGGACCCCGGAACACAGTGCCGTGGAAAATCCGGACCGGATCCGGCCACCGGAATGGACGGCCGCGGAAAAACCGGACCGGATCCGGCCTCCGGAATGGACTGCCGCGGAAAAACCGGACCGGATCCGGCCCCCGGAATGGAGTGCCGCGGAAAAACCGGATCGAATCCAGCCCCAGGAATGGCGTGCGGCAGAAAAACCGGACCGGATCTGGGCTGTGGAAAAACCGGGCTGGATCCGGCCTCCGAAACGGCGTGCCGCGCAAAAACCGGACCGGATCCGGCCTCCAAAACGGCGTGCCGCGGAAATAACGGGCCGGATCCGGACCCCGGAATGGACTGCCGCGGAAAAATCAGACCGGATCCGGCCCCCGGAATGGACTGCCGTGGAAAAACCGGACAGAACCGGGCCGCGGAAAATCCGGACCGGATGCGGCCCCCGGAATGGCGTGCCGCGGAAAAACCGGACCGGATCATGTCCCCGGAATGGCGTGCCGCGGAAAAACCGGACTGGATCCGGCTCCCGGAATGGACTGCCGCGAAAAAACCGGACCGGATCCGGGCCGCGGAAAAACCGGACCGGATCCGGCCCCCAGAATGGCGTGCCGCGGAAAAACCGGACCGGATCTGGCCCCAGCAACGGACTGCCGCGGAAAAACCGGACCGGATCCGGCACCCGCAACCGTGTGCCGCGGAAAAATCGGACCGGATCCGGCCGCCGGAATGGCGTGCCGCGGAAAAACCGGACAGAACCGGGCCGCGGAAAATTCAGACCAGATCCGGAACCCGGAATGGAGTACCACGGAAAAACCGGACCGGATCCGGCCGCCGGAATGGACTGCCGCGGAAAAACCGCACAGAACCGGGCCACGGAAAAACAGGACCGGATCCAGCCCCCGGAATGGACTGCCGCGGAAAAACCAGACCGGATCCGGCAGCCGGAACGGACTGCCGCGGAAAAATCCGACCGGATCCGGCCCCCGGAATGCACTGCCGTGGAATAACCGGACCGGATCCGGCCCCCGGAATGGAGTGCCGCGGAAAAACCGGACCGGATCCGGCCCCCGGAATGCACTGCCGTGGAAAACCGGACCGGATCCGGTCCCCGGAGTGGCGTGCTGCGGAAAAACCGGACTGGATCCGGCCCCCGGAATGGACTGCCGCGGAAAAACCGGACTGGATCCGGCCCCCGGAATGAACTGCAGCGGAAAAACCGGACCGGGTCCGGCCCCCGGAATGAACTGCAGCGGAAAAACCGGACCGGGTCCGGCCCCCGGAATGGACTGCCGCGGAAAAACCGGACCGGATCCGGCCCCCGGAATGGACTGCCGCGGAAAAACGGGACCGGATCCGGCCCCCGGAATGGACTGCCGTGGAAAAACCGGACCGGATCCGGCCCCCCGAATGGAGTGCCCAGGAAAAACCGGACCGAATCCAGCCCCAGGAATGGCGTGCGGCAGAAAAACCGGACCGGATCCGGGCCGCGGAAAAACCGGACCGGATCCGGCCTCCGAAACGGCGTGCCGCGCAAAAACCGGACCGGATCCGGCCTCCGAAACGGCGTGCCGCGGAAAAACCGGGCCGGGTCCGGCCTCCAAAACGGCGTGCCGCGCAAAAACCGGGCCGGATCCGGCCTCCGAAACGGCGTGCCACGGAAAAACCGGACCGGATCCGGCCTCCAAAACGGCGTGCCGCGCAAAAACCGGGCCGGATCCGGCCTCCGAAACGGCGTGCCGCGGAAAAACCGGGCCGGGTCCGGCCTCCGAAGCGGCATGCCGCGCAAAAATCGGACCGGATCCGGCCTCCGAAACGGCGTGCCGCTAAAAATCCGGACCGGATCCGGCCCCCGGAATAGACTGCCGTGGAAAAACCGGACCAGATCCGGCCACCGGAATGAACTGCCGCGGAAAAACCGGACCGGATCCAGCCCCCGGAATGGCGAGCCGCGCAAAACCCGGACCCGATCCAGCCCCCGGAATGGCGAGCCGCGCAAAACCCGGACCGGATCTGGGCCACGGAAAAACCGGACTGGATCCAGCCCCCGGAATGGACTGCCGTGGAAAAACCGGACTGGATCCGGCCCCCGGAATGGACTGCCGCGGAAAATCCGGACCGGATCCGGCCCCCGGAATGGACTGCCGCGGAAAAACCGGATCGGATCCAGCCCCCGGAATGCACTGCCGTGGAAAAACCAGACCGGATCCGGCCCACGGAATGGCATGCCGTGGAAAAGCGGGCCGGGTCCGGCCTCCGGAATGGCGTGCCGTGCAAAAACCGGACCGGATCCGGCCTCCGAAACGGCGTGCCGCGGAAAAACCGGACCGGATCCGGCCCCCGGAATAGACTGCCGTGGAAAAACCGGACCAGATCCGGCCACCGGAATGGACTGCCGTGGAAAAACTGGACTGGATCCGGGCCGTGGAAAAACCGGACCAGATCCGGCCCCCGGAATGGCGTGCCGCGGAAAAACCGGACCGGAATCGGCCCCCGGAATGGACTGCCGCGGAAAAACCGGACCGGATCCGGCCCCCGGAATGGCGAGCCGCGGAAAAACCGGACCGGATCCAGCCCCCGGAATGGCGAGCCGCGCAAAACCCGAACCGGATCTGGGCCACGGAAAAACCGGACCGGGTACGGCCCCCGGAATGGACTACCGCGGAAAAACCGGACCGGATCTGGCCCCCGGAACTCAGTGCCGCGGAAAATCCGGACCGGATCCGGCAGACGGAATGGACTGCCGCGGAAAAACCGGACCGGATCCAGCCCCCGGAATGCACTGCCGTGGAAAAACCAGACCGGATCCGGCCCACGGAATGGCATGCCGCGGAAAAACCGGACCGGATCCTGCCCCCGGAATGGCGTGCCGCGGAAAAACCGGACCGGATCCCGCCCCCGGAATGGCGTGCCGCGCAAAAACCGGACCGGATCCGGCGCCTGGAATGGACTGCCGCGGAAAAACCGGACCGGATCTGGGCCACGGAAAAACCGGACCGGATGCGGCCCCCGGAATGGACTGCCGCAGAAAAACCGGACCGGATCCGGCCACCGGAATGGACGGCCGCGGAAAAACCGGACAGGATCCGGCGCCCGGAACTCAGTGCCGTGGAAAATCCGGACCGGATCCGGCCCCCGGAATGGACTGCCGCGGAAAAACCGGACCGGATCCGGCCTCCGGAATGGACTGCCGCGGAAAAACCGGACCGGATGCGGCCCCCGGAATGGAGTGCCCAGGAAAAACCGGACCGAATCCAGCCCCAGGAATGGCGTGCGGCAGAAAAACCGTACCGGATCCGGCCTCCGAAACGGCGTGCCGCGGAAATACCGGACCGGATCCGGCCTCCGAAACGGCGTGCCGCGGAAATAACGGGCCGGATCCGGACCCCGGAATGGACGGCCGCGGAAAAACCGAACCGGATCCGGACCCCGGAACACAGTGCCGTGGAAAATCCGGACCGGATCCGGCCACCGGAATGGACGGCCGCGGAAAAAACGGACCGGATCCGGCCTCCGGAATGGACTGCCGCGGAAAAACCGGACCGGATCCGGCCCCCGGAATGGAGTGCCGCGGAAAAACCGGATCGAATCCAGCCCCAGGAATGGCGTGCGGCAGAAAAACCGGACCGGATCTGGGCTGTGGAAAAACCGGGCTGGATCCGGCCTCCGAAACGGCGTGCCGCGCAAAAACCGGACCGGATCCGGCCTCCAAAACGGCGTGCCGCGGAAATAACGGGCCGGATCCGGACCCCGGAATGGACTGCCGCGGAAAAATCAGACCGGATCCGGCCCCCGGAATGGACTGCCGTGGAAAAACCGGACAGAACCGGGCCGCGGAAAATTCAGACCAGATCCGGAACCCGGAATGGAGTACCACGGAAAAACCGGACCGGATCCGGCCACCGGAATGGACTGCCGCGGAAAAACCGCACAGAACCGGGCCACGGAAAATCAGGACCGGATCCAGCCCCCGGAATGGACTGCCGCGGAAAAACCAGACCGGATCCGGCAGCCGGAATGGACTGCCGCGGAAAAATCCGACCGGATCCGGCCCCCGGAATGCACTGCCGTGGAATAACCGGACCGGATCCGGCCCCCGGAATGGAGTGCCGCGGAAAAACCGGACCGGATCCGGCCCCCGGAATGCACTGCCGTGGAAAACCGGACCGGATCCGGTCCCCGGAGTGGCGTGCTGCGGAAAAACCGGACTGGATCCGGCCCCCGGAATGGACTGCCGCGGAAAAACCGGACTGGATCCGGCCCCCGGAATGAACTGCAGCGGAAAAACCGGACCGGGTCCGGCCCCCGGAATGGACTGCCGCGGAAAAACCGGACCGGATCCGGCCCCCGGAATGGACTGCCGCGGAAAAACGGGACCGGATCCGGCCCCCGGAATGGACTGCCGTGGAAAAACCAGACCAGATCCGGCCCCCGGAATGGAGTGCCGCGGAAAAACCGGACCGGATCCGGCACCTGGAACGCAGTGCCGTGGAAAAACCGGACCGGATCCAGCCCCCGGAATGGACTGCCTCGGAAAAACCGGACCGGATCCGGCACCCGGAATGGACTGCCGTGGAAAAACCGGACCGGATCCGGCCCCCGGAAAGCAGTGCCGCGGAAAATCTGGACCGGGTCCGGCCCCCGGAATGCCGTGCCGCGGAAAAACCGGACCGGATCCGGCCCCCGGAATGGCGTGCGGCAGAAAAACCGGACCGGATCCGGGCCGCGGAAAAACAAGATCCGATCCGGCCCCCGGAATGGACTGCCGCGGAAAAACCGGACCGGATCCGGCCTCCGGAATGGACTGCCGCGGAAAAACCGGACCGGATGCGGCCCCCGGAATGGAGTGCCCAGGAAAAACCGGACCGAATCCAGCCCCAGGAATGGCGTGCGGCAGAAAAACCGGACCGGATCCGGCCTCCGAAACGGCGTGCCGCGGAAATACCGGACCGGATCCGGCCTCCGAAACGGCGTGCCGCGGAAATAACGGGCCGGATCCGGACCCCGGAATGGACGGCCGCGGAAAAACCGAACCGGATCCGGACCCCGGAACACAGTGCCGTGGAAAATCCGGACCGGATCCGGCCACCGGAATGGACGGCCGCGGAAAAACCGGACCGGATCAGGCCTCCGGAATGGACTGCCGCGGAAAAACCGGACCGGATCCGGCCCCCGGAATGGAGTGCCGCGGAAAAACCGGATCGAATCCAGCCCCAGGAATGGCGTGCGGCAGAAAAACCGGACCGGATCTGGGCTGTGGAAAAACCGGGCTGGATCCGGCCTCCGAAACGGCGTGCCGCGCAAAAACCGGACCGGATCCGGCCTCCAAAACGGCATGCCGCGGAAATAACGGGCCGGATCCGGACCCCGGAATGGACTGCCGCGGAAAAATCAGACCGGATCCGGCCCCCGGAATGGACTGCCGTGGAAAAACCGGACAGAACCGGGCCGCGGAAAAACAGGACCGGATGCGGCCCCCGGAATGGCGTGCCGCGGAAAAACCGGACCGGATCATGTCCCCGGAATGGCGTGCCGCGGAAAAACCGGACTGGATCCGGCTCCCGGAATGGACTGCCGCGAAAAAACCGGACCGGATCCGGGCCGCGGAAAAACCGGACCGGATCCGGCCCCCAGAATGGCGTGCCGCGGAAAAACCGGACCGGATCTGGCCCCAGCAACGGACTGCCGCGGAAAAACCGGACCGGATCCGGCACCCGCAACCGTGTGCCGCGGAAAAATCGGACCGGATCCGGCCGCCGGAATGGCGTGCCGCGGAAAAACCGGACAGAACCGGGCCGCGGAAAATTCAGACCAGATCCGGAACCCGGAATGGAGTACCACGGAAAAACCGGACCGGATCCGGCCGCCGGAATGGACTGCCGCGGAAAAACCGCACAGAACCGGGCCACGGAAAAACAGGACCGGATCCAGCCCCCGGAATGGACTGCCGCGGAAAAACCAGACCGGATCCGGCAGCCGGAACGGACTGCCGCGGAAAAATCCGACCGGATCCGGCCCCCGGAATGCACTGCCGTGGAATAACCGGACCGGATCCGGCCCCCGGAATGGAGTGCCGCGGAAAAACCGGACCGGATCCGGCACCCGGAATGCACTGCCGTGGAAAACCGGACCGGATCCGGTCCCCGGAGTGGCGTGCTGCGGAAAAACCGGACTGGATCCGGCCCCCGGAATGGACTGCCGCGGAAAAACCGGACTGGATCCGGCCCCCGGAATGAACTGCAGCGGAAAAACCGGACCGGGTCCGGCCCCCGGAATGGACTGCCGCGGAAAAACCGGACCGGATCCGGCCCCCGGAATGGACTGCCGCGGAAAAACGGGACCGGATCCGGCCCCCGGAATGGACTGCCGTGGAAAAACCAGACCAGATCCGGCCCCCGGAATGGACTGCCGCGGAAAAACCGGACCGGATCCGGCCCCCGGAATGGAGTGCCGCGGAAAAACCGGACCGGATCCAGCCCCCGGAATGGACTGCCGTGGAAAAAACGGACCGGATCCAGCCCCCGGAATGGACTGCCTCGGAAAAACCGGACCGGATCCGGCACCCGGAATGGACTGCCGTGGAAAAAACGGACCGGATCCGGCCACCGGAATGCACTGCCGTGGAAAAACCAGACCAGATCCGGCCCCCGGAAAGCAGTGCCGCGGAAAAACCGGACCGGATCCGGACCCCGGAACTCAGTGCCGCGGAAAAACCGGACCGGATGCAGACCCCGGAATGGACTGCCTCGGAAAAACCGGACCGGATCCGGCACCCGGAATGGCGTGCCGCGGAAAAACCCGGACCGGATCCGGCCCCCGGAAAGCAGTGCCGCGGAAAATCCGGACCGGATCCGGCCCCCGGAATGCCGTGCCGCGGAAAAACCGGACCGGATCCGGGCCGCGGAAAAACTAGATCCGATCCGGCCCCCGGAATGGACTGCCGTGGAAAAACCGGACCGGATCCGGCCCCCGGAATGGAGTGCCCAGGAAAAACCGGACCGAATCCAGCCCCAGGAATGGCGTGCGGCAGAAAAACCGGACCGGATCCGGGCCGCGGAAAAACCGGACCGGATCCGGCCTCCGAAACGGCGTGCCGCGCAAAAACCGGACCGGATCCGGCCTCCGAAACGGCGTAACGCGGAAAAACCGGACCGGATCCGGCCTCCGAAACGGCGTGCCACGGAAAAACCGGACCGGATCCGGCCTCCAAAACGGCGTGCCGCGCAAAAACCGGGCCGGATCCGGCCTCCGAAACGGCGTGCCACAGAAAAACCGGGCCGGGTCCGGCCTCCGAAGCGGCATGCCGCGCAAAAATCGGACCGGATCCGGCCCCAGGAACGGCGTGCCGCTAAAAAACCGGACCGGATCCGGCCTCCGAAACGGCGTGCCGCGCAAAAACCGGGACGGATCCGGCCTCCGAAACGGCGTGCCGCGGAAAAACCGGACCGGATCCGGCCCCCGGAATAGACTGCCGTGGAAAAACCGGACCAGATCCGGCCACCGGAATGAACTGCCGCGGAAAAACCGGACCGGATCCGGCCCCCGGAATGGCGAGCCGCGGAAAAACCGGACCGGATCCAGCCCCCGGAATGGCGAGCCGCGCAAAACCCGGACCGGATCTGGGCCACGGAAAAACCGGACCGGGTACGGCCCCCGGAATGGACTGCCGTGGAAAAACCGGACTGGATCCGGCCCCCGGAATGGACTGCCGCGGAAAAACTGGACCGGATCTGGCCCCCGGAACTCAGTGCCGCGGAAAATCCGGACCAGATCCGGCCCCCGGAATGGACTGCCGCGGAAAAACCGGATCGGATCCAGCCCCCGGAATGCACTGCCGTGGAAAAACCAGACCGGATCCGGCCCACGGAATGGCATGCCGTGGAAAAGCGGGCCGGGTCCGGCCTCCGGAATGGCATGCCGCGGAAAAACCGGACCGGATCCGGCCCCCGGAATACACTGCCGTGGAAAAACCGGACCAGATCCGGCCACCGGAATGGACTGCCGTGGAAAAACTGGACCGGATCCGGGCCGTGGAAAAACCGGACCAGATCCGGCCCCCGGAATGGAGTGCCGCGGAAAAACCGGACCGGAATCGGCCCCCGGAATGGACTGCCGCGGAAAAACCGGACCGGATCCGGCCCCCGGAATGGCGAGCCGCGGAAAAACCGGACCGGATCCAGCCCCCGGAATGGCGAGACGCGCAAAACCCGGACCGGATCTGGGCCACGGAAAAACCGGACCGGGTACGGCCCCCGGAATGGACTACCGCGGAAAAACCGGACCGGATCTGGCCCCCGGAACTCAGTGCCGCGGAAAATCCGGACCGGATCCGGCCCCCGGAATGGACTGCCGCGGAAAAACCGGACCGGATCCAGCCCCCGGAATGCACTGCCGTGGAAAAACCAGACCGGATCCGGCCCACGGAATGGCATGCCGCGGAAAAACCGGACCGGATCCGACCCCCGGAATGGCGTGCCGCGGAAAAACCGGACCGGATCCCGCCCCCGGAATGGCGTGCCGCGGAAAAACCGGACCGGATCCGGCGCCCGGAATGGACTGCCGCGGAAAAACCGGACCGGATCTGGGCCACGGAAAAACCGGACCGGATGCGGCCCCCGGAATGGACTGCCGCAGAAAAACCGGACCGGATCCGGCCACCGGAATGGACGGCCGCGGAAAAACCAGACAGGATCCGGCGCCCGGAACTCAGTGCCGTGGAAAATCCGGACCGCATCCGGCCCCTGGAATGGACTGCCGCGGAAAAACCGGACCGGATCCAGCCTCCGGAATGGACTGCCGCGGAAAAACCGGACCGGATACGGCCCCCGGAATGGAGTGCCGCGGAAAAACCGGACCGAATCCAGCCCCAGGAATGGCGTGCGGCAGAAAAACCGGACCGGATCCGGGCCGCGGAAAAACCGGACCGGATCCGGCCTCCGAAACGGCGTGCCGCGGAAATACCGGACCGGATCCGGCCTCCGAAACGGCGTGCCGCGGAAAAACCGGACCGGATCCGGCCTCCGAAACGGCGTGCCGCGGAAATAACGGGCCGGATCCGGACCCCGGAATGGCGAGCCGCGCAAAACTCGGACCGGATCTGGGCCGCAGAAAAACCGGACCGGGTACGGCCCCCGGAATGGACAGCCGTGGAAAAACCGGACTAGATCCGGCCCCCGGAATGGCGTGCCGCGGAAAAACCGGACCGGATCCGGCCCCCGGAATGGACTGCCGCGGAAAAATCAGACCGGATGCGGCCCCCGGAATGGCGTGCCGCGGAAAAACCGGACCGGATCATGTCCCCGGAATGGCGTGCCGCGGAAAAACCGGACTGGATCCGGCTCCCGGAATGGACTGCCGCGAAAAAACCGGACCGGATCCGGGCCGCGGAAAAACCGGACCGGATCCGGCCCCCGGAATGGCGTGCCGCGGAAAAACCAGACCGGATCCGGCCCCAGGAATGGACTGCCGCGGAAAAACCGGACTGGATCCGGTCCCCAGAATGGCGTGCCACGGAAAAATCGGACCCGATCCGGCCGCCGGAATGGCGTGCCGCGGAAAAACCGGACAGAACCGGGCCGCGGAAAATTCGGACCAGATCCGGACCCCGGAATGGAGTACCACGGAAAAACCGGACCGGATCCGGCCCCCGGAATGCACTGCCGTGGAAAACCGGACAGAACCGGGCCACGGAAAAACAGGACCGGATCCGGCCCCCGGAACGGACTGCCGCGGAAAAACCGGACCGGATCCGGCCCCCGGAACGGACTGCCGTGGAAAAACCGGACCGGATCCGGCCCCCGGAATGCACTGCCGCGGAAAAACCGGACCGGATCCCGCCCCTGGAATGGCGTGCCGCGGAAAAACCGGACCGCATCCAGCCCCCGGAATGGCGAGCAGCGCAAAACCCGGACCGGATCTGGGCCACGGAAAAACCGGACCGGATCCGGACCCCGGAATGGACTGCCGCAGAAAAACCGGACCGGATCGGGGCCCCGGAATGGCATGCCTCGGAAAAACCGGACCGGATCCGGCCCCCCGAATGGAGTGCCGCGGAAAAACCGAACCGGATCCGGACCCCGGAACGCAGTGCCGTGGAAAATCCGGACCGGATTCGGCCACCGGAATGAACTGCCGCGGAAAAACCGGACCGGATCCGGCCCCCGAAATGGCGAGCCGCGGAAAAACCGGACCCGATCCAGCCCCCGGAATGGCGAGCCGCGCAAAACCCGGATCGGATCTGGGCCACGGAAAAACCGGACCGGGTCCGGCCCCCGGAATGCACTGCCGTGGAAAAACCGGACTGGATCCGGCCCCCGGAATGGACTGCCGCGGAAAAACCGGACCGGATCTGGCCCCCGGAACTCAGTGCCGCGGAAAATCCGGACCGGATCCGGCCCCCGGAATGGACTGCCGCGGAAAAACCGGATCGGATCCAGCCCCCGGAATGCACTGCCGTGGAAAAACCAGACCGGATCCGGCCCACGGAATGGCATGCCGTGGAAAAGCGGGCCGGATCCGGCCTCCGGAATGGCGTGCCGTGCAAAAACCGGACCGGATCCGGCCTCCGAAACGGCGTGCCGCGGAAAAACCGGACCGGATCCGGCCCCCGGAATAGACTGCCGTGGAAAAACCGGACCAGATCCGGCCACCGGAATGGACTGCCGTGGAAAAACTGGACTGGATCCGGGCCGTGGAAAAACCGGACCAGATCCGGCCCCCGGAATGGCGTGCCGCGGAAAAACCGGACCGGAATCGGCCCCCGGAATGGACTGCCGCGGAAAAACCGGACCGGATCCGGCCCCCGGAATGGCGAGCCGCGGAAAAACCGGACCGGATCCAGCCCCCGGAATGGCGAGCCGCGCAAAACCCGGACCGGATCTGGGCCACGGAAAAACCGGACCGGGTACGGCCCCCGGAATGGACTACCGCGGAAAAACCGGACCGGATCTGGCCCCCGGAACTCAGTGCCGCGGAAAATCCGGACCGGATCCGGCAGACGGAATGGACTGCCGCGGAAAAACCGGACCGGATCCAGCCCCCGGAATGCACTGCCGTGGAAAAACCAGACCGGATCCGGCCCACGGAATGGCATGCCGCGGAAAAACCGAACCGGATCCGACCCCCGGAATGGCGTGCCGCGGAAAAACCGGACCGGATCCCGCCCCCGGAATGGCGTGCCGCGGAAAAACCGGACCAGATCCGGCGCCTGGAATGGACTGCCGCGGAAAAACCGGACCGGATCTGGGCCACGGAAAAACCGGACCGGATGCGGCCCCCGGAATGGACTGCCGCAGAAAAACCGGACCGGATCCGGCCACCGGAATGGACGGCCGCGGAAAAACCGGACAGGATCCGGCGCCCGGAACTCAGTGCCGTGGAAAATCCGGACCGGATCCAGCCCCAGGAATGGCGTGCGGCAGAAAAACCGGACCGGATCCGGCCTCCGGAATGGACTGCCGCGGAAAAACCAGACCGGATGCGGCCCCCGGAATGGAGTGCCCAGGAAAAACCGGACCGAATCCAGCCCCAGGAATGGCGTGCGGTAGAAAAACCGAACCGGATCCGGCCTCCGAAACGGCGTGCCGCGGAAATACCGGACCGGATCCGGCCTCCGAAACGGCGTGCCGCGGAAATAACGGGCCGGATCCGGACCCCGGAATGGAGTGCCGTGGAAAAACCGGACAGGATCCGGCGCCCGGAACACAGTGCCGTGGAAAATCCGGACCGGATCCGGCCACCGGAATGGACGGCCGCGGAAAAACCGGACCGGATCCGGCCTCCGGAATGGACTGCCGCGGAAAAACCGGACCGGATCCGGCCTCCGGAATGGAGTGCCGCGGAAAAACCGGATCGAATCCAGCCCCAGGAATGGCGTGCGGCAGAAAAACCGGACCGGATCTGGGCTGTGGAAAAACCGGGCTGGATCCGGCCTCCGAAACGGCGTGCCGCGCAAAAACCGGACCGGATCCGGCCTCCAAAACGGCGTGCCGCGGAAATAACGGGCCGGATCCGGACCCCGGAATGGACTGCCGCGGAAAAATCAGACCGGATCCGGCCCCCGGAATGGACTGCCGTGGAAAAACCGGACAAAACCGGGCCGCGGAAAAACAAGACCGGATGCGGCCCCCGGAATGGCGTGCCGCGGAAAAACCGGACCGGATCATGTCCCCGGAATGGCGTGCCGCGGAAAAACCGGACTGGATCCGGCTCCCGGAATGGACTGCCGCGAAAAAACCGGACCGGATCCGGGCCGCGGAAAAACCGGACCGGATCCGGCCCCCAGAATGGCGTGCCGCGGAAAAACCGGACCGGATCCGGCCCCAGCAACGGACTGCCGCGGAAAAACCGGACCGGATCCGGCACCCGCAACCGTGTGCCGCGGAAAAATCGGACCGGATCCGGCCGCCGGAATGGCGTGCCGCGGAAAAACCGGACAGAACCGGGCCGCGGAAAATTCAGACCAGATCCGGAACCCGGAATGGAGTACCACGGAAAAACCGGACCGGATCCGGCCACCGGAATGGACTGCCGCGGAAAAACCGCACAGAACCGGGCCACGGAAAAACAGGACCGGATCCAGCCCCCGGAATGGACTGCCGCGGAAAAACCAGACCGGATCCGGCAGCCGGAACGGACTGCCGCGGAAAAATCCGACCGGATCCGGCCCCCGGAATGCACTGCCGTGGAATAACCGGACCGGATCCGGCCCCCGGAATGGAGTGCCGCGGAAAAACCGGACCGGATCCGGCACCCGGAATGCACTGCCGTGGAAAACCGGACCGGATCCGGTCCCCGGAGTGGCGTGCTGCGGAAAAACCGGACTGGATCCGGCCCCCGGAATGGACTGCCGCGGAAAAACCGGACTGGATCCGGCCCCCGGAATGAACTGCAGCGGAAAAACCGGACCGGGTCCGGCCCCCGGAATGGACTGCCGCGGAAAAACCGGACCGGATCCGGCCCCCGGAATGGACTGCCGCGGAAAAACGGGACCGGATCCGGCCCCCGGAATGGACTGCCGTGGAAAAACCAGACCAGATCCGGCCCCCGGAATGGACTGCCGCGGAAAAACCGGACCGGATCCGGCCCCCGGAATGGAGTGCCGCGGAAAAACCGGACCGGATCCAGCCCCCGGAATGGACTGCCGTGGAAAAAACGGACCGGATCCAGCCCCCGGAATGGACTGCCTCGGAAAAACCGGACCGGATCCGGCACCCGGAATGGACTGCCGTGGAAAAAACGGACCGGATCCGGCCACCGGAATGCACTGCCGTGGAAAAACCAGACCAGATCCGGCCCCCGGAAAGCAGTGCCGCGGAAAAACCGGACCGGATCCGGACCCCGGAACTCAGTGCCGCGGAAAAACCGGACCGGATGCAGACCCCGGAATGGACTGCCTCGGAAAAACCGGACCGGATCCGGCACCCGGAATGGCGTGCCGCGGAAAAACCCGGACCGGATCCGGCCCCCGGAAAGCAGTGCCGCGGAAAATCCGGACCGGATCCGGCCCCCGGAATGCCGTGCCGCGGAAAAACCGGACCGGATCCGGGCCGCGGAAAAACTAGATCCGATCCGGCCCCCGGAATGGACTGCCGTGGAAAAACCGGACCGGATCCGGCCCCCGGAATGGAGTGCCCAGGAAAAACCGGACCGAATCCAGCCCCAGGAATGGCGTGCGGCAGAAAAACCGGACCGGATCCGGGCCGCGGAAAAACCGGACCGGATCCGGCCTCCGAAACGGCGTGCCGCGCAAAAACCGGACCGGATCCGGCCTCCGAAACGGCGTAACGCGGAAAAACCGGACCGGATCCGGCCTCCGAAACGGCGTGCCACGGAAAAACCGGACCGGATCCGGCCTCCAAAACGGCGTGCCGCGCAAAAACCGGGCCGGATCCGGCCTCCGAAACGGCGTGCCACAGAAAAACCGGGCCGGGTCCGGCCTCCGAAGCGGCATGCCGCGCAAAAATCGGACCGGATCCGGCCCCAGGAACGGCGTGCCGCTAAAAAACCGGACCGGATCCGGCCTCCGAAACGGCGTGCCGCGCAAAAACCGGGACGGATCCGGCCTCCGAAACGGCGTGCCGCGGAAAAACCGGACCGGATCCGGCCCCCGGAATAGACTGCCGTGGAAAAACCGGACCAGATCCGGCCACCGGAATGAACTGCCGCGGAAAAACCGGACCGGATCCGGCCCCCGGAATGGCGAGCCGCGGAAAAACCGGACCGGATCCAGCCCCCGGAATGGCGAGCCGCGCAAAACCCGGACCGGATCTGGGCCACGGAAAAACCGGACCGGGTACGGCCCCCGGAATGGACTGCCGTGGAAAAACCGGACTGGATCCGGCCCCCGGAATGGACTGCCGCGGAAAAACTGGACCGGATCTGGCCCCCGGAACTCAGTGCCGCGGAAAATCCGGACCAGATCCGGCCCCCGGAATGGACTGCCGCGGAAAAACCGGATCGGATCCAGCCCCCGGAATGCACTGCCGTGGAAAAACCAGACCGGATCCGGCCCACGGAATGGCATGCCGTGGAAAAGCGGGCCGGGTCCGGCCTCCGGAATGGCATGCCGCGGAAAAACCGGACCGGATCCGGCCCCCGGAATACACTGCCGTGGAAAAACCGGACCAGATCCGGCCACCGGAATGGACTGCCGTGGAAAAACTGGACCGGATCCGGGCCGTGGAAAAACCGGACCAGATCCGGCCCCCGGAATGGAGTGCCGCGGAAAAACCGGACCGGAATCGGCCCCCGGAATGGACTGCCGCGGAAAAACCGGACCGGATCCGGCCCCCGGAATGGCGAGCCGCGGAAAAACCGGACCGGATCCAGCCCCCGGAATGGCGAGACGCGCAAAACCCGGACCGGATCTGGGCCACGGAAAAACCGGACCGGGTACGGCCCCCGGAATGGACTACCGCGGAAAAACCGGACCGGATCTGGCCCCCGGAACTCAGTGCCGCGGAAAATCCGGACCGGATCCGGCCCCCGGAATGGACTGCCGCGGAAAAACCGGACCGGATCCAGCCCCCGGAATGCACTGCCGTGGAAAAACCAGACCGGATCCGGCCCACGGAATGGCATGCCGCGGAAAAACCGGACCGGATCCGACCCCCGGAATGGCGTGCCGCGGAAAAACCGGACCGGATCCCGCCCCCGGAATGGCGTGCCGCGGAAAAACCGGACCGGATCCGGCGCCCGGAATGGACTGCCGCGGAAAAACCGGACCGGATCTGGGCCACGGAAAAACCGGACCGGATGCGGCCCCCGGAATGGACTGCCGCAGAAAAACCGGACCGGATCCGGCCACCGGAATGGACGGCCGCGGAAAAACCAGACAGGATCCGGCGCCCGGAACTCAGTGCCGTGGAAAATCCGGACCGCATCCGGCCCCTGGAATGGACTGCCGCGGAAAAACCGGACCGGATCCAGCCTCCGGAATGGACTGCCGCGGAAAAACCGGACCGGATACGGCCCCCGGAATGGAGTGCCGCGGAAAAACCGGACCGAATCCAGCCCCAGGAATGGCGTGCGGCAGAAAAACCGGACCGGATCCGGGCCGCGGAAAAACCGGACCGGATCCGGCCTCCGAAACGGCGTGCCGCGGAAATACCGGACCGGATCCGGCCTCCGAAACGGCGTGCCGCGGAAAAACCGGACCGGATCCGGCCTCCGAAACGGCGTGCCGCGGAAATAACGGGCCGGATCCGGACCCCGGAATGGCGAGCCGCGCAAAACTCGGACCGGATCTGGGCCGCAGAAAAACCGGACCGGGTACGGCCCCCGGAATGGACAGCCGTGGAAAAACCGGACTAGATCCGGCCCCCGGAATGGCGTGCCGCGGAAAAACCGGACCGGATCCGGCCCCCGGAATGGACTGCCGCGGAAAAATCAGACCGGATGCGGCCCCCGGAATGGCGTGCCGCGGAAAAACCGGACCGGATCATGTCCCCGGAATGGCGTGCCGCGGAAAAACCGGACTGGATCCGGCTCCCGGAATGGACTGCCGCGAAAAAACCGGACCGGATCCGGGCCGCGGAAAAACCGGACCGGATCCGGCCCCCGGAATGGCGTGCCGCGGAAAAACCAGACCGGATCCGGCCCCAGGAATGGACTGCCGCGGAAAAACCGGACTGGATCCGGTCCCCAGAATGGCGTGCCACGGAAAAATCGGACCCGATCCGGCCGCCGGAATGGCGTGCCGCGGAAAAACCGGACAGAACCGGGCCGCGGAAAATTCGGACCAGATCCGGACCCCGGAATGGAGTACCACGGAAAAACCGGACCGGATCCGGCCCCCGGAATGCACTGCCGTGGAAAACCGGACAGAACCGGGCCACGGAAAAACAGGACCGGATCCGGCCCCCGGAACGGACTGCCGCGGAAAAACCGGACCGGATCCGGCCCCCGGAACGGACTGCCGTGGAAAAACCGGACCGGATCCGGCCCCCGGAATGCACTGCCGCGGAAAAACCGGACCGGATCCCGCCCCTGGAATGGCGTGCCGCGGAAAAACCGGACCGCATCCAGCCCCCGGAATGGCGAGCAGCGCAAAACCCGGACCGGATCTGGGCCACGGAAAAACCGGACCGGATCCGGACCCCGGAATGGACTGCCGCAGAAAAACCGGACCGGATCGGGGCCCCGGAATGGCATGCCTCGGAAAAACCGGACCGGATCCGGCCCCCCGAATGGAGTGCCGCGGAAAAACCGAACCGGATCCGGACCCCGGAACGCAGTGCCGTGGAAAATCCGGACCGGATTCGGCCACCGGAATGAACTGCCGCGGAAAAACCGGACCGGATCCGGCCCCCGAAATGGCGAGCCGCGGAAAAACCGGACCCGATCCAGCCCCCGGAATGGCGAGCCGCGCAAAACCCGGATCGGATCTGGGCCACGGAAAAACCGGACCGGGTCCGGCCCCCGGAATGCACTGCCGTGGAAAAACCGGACTGGATCCGGCCCCCGGAATGGACTGCCGCGGAAAAACCGGACCGGATCTGGCCCCCGGAACTCAGTGCCGCGGAAAATCCGGACCGGATCCGGCCCCCGGAATGGACTGCCGCGGAAAAACCGGATCGGATCCAGCCCCCGGAATGCACTGCCGTGGAAAAACCAGACCGGATCCGGCCCACGGAATGGCATGCCGTGGAAAAGCGGGCCGGATCCGGCCTCCGGAATGGCGTGCCGTGCAAAAACCGGACCGGATCCGGCCTCCGAAACGGCGTGCCGCGGAAAAACCGGACCGGATCCGGCCCCCGGAATAGACTGCCGTGGAAAAACCGGACCAGATCCGGCCACCGGAATGGACTGCCGTGGAAAAACTGGACTGGATCCGGGCCGTGGAAAAACCGGACCAGATCCGGCCCCCGGAATGGCGTGCCGCGGAAAAACCGGACCGGAATCGGCCCCCGGAATGGACTGCCGCGGAAAAACCGGACCGGATCCGGCCCCCGGAATGGCGAGCCGCGGAAAAACCGGACCGGATCCAGCCCCCGGAATGGCGAGCCGCGCAAAACCCGGACCGGATCTGGGCCACGGAAAAACCGGACCGGGTACGGCCCCCGGAATGGACTACCGCGGAAAAACCGGACCGGATCTGGCCCCCGGAACTCAGTGCCGCGGAAAATCCGGACCGGATCCGGCAGACGGAATGGACTGCCGCGGAAAAACCGGACCGGATCCAGCCCCCGGAATGCACTGCCGTGGAAAAACCAGACCGGATCCGGCCCACGGAATGGCATGCCGCGGAAAAACCGAACCGGATCCGACCCCCGGAATGGCGTGCCGCGGAAAAACCGGACCGGATCCCGCCCCCGGAATGGCGTGCCGCGGAAAAACCGGACCAGATCCGGCGCCTGGAATGGACTGCCGCGGAAAAACCGGACCGGATCTGGGCCACGGAAAAACCGGACCGGATGCGGCCCCCGGAATGGACTGCCGCAGAAAAACCGGACCGGATCCGGCCACCGGAATGGACGGCCGCGGAAAAACCGGACAGGATCCGGCGCCCGGAACTCAGTGCCGTGGAAAATCCGGACCGGATCCAGCCCCAGGAATGGCGTGCGGCAGAAAAACCGGACCGGATCCGGCCTCCGGAATGGACTGCCGCGGAAAAACCAGACCGGATGCGGCCCCCGGAATGGAGTGCCCAGGAAAAACCGGACCGAATCCAGCCCCAGGAATGGCGTGCGGTAGAAAAACCGAACCGGATCCGGCCTCCGAAACGGCGTGCCGCGGAAATACCGGACCGGATCCGGCCTCCGAAACGGCGTGCCGCGGAAATAACGGGCCGGATCCGGACCCCGGAATGGAGTGCCGTGGAAAAACCGGACAGGATCCGGCGCCCGGAACACAGTGCCGTGGAAAATCCGGACCGGATCCGGCCACCGGAATGGACGGCCGCGGAAAAACCGGACCGGATCCGGCCTCCGGAATGGACTGCCGCGGAAAAACCGGACCGGATCCGGCCTCCGGAATGGAGTGCCGCGGAAAAACCGGATCGAATCCAGCCCCAGGAATGGCGTGCGGCAGAAAAACCGGACCGGATCTGGGCTGTGGAAAAACCGGGCTGGATCCGGCCTCCGAAACGGCGTGCCGCGCAAAAACCGGACCGGATCCGGCCTCCAAAACGGCGTGCCGCGGAAATAACGGGCCGGATCCGGACCCCGGAATGGACTGCCGCGGAAAAATCAGACCGGATCCGGCCCCCGGAATGGACTGCCGTGGAAAAACCGGACAAAACCGGGCCGCGGAAAAACAAGACCGGATGCGGCCCCCGGAATGGCGTGCCGCGGAAAAACCGGACCGGATCATGTCCCCGGAATGGCGTGCCGCGGAAAAACCGGACTGGATCCGGCTCCCGGAATGGACTGCCGCGAAAAAACCGGACCGGATCCGGGCCGCGGAAAAACCGGACCGGATCCGGCCCCCAGAATGGCGTGCCGCGGAAAAACCGGACCGGATCCGGCCCCAGCAACGGACTGCCGCGGAAAAACCGGACCGGATCCGGCACCCGCAACCGTGTGCCGCGGAAAAATCGGACCGGATCCGGCCGCCGGAATGGCGTGCCGCGGAAAAACCGGACAGAACCGGGCCGCGGAAAATTCAGACCAGATCCGGAACCCGGAATGGAGTACCACGGAAAAACCGGACCGGATCCGGCCACCGGAATGGACTGCCGCGGAAAAACCGCACAGAACCGGGCCACGGAAAAACAGGACCGGATCCAGCCCACGGAATGGACTGCCGCGGAAAAACCAGACCGGATCCGGCAGCCGGAACGGACTGCCGCGGAAAAATCCGACCGGATCCGGCCCCCGGAATGCACTGCCGTGGAATAACCGGACCGGATCCGGCCCCCGGAATGGAGTGCCGCGGAAAAACCGGACCGGATCCGGCCCCCGGAATGCACTGCCGTGGAAAACCGGACCGGATCCGGTCCCCGGAGTGGCGTGCTGCGGAAAAACCGGACTGGATCCTGCCCCCGGAATGGACTGCCGCGGAAAAATCGGACTGGATCCGGCCCCCGGAATGAACTGCAGCGGAAAAACCGGACCGGGTCCGGCCCCCGGAATGCACTGCCGCGGAAAAACCGGACCAGATCCGGCCCCCGGAATGGACTGCCGCGGAAAAACGGGACCGGATCCGGCCCCCGGAATGGACTGCCGTGGAAAAACCAGACCAGATCCGGCCCCCGGAATGGAGTGCCGCGGAAAAACCGGACCGGATCCGGACCCCGGAACGCAGTGCCGTGGAAAAACCGGACCGGATCCAGCCCCCGGAATGGACTGCCTCGGAAAAACCGGACCGGATCCGGCACCCGGAATGGACTGCCGCGGAAAATCTGGACCGGGTCCGGCCCCCGGAATGCCGTGCCGCGGAAAAACCGGACCGGATCCGGCCCCCGGAATGGCGTGCGGCAGAAAAACCGGACCGGATCCGGGCCGCGGAAAAACAAGATCCGATCCGGCCCCCGGAATGGACTGCCGCGGAAAAACCGGACCGGATCCGGCCCCCGGAATGGACTGCCGTGGAAAAACCGGACCGAATCCAGCCCCAGGAATGGCGTGCGGCAGAAAAACCGGACCGGATCCGGGCCGTGGAAAAACCGGGTCGGATCCGGCCTCCGAAACGGCGTGCCATGGAAAAACCGGACCGGATCCGGCCTCCAAAACGGCGTGCCGCGCAAAAACCGGGCCGGATCCGGCCTCCGAAACGGCGTGCCGCGGAAAAACCGGGCCGGGTCCGGCCTCCGAAGCGGCATGCCGCGCAAAAACCGGACCAGATCCGGCCTCCGAAACGGCGTGCCGCGCAAAAACCGGACCGGATCCGGCCTCCGAAACGGCGTGCCGCGCAAAAACCGGGCCGGATCCGGCCTCCGAAACGGTGGGCCGCGCAAAAACCGGGCCGGATCCGGCCCCCGGAATAGACTGCCGTGGAAAAACCGGACCAGATCCGGCCACCGGAATGGACTGCCGCGGAAAAACCGGACCGGAATCAGCCCCCGGAATGGACTGCCGCGGAAAAACCGGACCGGATCCGGCCCCCGGAATGGCGAGCCGCGGAAAAACCGGACCGGATCCAGCCCCCGGAGTGGCGAGCCGCGCAAAACCCGGACCGGATCTGGGCCACGGAAAAACCGGACTGGATCCGGCCCCCGGAATGGACTGCCGTGGAAAAACCGGACTGGATCCGGCCCCCGGAATGGACTGCCGCGGAAAAACCGGACCGGATCTGGCCCCCGGAACTCAGTGCCGCGGAAAATCCGGACCGGATCCGGCCCCCGGAATGGACTGCCGCGGAAAAACCGGACCGGATCCAGCCCCCGGAATGCACTGCCGTGGAAAATCCGGACCCGATCCGGCCCACGGAATGGCATGCCGCGGAAAAACCGGACCGGATCCGGCACCCGGAATGGCGTGCCGCAGAAAAACCGGACCGGATCCGGCCCCCGGAATGGCGTGCCGCGGAAAAACCGGACCGGATCCGGCGCCCGGAATGGACTGCCGCGGAAAAACCGGACCGGATCTGGGCCACGGAAAAACCGGACCGGATGCGGCCCCCGGAATGGACTGCCGCAGAAAAACCGGACCGGATCGGGCCCCCGGAATGGACTGCCGCAGAAAAACCGGACCGGATCCGGACCCCGGAACGCAGTGCCGTGGAAAATCCGGACCGGATCCGGCCACCGGAATGGACGGCCGCGGAAAAACCGGACCGGATCCGGCGCCCGGAACTCAGTGCCGCGGAAAATCCGGACCGGATCCGGCCCCCAGAATGGACTGCCGCGGAAAAACCGGACCGGATCCGGCCCCCGGAATGCACTGCCGTGGAAAAACCAGACCGGATCCAGCCCACGGAATGGCGTGCCGCAGAAAAACCGGACCGGATCCGGCCCCCGGAATGGACTGCCGCAGAAAAACCGGACCGGATCCGGCCCCCGGAATGGACTGCCGCGGAAAAACCGGACAGAACCGGGCGGCGGAAAAACAGGACCGGATGCGGCCCCCGGAATGGACTGCCGCAGAAAAACCGGACCGGATCTGGTCCCCGGAATGGCATGCCTCGGAAAAACCGGACCGGATCCGGCCCCCGGAATGGAGTGCCACGGAAAAACCGAACCGGATCCGGACCCGGGAACGCAGTGCCGTGGAAAATCCGGACCGGATCCGGCCACCGGAATGGACGGCCGCGGAAAAACCGGACAGGATCCGGACCCGGGAACGCAGTGCCGTGGAAAAACAGGACCGGATCCGGGCCGCGGAATAACCGGACCGGATCCGGCCCCCGGAACGGTGTGCCGCGGAAAAACCGGACTGGAATCGGCCCCCAGAATGGACTGCCGCGGAAAAACCGGACCGATCCGGCCCCCGGAATGGACTGCCGCGGAAAAACCGGACCGTATCCAGCCCCCGGAATGCACTGCCGCGGAAAAACCGGACCGGATCCGGGCCGCGGAAAAACTAGATCCGATCCGGCCCCCGGAATGGACTGCCGCGGAAAAACCGGACCGGATCCGGCCCCCGGAAAGCAGTGCCGCGGAAAATCCGGACCGGATCCAGCCCCAGGAATGGCGTGCGGCAGAAAAACCGGACCGGATCCGGGCCGCGGAAAAACCGGACCGGATCCGGCCTCCGAAACGGCGTGCCGCGCAAAAACCGGACCGGATCCGGCCTCCGAAACGGCGTAACGCGGAAAAACCGGACCGGATCCGGCCTCCGAAACGGCGTGCCACGGAAAAACCGGACCGGATCCGGACTCCAAAACGGCGTGCCGCGCAAAAACCGGGCCGGATCCGGCCTCCGAAACGGCGTGCCACAGAAAAACCGGGCCGGGTCCGGCCTCCGAAGCGGCATGCCGCGCAAAAATCGGACCGGATCCGGCCCTAGGAACGGCGTGCCGCTAAAAAACCGGACCGGATCCGGCCTCCGAAACGGCGTGCCGCGCAAAAACCGGGACGGATCCGGCCTCCGAAACGGCGTGCCGCGGAAAAAACGGACCGGATCCGGCCCCCGGAATAGACTGCCGTGGAAAAACCGGACCAGATCCGGCCACCGGAATGAACTGCCGCGGAAAAACCGGACCGGATCCGGCCCCCGGAATGGCGAGCCGCGGAAAAACCGGACCGGATCCAGCCCCCGGAATGGCGAGCCGCGCAAAACCCGGACCGGATCTGGGCCACGGAAAAACCGGACCGGGTACGGCCCCCGGAATGGACTGCCGTGGAAAAACCGGACTGGATCCGGCCCCCGGAATGGACTGCCGCGGAAAAACTGGACCGGATCTGGCCCCCGGAACTCAGTGCCGCGGAAAATCCGGACCAGATCCGGCCCCCGGAATGGACTGCCGCGGAAAAACCGGATCGGATCCAGCCCCCGGAATGCACTGCCGTGGAAAAACCAGACCGGATCCGGCCCACGGAATGGCATGCCGTGGAAAAGCGGGCCGGGTCCGGCCTCCGGAATGGCATGCCGCGGAAAAACCGGACCGGATCCGGCCCCCGGAATAGACTGCCGCGGAAAAACCGGACCGGAATCGGCCCCCGGAATGGACTGCCGCGGAAAAACCGGACCGGATCCGGCCCCCGGAATGGCGAGCCGCGGAAAAACCGGACCGGATCCAGCCCCCGGAATGGCGAGACGCGCAAAACCCGGACCGGATCTGGGCCACGGAAAAACCGGACCGGGTACGGCCCCCGGAATGGACTACCGCGGAAAAACCGGACCGGATCTGGCCCCCGGAACTCAGTGCCGCGGAAAATCCGGACCGGATCCGGCCCCCGGAATGGACTGCCGCGGAAAAACCGGACCGGATCCAGCCCCCGGAATGCACTGCCGTGGAAAAACCAGACCAGATCCGGCCCACGGAATGGCATGCCGCGGAAAAACCGGACCGGATCCGACCCCCGGAATGGCGTGCCGCGGAAAAACCGGACCGGATCCCGCCCCCGGAATGGCGTGCCGCGGAAAAACCGGACCGGATCCGGCGCCCGGAATGGACTGCCGCGGAAAAACCGGACCGGATCTGGGCCACGGAAAAACCGGACCGGATGCGGCCCCCGGAATGGACTGCCGCGGAAAAACCGGACCGGATCCGGCCACCGGAATGGACGGCCGCGGAAAAACCAGACAGGATCCGGCGCCCGGAACTCAGTGCCGTGGAAAATCCGGACCGCATCCGGCCCCTGGAATGGACTGCCGTGGAAAAACCCGACCGGATCTGGCCTCCGGAATGGACTGCCGCGGAAAAACCGGACAGGATCCGGCCCCCGGAATGGACTGCCGCGGAAAAACCGGACCGGATACGGCCCCCGGAATGGAGTGCCGCGGAAAAACCGGACCGAATCCAGCCCCAGGAATGGCGTGCGGCAGAAAAACCGGACCGGATCCGGGCCGCGGAAAAACCGGACCGGATCCGGCCTCCGAAACGGCGTGCCGCGGAAATACCGGACCGGATCCGGCCTCCGAAACGGCGTGCCGCGGAAAAACCGGACCGGATCCGGCCTCCGAAACGGCGTGCCGCGGAAATAACGGGCCGGATCCGGACCCCGGAATGGCGAGCCGCGCAAAACTCGGACCGGATCTGGGCCGCAGAAAAACCGGACTGGATCCGGCCCCCGGAATGGCGTGCCGCGGAAAAACCGGACCGGATCCGGCCCCCGGAATGGACTGCCGCGGAAAAATCAGACCGGATCCGGCCCCCGGAATGGACTGCCGTGGAAAAACCGGACAGAACCGGGCGGCGGAAAATCCGGACCGGATGCGGCCCCCGGAATGGCGTGCCGCGGAAAAACCGGACCGGATCATGTCCCCGGAATGGCGTGCCGCGGAAAAACCGGACTGGATCCGGCTCCCGGAATGGACTGCCGCGAAAAAACCGGACCGGATCCGGGCCGCGGAAAAACCGGACCGGATCCGGCCCCCGGAATGGCGTGCCGCGGAAAAACCAGACCGGATCCGGCCCCAGGAACGGACTGCCGCGAAAAAACCGGACCGGATCCGGGCCGCGGAAAATTCGGACCAGATCCGGACCCCGGAATGGAGTACCACGGAAAAACCGGACCGGATCCGGCCCCCGGAATGGACTGCCGCGGAAAAACCGGACAGAACCGGGCCACGGAAAAACAGGACCGGATCCGGCCCCCGGAACGGACTGCCGCGGAAAAACCGGACCGGATCCGGCCCCCGGAACGGACTGCCGTGGAAAAACCGGACCGGATCCGGCCCCCGGAATGCACTGCCGCGGAAAAACCGGACCGGATCCCGCCCCTGGAATGGCGTGCCGCGGAAAAACCGGACCGCATCCAGCCCCCGGAATGGCGAGCCGCGCAAAACCCGGACCGGATCTGGGCCACGGAAAAACCGGACCGGATCCGGGCCGCGGAAAAACTAGATCCGATCCGGCCCCCGGAATGGACTGCCGTGGAAAAACCGGACCGGATCCGGCACCCGGAATGGCGTGCCGCGGAAAAACCGGACCGGATCCGGCGCCCGGAATGGACTGCCGCGGAAAAACCGGACCGCATCCGGCCACCGGAATGGACTGCCTCGGAAAAACCGGACCGGATCCGGCACCCGGAATGGACTGCCGCGGAAAAACCGGACCGGATCCGGCCCCCGGAAAGCAGTGCCGCGGAAAATCCGGACCGGATCCGGCCCCCGGAATGCCGTGCCGCGGAAAAACCGGACCGGATCAGGGCCGCGGAAAAACTAGATCCGATCCGGCCCCCGGAATGGACTGCCGTGGAAAAACCGGACCGGATCCGGCCCCCGGAATGGACTGCCGCGGAAAAACCGGACCAGATCCGGCCTCCGAAACGGTGTACCGCGGAAAAACCGGACCGGATCCGGCCTCCGAAACGGCCTAACGCGGAAAAACCGGGCCGGATCCGGCCTCCGAAACGGCGTGCTACGGAAAAACCGGACCAGATCCGGCCTACAAAACGGCGTGCCGCGCAAAAACCGGACCGGATCCAGCCCCCGGAATGGACTGCCGCGGAAAAACCGGACCGGATCTGGGCCACGGAAAAACCGGACCGGATGCGGCCCCCGGAATGGACTGCCGCAGAAAAACCGGACCGGATCGGGCCCCCGGAATGGCATGCCTCAGAAAAACCGGACCGGATCCGGACCCCGGAACGCAGTGCCGTGGAAAATCCGGACCGGATCCGGCCACCGGAATGGACGGCCGCGGAAAAACCGGACCGGATCCGGCGCCCGGAACTCAGTGCCGCGGAAAATCCGGACCGGATCCGGCCCCCAGAATGGACTGCCGCGGAAAAACCGGACCGGATCCGGCCCCCGGAATGCACTGCCGTGGAAAAACCAGACCGGATCCAGCCCACGGAATGGCGTGCCGCAGAAAAACCGGACCGGATCCGGCCCCCGGAATGGACTGCCGCAGAAAAACCGGACCGGATCCGGCCCCCGGAATGGACTGCCGCGGAAAAACCGGACAGAACCGGGCGGCGGAAAAACAGGACCGGATGCGGCCCCCGGAATGGACTGCCGCAGAAAAACCGGACCGGATCTGGTCCCCGGAATGGCATGCCTCGGAAAAACCGGACCGGATCCGGCCCCCGGAATGGAGTGCCGCGGAAAAACCGGACAGGATCCGGACCCGGGAACGCAGTGCCGTGGAAAAACCGGACCGGATCCGGGCCGCGGAATAACCGGACCGGATCCGGCCCCCGGAACGGTGTGCCGCGGAAAAACCGGACTGGAATCGGCCCCCAGAATGGACTGCCGCGGAAAAACCGGACCGATCCGGCCCCCGGAATGGACTGCCGCGGAAAAACCGGACCGGGTCCGGCCCCCGGAATGCACTGCCGCGGAAAAACCGGACCGGATCCGGGCCGCGGAAAAACTAGATCCGATCCGGCCCCCGGAATGGACTGCCGCGGAAAAACCGGACCGGATCCGGCCCCCGGAAAGCAGTGCCGCGGAAAATCCGGACCGGATCCAGCCCCAGGAATGGCGTGCGGCAGAAAAACCGGACCGGATCCGGGCCGCGGAAAAACCGGACCGGATCCGGCCTCCGAAACGGCGTGCCGCGCAAAAACCGGACCGGATCCGGCCTCCGAAACGGCGTAACGCGGAAAAACCGGACCGGATCCGGCCTCCGAAACGGCGTGCCACGGAAAAACCGGACCGGATCCGGACTCCAAAACGGCGTGCCGCGCAAAAACCGGGCCGGATCCGGCCTCCGAAACGGCGTGCCACAGAAAAACCGGGCCGGGTCCGGCCTCCGAAGCGGCATGCCGCGCAAAAATCGGACCGGATCCGGCCCCAGGAACGGCGTGCCGCTAAAAAACCGGACCGGATCCGGCCTCCGAAACGGCGTGCCGCGCAAAAACCGGGACGGATCCGGCCTCCGAAACGGCGTGCCGCGGAAAAAACGGACCGGATCCGGCCCCCGGAATAGACTGCCGTGGAAAAACCGGACCAGATCCGGCCACCGGAATGAACTGCCGCGGAAAAACCGGACCGGATCCGGCCCCCGGAATGGCGAGCCGCGGAAAAACCGGACCGGATCCAGCCCCCGGAATGGCGAGCCGCGCAAAACCCGGACCGGATCTGGGCCACGGAAAAACCGGACCGGGTACGGCCCCCGGAATGGACTGCCGTGGAAAAACCGGACTGGATCCGGCCCCCGGAATGGACTGCCGCGGAAAAACTGGACCGGATCTGGCCCCCGGAACTCAGTGCCGCGGAAAATCCGGACCAGATCCGGCCCCCGGAATGGACTGCCGCGGAAAAACCGGATCGGATCCAGCCCCCGGAATGCACTGCCGTGGAAAAACCAGACCGGATCCGGCCCACGGAATGGCATGCCGTGGAAAAGCGGGCCGGGTCCGGCCTCCGGAATGGCATGCCGCGGAAAAACCGGACCGGATCCGGCCCCCGGAATAGACTGCCGTGGAAAAACCGGACCAGATCCGGCCACCGGAATGGACTGCCGTGGAAAAACTGGACCGGATCCGGGCCGTGGAAAAACCGGACCAGATCCGGCCCCCGGAATGGCGTGCCGCGGAAAAACCGGACCGGAATCGGCCCCCGGAATGGACTGCCGCGGAAAAACCGGACCGGATCCGGCCCCCGGAATGGCGAGCCGCGGAAAAACCGGACCGGATCCAGCCCCCGGAATGGCGAGCCGCGCAAAACCCGGACCGGATCTGGGCCACGGAAAAACCGGACCGGGTACGGCCCCCGGAATGGACTACCGCGGAAAAACCGGACCGGATCTGGCCCCCGGAACTCAGTGCCGCGGAAAATCCGGACCGGATCCGGCCCCCGGAATGGACTGCCGCGGAAAAACCGGACCGGATCCAGCCCCCGGAATGCACTGCCGTGGAAAAACCAGACCAGATCCGGCCCACGGAATGGCATGCCGCGGAAAAACCGGACCGGATCCGACCCCCGGAATGGCGTGCCGCGGAAAAACCGGACCGGATCCCGCCCCCGGAATGGCGTGCCGCGGAAAAACCGGACCGGATCCGGCGCCCGGAATGGACTGCCGCGGAAAAACCGGACCGGATCTGGGCCACGGAAAAACCGGACCGGATGCGGCCCCCGGAATGGACTGCCGCGGAAAAACCGGACCGGATCCGGCCACCGGAATGGACGGCCGCGGAAAAACCAGACAGGATCCGGCGCCCGGAACTCAGTGCCGTGGAAAATCCGGACCGCATCCGGCCCCTGGAATGGACTGCCGTGGAAAAACCCGACCGGATCCGGCCTCCGGAATGGACTGCCGCGGAAAAACCGGACCGGATACGGCCCCCGGAATGGAGTGCCGCGGAAAAACCGGACCGAATCCAGCCCCAGGAATGGCGTGCGGCAGAAAAACCGGACCGGATCCGGGCCGCGGAAAAACCGGACCGGATCCGGCCTCCGAAACGGCGTGCCGCGGAAATACCGGACCGGATCCGGCCTCCGAAACGGCGTGCCGCGGAAAAACCGGACCGGATCCGGCCTCCGAAACGGCGTGCCGCGGAAATAACGGGCCAGATCCGGACCCCGGAATGGCGAGCCGCGCAAAACTCGGACCGGATCTGGGCCGCAGAAAAACCGGACTGGATCCGGCCCCCGGAATGGCGTGCCGCGGAAAAACCGGACCGGATCCGGCCCCCGGAATGGACTGCCGCGGAAAAATCAGACCGGATCCGGCCCCCGGAATGGACTGCCGTGGAAAAACCGGACAGAACCGGGCGGCGGAAAATCCGGACCGGATGCGGCCCCCGGAATGGCGTGCCGCGGAAAAACCGGACCGGATCATGTCCCCGGAATGGCGTGCCGCGGAAAAACCGGACTGGATCCGGCTCCCGGAATGGACTGCCGCGAAAAAACCGGACCGGATCCGGGCCGCGGAAAAACCGGACCGGATCCGGCCCCCGGAATGGCGTGCCGCGGAAAAACCAGACCGGATCCGGCCCCAGGAACGGACTGCCGCGGAAAAACCGGACTGGATCCGGTCCCCAGAATGGCGTGCCACGGAAAAATCGGACCCGATCCGGCCGCCGGAATGGCGTGCCGCGGAAAAACCGGACAGAACCGGGCCGCGGAAAATTCGGACCAGATCCGGACCCCGGAATGGAGTACCACGGAAAAACCGGACCGGATCCGGCCCCCGGAATGGACTGCCGCGGAAAAACCGGACAGAACCGGGCCACGGAAAAACAGGACCGGATCCGGCCCCCGGAACGGACTGCCGCGGAAAAACCGGACCGGATCCGGCCCCCGGAACGGACTGCCGTGGAAAAACCGGACCGGATCCGGCCCCCGGAATGCACTGCCGCGGAAAAACCGGACCGGATCCCGCCCCTGGAATGGCGTGCCGCGGAAAAACCGGACCGCATCCAGCCCCCGGAATGGCGAGCCGCGCAAAACCCGGACCGGATCTGGGCCACGGAAAAACCGGACCGGATGTGGCCCCCGGAATGGACTGCCGTGGAAAAACCGGACAGAACCGGGCCGCGGAAAAACAGGACCGGATGCGGCCCCCGGAATGGCGTGCCGCGGAAAAACCGGACCGGATCATGTCCCCGGAATGGCGTGCCGCGGAAAAACCGGACTGGATCCGGCTCCCGGAATGGACTGCCGCGAAAAAACCGGACCGGATCCGGGCCGCGGAAAAACCGGACCGGATCCGGCCCCCAGAATGGCGTGCCGCGGAAAAACCGGACCGGATCCGGCCCCAGGAACGGACTGCCGCGGAAAAACCGGACCGGATCCGGCACCCGCAACCGTGTGCTGCGGAAAAATCGGACCGGATCCGGCCGCCGGAATGGCGTGCCGCGGAAAAACCGGACAGAACCGGGCCGCGGAAAATTCGGACCAGATCCGGACCCTGGAATGGAGTACCACGGAAAAACCGGACCGGATCCGGCCCCCGGAATGGACTGCCGCGGAAAAACCGCACAGAACCGGGCCACGGAAAAACAGGACCGGATCCAGCCCACGGAATGGACTGCCACGGAAAAACCAGACCGGATCCGGCCTCCGGAACGCACTGCCGCGGAAAAATCCGACCGGATCCGGCCCCCGGAATGCACTGCCGTGGAATAACCGGACCGGATCCGGCCCCCGGAATGGAGTGCCGCGGAAAAACCAGACCGGATACAGCCACCGGAATGCACTGCCGTGGAAAACCGGACCGGATCCGGTCCCCGGAGTGGCGTGCCGCGGAAAAACCGGACTGGATCCGGCCCCCGGAATGGACTGCCGCGGAAAAACCGGACTGGATCCGGCCCCCGGAATGAACTGCAGCGGAAAAACCGGACCGGGTCCGGCCCCCGGAATGGACTGCCGCGGAAAAACCGGACCGGATCCGGCCCCCGGAAAGCAGTGCCGCGGAAAATCTGGACCGGGTCCGGCCCCCGGAATGCCGTGCCGCGGAAAAACCGGACCGGATCCGGCTCCCGGAATGGACTGCGGCAGAAAAACCGGACCGGATCCGGGCCGCGGAAAAACAAGATCCGATCCGGCCCCCGGAATGGACTGCCGTGGAAAAACCGGACCGGATGCGGCCCCCGGAATGGACTGCCCCGGAAAAACCGGACCGGATCCGGCCCCCGGAATGGAGTGCCGCGGAAAAACCGGACCGAATTCGGGCCGTGGAAAAACCGGACCAGATCCGGCCCCCGGAATGGAGTGCCGCGGAAAAACCGGACCGGATCCGGCCCCCGGAATGGACTGCCGCGGAAAAACCGGACCGGATCCGGCCCCCGGAATGGCGAGCCGCGGAAAAACCGGACCGGATCCAGCCCCCGGAATGCACTGCCGTGGAAAAACCAGACCGGATCCGGCCCCCGGAATGGCGTGCCGCGGAAAAACCGAACCGGATCCAGCCCCCGGAATGGCGAGCCGCGCAAAACCCGGACCGGATGTGGGCCACGGAAAAACCGGACCGGATGCGGCCCCAGGAATGGACTGCCGCAGAAAAACCGGACCGGATCGGGCCCCCGGAATGGCATGCCTCGGAAAAACCGGACCAGATCCGGCCTCCGGAATGGAGTGCCGTGGAAAAACCGGACCGGATCCGGCCTCCGGAATGGAGTGCCGCGGAAAAACCGGACCGAATCCAGCCCCAGGAATGGCGTGCGGCAGAAAAACCGGACCGGATCCGGGCCGTGGAAAAACCGGACCGGATCCGGCCTCCGTAACGGCGTGCTGCGGAAAAACCGGGCTGGATCCGGCCTCCGAAACGGTGTGCCGCGGAAATAACGGGCCGGATCCGGACCCCGGAATGGCGAGCCGCGGAAAAGCCGGACCGGATCCGGCCCCCGGAATGGACTGCCGCGGAAAAACCAGACCGGATGCGGCCCCCGGAACGGTGTGTCGCGGAAAAACCGGACCGGAATCGGCCTCCGGAATGGACTGCCGCGGAAAAACCGGACCGGATCCGGCACCCGGAATGCACTGCCGTGGAAAAAACAGACCGGATCCAGCCCACGGAATGGCGTGCCGCAGAAAAACCGGACCGGATCCAGCCCCCGGAATGGACTGCCTCGGAAAAATCAGACCGGATCCGGCCCCCGGAACGGTGTGTCGCGGAAAAACCGGACCGGAATCGGCCTCCGGAATGGACTGCCGCGGAAAAACCGGACCGGATCCGGCACCCGGAATGCACTGCCGTGGAAAAAACAGACCGGATCCAGCCCACGGAATGGCGTGCCGCAGAAAAACCGGACCGGATCCGGCCCCCGGAATGGCATGCCTCGGAAAAACCGGACCGGATCCGGCCCCCGGAATGGAGTGCCGCGGAAAAACCGAACCGGATCCGGACCCGGGAACGCAGTGCCGTGGAAAATCCGGACCGGATCCGGCCACCGGAATGGACTGCCGCGGAAAAACCGGACCGGATCCGGCCTCCGAAACGGCGTGCCACGGAAAAACCGGACCGGATCCGGCCTCCAAAACGGCGTGCCGCGCAAAAACCGGACCAGATCCGGCCTCCGAAACGGCGTGCCGCGCAAAAACCGGGCCGGATCCGGCCTCCAAAATGGTGTGCCGCGCAAAAACCGGGCCGGTTCCGGCCTCCGAAACGGCGTGCCGCGCAAAAACCGGGCCGGATCCGGCCCCCGGAATAGACTGCCGTGGAAAAACCGGACCAGATCCGGCCACCGGAATGGACTGCCGTGGAAAAACCGGACCGGAACTGGCCTCCGGAATGGACTGCCGCGGAAAAACCGGACCGGATCCGGCCCCCGGAATGGCGAGCCGCGGAAAAACCGGACCGGATCCGGGCCGCGGAAAAACTAGATCCGATCCGGCCCCCGGAATGGACTGCCGTGGAAAAACCGGACCGGATCCGGCACCCGGAATGGCGTGCCGCGGAAAAACCGGACCGGATCCGGCGCCCGGAATGGACTGCCGCGGAAAAACCGGACCGCATCCGGCCACCGGAATGGACTGCCTCGGAAAAACCGGACCGGATCCGGCACCCGGAATGGACTGCCGCGGAAAAACCGGACCGGATCCGGCCCCCGGAAAGCAGTGCCGCGGAAAATCCGGACCGGATCCGGCCCCCGGAATGCCGTGCCGCGGAAAAACCGGACCGGATCCGGGCCGCGGAAAAACTAGATCCGATCCGGCCCCCGGAATGGACTGCCGTGGAAAAACCGGACCGGATCCGGCCCCCGGAATGGACTGCCGCGGAAAAACCGGACCAGATCCGGCCTCCGAAACGGTGTACCGCGGAAAAACCGGACCGGATCCGGCCTCCGAAACGGCGTAACGCGGAAAAACCGGGCCGGATCCGGCCTCCGAAACGGCGTGCTACGGAAAAACCGGACCAGATCCGGCCTACAAAACGGCGTGTCGCGGAAAAATCAGACCGGATCCGGCCGCCGGAACGGTGTGTCGTGGAAAAACCGGACCGGATCCGGCCCCCGGAATGGCGAGCCGCGGAAAAACCGGACCGGATCCAGCCCTCGGAATGGCGAGCCGCGCAAAACCCGGACCGGATCTGGGCCACGGAAAAACCGGACCGGGTACGGCCCACGGAACTCAGTGCCGCGGAAAAACCGGACCGGGTACGGCCCCCGCAATGGACTGCCGCGGAAAAACCGGACCGGATCCGGCCCCCGGAATGCACTGCCGTGGAAAAAACAGACCGGATCCAGCCCACGGAATGGCGTGCCGCAGAAAAACCGGACCGGATCCGGCCCCCGGAATGGACTGCCTCGGAAAAACCGGACAGAACCGGGCGGCGGAAAAACAGGACCAGATGCGGCCCCCGGAAGGCCGTGCCGCAGAAAAACCGGACCGGATCTGGTCCCCGGAATGGCATGCCTCGGAAAAACCGGACCGGATCCGGCCCCCGGAATGGAGTGCCGTGGAAAATCCGGACCGGATCCGGCCACCGGAATGGACGGCCGCGGAAAAACCGGACAGGATACGGCCCCCGGAACTCAGTGCCGCGGAAAATCCGGACCGGATCCGGCCACCGGAATGGACTGCCGCGGAAAAACCGGACCGGATCCGGCCTCCGAAACGGCGTGCCACGGAAAAACCGGACCGGATCCGGCCTCCAAAACGGCGTGCCGCGCAAAAACCGGGCCGGATCCGGCCTCCGAAACGGCGTGCCGCGGAAAAACCGGGCCGGGTCCGGCCTCCGAAGCGGCATGCCGCGCAAAAACCGGACCGGATCCGGCCTCCGAAACGCCGTGCCGCTAAAAAACCGGACCGGATCCGGCCTCCGAAACGGCGTGCCGCGCAAAAACCGGGCTGGATCGGGACTCCAAAATGGTGTGCCGCGCAAAAACCGGGCCGGATCCGGCCACCGAAACGGCGTGCCGCGGAAAAACCGGGCCGGATCCGGCCACCGAAACGGCGTGCCGCGGAAAAACCGGACCGGATCCGGCCCCCGGAATAGACTGCCGTGGAAAAACCGGACCAGATCCGGCCACCGGAATGGAGTGCCGCGGAAAAACCGGACCGGAATTGGCCTCCGGAATGGACTGCCGCGGAAAAACCGGACCGGATCCGGCCCCCAGAATGGAGTGCCGTGGAAAAACCGGACCGGATCCGGCCCGCGGAATGCACTGCCGTGGAAAAACCGGACTGGATCCGGCCCCCGGAATGAACTGCAGCAGAAAAAACGGACCGGGTCCGGCCCCCGGCATGGACTGCCGCGAAAAAACCGGACCGGATCCGGCCCCCGGAATGCACTGCCGTGGAAAAAACGGACCGGATCCGGCCACCGGAATGCACTACCGTGGAAAAACCGGACCAGATCCGGCCCCCGGAATGGCGAGCCGCGGAAAAACCGGACCGGATCCGGACCCCGGAACGCAGTGCCGTGGAAAAACCGGACCGGATCCGGACCCCGGAATGGACTGCCGCGGAAAAACCGGACCGGATCCAGCACCCGGAATGGCGTGCCGCGGAAAAACCGGACCGGATCCGGCGCCCGGAATGGACTGCCGCGGAAAAACCGGACCGCATCCGGCCACCGGAATGGACTGCCTCGGAAAAACCGGACTGGATCCGGCACCCGGAATGGACTGCCGCGGAAAAACCGGACCGGATCCGGCCCCCGGAAAGCAGTGCCGCGGAAAATCCGGACCGGATCCGGCCCCCGGAATGCACTGCCGCGGAAAAACCGGACCGCATCCGGGCCGAGGAAAAACTAGATCCGATCCGGCCCCCGGAATGGACTGCCATGGAAAAACCGGACCGGATCCGGCCCCCGGAATGGACTGCCGCGGAAAAACCGGACCAGATCCGGCCTCCGAAACGGCGTGCCGCGGAAAAACCGGACCGGATCCGGCCTCCGAAACGGCGTGCCACGGAAAAACCGGACCGGATCCGGCCTCCGAAACGGCGTGCCGCAGAAAAACCGGACCGGATCCGGCCCCCGGAATGGCGAGCCGCGGAAAAACCGGACCGGATCCAGCCCCCGGAATGCACTGCCGTGGAAAAACCAGACCGGATGCGGCCCCCGGAATGGCGTGCCGCGGAAAAACCGGACCGGATCCAGCCCCCGGAATGGCGAGCCGCGCAAAACCCGGACCGGATGTGGGCCACGGAAAAACCGGACCGGATGCGGCCCCCGGAATGGACTGCCGCAGAAAAACCGGACCGGATCGGGCCCCCGGAATGGACTGCCACAGAAAAACCGGACCGGATCCGGACCCCGGAACGCAGTGCCGTGGAAAATCCGGACCGGATCCGGCCACCGGAATGGACGGCCGTAGAAAAACCGGACCGGATCCGGCGCCCGGAACTCAGTGCCGCGGAAAATCCGGACCGGATCCGGCCCCCGGAATGGACTGCCGCGGAAAAACCGGACCGGATCCGGCCTCCGGAATGGACTGCCGCGGAAAAACCGGACCGGATCCGGCCTCCAGAATGGAGTGCCGCGGAAAAACCGGACCGAATCCAGCCCCAGGAATGGCGTGCGGCAGAAAAACCGGACCGGATCCGGGCCGTGGAAAAACCGGACCGGATCCGGCCTCCGAAACGGCGTGCTGCGTAAAAACCGGGCTGGATCCGGCCTCTGAAACGGTGTGCCGCGCAAAAACCGGATCGGATCCGGCCTCCGAAACGGTGTGCCGCGGAAATAACGGGCCGGATCCGGACCCCGGAATGGCGAGCCGCGGAAAAACCGGACCGGATCCGGCCCCCGGAATGCACTGCCGCGGAAAAACCGGACCGGATCCGGCCCCCGGAACGGTGTGTCGCGGAAAAACCGGACCGGAATCGGCCTCCGGAATGGACTGCCGCGGAAAAACCGGACCAGATCCGGCCCCCGGAATGGCGAGCCGCGGAAAAACCGGACTGGATCCAGCCCTCGGAATGGCGAGCCGCGCAAAACCCGGACCGGATCTGGGCCACGGAAAAACCGGACCGGGTATGGCCCCCGGAACTCAGTGCCGCGGAAAATCCGGACCGGATCCGGCGCCCGGAATGGACTGCCGCGGAAAAACCGGACCGCATCCGGCCACCGGAATGGACTGCCTCGGAAAAACCGGACCGGATCCGGCACCTGGAATGGACTGCCGCGGAAAAACCGGACCGGATCCGGCCCCCGGAAAGCAGTGCCGCGGAAAATCCGGACCGGATCCGGCCCCCGGAATGCCGTGCCGCGGAAAAACCGAATCGGATCCGGGCCGCGGAAAAACTAGATCCGATCCGGCCCGCGGAATGGACTGCCGTGGAAAAACCGGACCGGATCCGGCCCCCGGAATGGACTGCCGCGGAAAAACCGGACCAGATCCGGCCTCCGAAACGGTGTGCCGCGGAAAAACCGGACCGGATCCGGCCTCCAAAACGGCGTAACGTGGAAAAACCGGGCCGGATCCGGCCTCCGAAACGGCGTGCCACGGAAAAACCGGACCGGATCCGGACTCCAAAACGGCGTGCCGCGCAAAAACCGGGCCGGATCCGGCCTCCGAAACGGCGTGCCGCAGAAAAACCGGGCCGGGTCTGGCCTCCGAAACGGCGTGCCGCGCAAAAACCGGGCCAGATCCGGCCCCCGGAATGGACTGCCGCGGAAAAATCAGACCGGATCCGGCCGCCGGAACGGTGTGTCGTGGAAAAACCGGACCGGATCCGGCCCCCGGAATGGCGAGCCGCGGAAAAACCGGACCGGATCCAGCCCTCGGAATGGCGAGCCGCGCAAAACCCGGACCGGATCTGGGCCACGGAAAAACCGGACCGGGTACGGCCCACGGAACTCAGTGCCGCGGAAAATCCGGACCGGATCCTGCCCCCAGAATGGACTGCCGCGGAAAAACCGGACCGGATCCGGCCCCCGGAATGCACTGCCGTGGAAAAAACAGACCGGATCCAGCCCACGGAATGGCGTGCCGCAGAAAAACCGGACCGGATCCAGCCCCCGGAATGGACTGCCTCGGAAAAACCGGACAGAACCGGGCGGCGGAAAAACAGGACCAGATGCGGCCCCCGGAATGCCGTGCCGCAGAAAAACCGGACCGGATCTGGTCCCCGGAATGGCATGCCTCGGAAAAACCGGACCGGATCCGGCCACCGGAATGGACGGCCGCGGAAAAACCGAACCGGATCCGGACCCGGGAACGCAGTGCCGTGGAAAATCCGGACCGGATCCGGCCACCGGAATGGACGGCCGCGGAAAAACCGGACAGGATCTGGCCCCCGGAACTCAGTGCCGCGGAAAATCCGGACCGGATCCGGCCCCCGGAATGGACTGCCGCGGAAAAACCGGACCGGATCCGGCCTCCGAAACGGCGTGCCACGGAAAAACCGGACCGGATCCGGCCTCCAAAACGGCGTGCCGCGCAAAAACCGGGCCGGATCCGGCCTCCGAAACGGCGTGCCGCGGAAAAACCGGGCCGGGTCCGGCCTCCGAAGAGGCATGCCGCGCAAAAACCGGACCGGATCCGGCCTCCGAAACGGCGTGCCGCTAAACAACCGGACCGGATCCGGCCTCCGAAACGGCGTGCCACGGAAAAACCGGACCGGATCCGGCCTCCAAAACGGCGTGCCGCGCAAAAACCGGGCCGGATCCGGCCTCCGAAACGGCGTGCCGCGGAAAAACCGGGCCGGGTCCGGCCTCCGAAGCGGCATGCCGCGCAAAAACCGGACCGGATCCGGCCTCCGAAACGGCGTGCCGCTAAAAAACCGGACTGGATCCGGCCTCCGAAACGGCGTGCCGCGCAAAAACCGGGCCGGATCCGGCCTCCAAAATGGTGTGCCGCGCAAAAACCGGGCCGGATCCGGCCTCCGAAACGGCGTGCCGCGGAAAAACCGGGCCGGATCTGGCCTCCGAAACGGCGTGCCGCGGAAAAACCGGACCGGATCCGGCCCCCGGAATAGACTGCCGTGGAAAAACCTGACCAGATCCGGCCACCGGAATGGAGTGCCGCGGAAAAACCGAACCGGAATTGGCCTCCGGAATGGACTGCCGCGGAAAAACCGGACCGGATCCGGCCCCCAGAATGGAGTGCCGTGGAAAACCGGACCGGATCCGGCCCCCGGAGTGGCGTGCCGCGGAAAAACCGGACTGGATCCGGCCCCCGGAATGGACTGCCGCGGAAAAACCGGACTGGATCCGTCCCCCGGAATGAACTGCAGCGGAAAAACCGGACCGGGTCCGGCCCCCGGAATGGACTGCCGCGGAAAAACCGGACCGGATCCGGCCCCCGGAATGGACTGCCGCGGAAAAACCGGACCGGATCCGGCCCCCGGAATGCACTGCCGTGGAAAAAACGGACCGGATCCGGACCCCGGAATGGACTGCCTCGGAAAAACCGGACCGGATCCGGCACCCGGAATGGCGTGCCGCGGAAAAACCGGACCGGATCCGGCCTCCGAAACGGCGTGCCACGGAAAAACCGGACCGGATCCGGACTCCAAAACGGCGTGCCGCGCAAAAACCGGGCCGGATCCGGCCTCCGAAACGGCGTGCCGCAGAAAAACCGGGCCGGGTCCGGCCTCCGAAGCGGCATGCCGCACAAAAACCGGACCAGATCCGGCCTCCGAAACGGCGTGCCGCTAAAAAACCGGACCGGATCCGGCCTCCGAAACGGCGTGCCGCGCAAAAACCGGGCCGGGTCCGGCCTCCGAAACAGTGTGCCGCGCAAAAACCGGGCCGGATCCGGCCTCCGAAACGGCGTGCCGCGCAAAAACCGGGCCGGATCCGGCCTCCGAAACGGCGTGCCGCGGAAAAACCGGGCCGGATCCGGCCCCCGGAATAGACAGCCGTGGAAAAACCGGACCAGATCCGGCCACTGGAATGGACTGCCGTGGAAAAACCGGACCAGATCCGGCCCCCGGAATGGAGTGCCGTGAAAAAACCGGACCGGAATCAGCCCCCGGAATGGACTGCCGCGGAAAAACCAGACCGGATCCGGCCCCCGGAATGGCGAGCCGCGGAAAAACCGGACCGGATCCAGCCCCCGGAATGGCGAGCCGCGCAAAACCCGGACCGGATCTGGGCCACGGAAAAACCGGACCGGGTACGGGCCCCGGAATGGACTGCCGTGGAAAAACCGGACTGGATCCGGCCCCCGGAATGGACTGCCGCGGAAAAACCGTACCGGATCTGGCCCCCGGAACTCAGTGCCGCGGAAAATCCGGACCGGATCCGGCCCCCGGAATGGACTGCCGCGGAAAAACCGGACCGGATCCAGCCCCCGGAATGCACTGCCGTGGAAAATCCGGACCCGATCCGGCCCACGGAATGGCGTGCCGCAGAAAAACCGGACTGGATCCGGCCCCCGGAATGGCGTGCCGCGGAAAAACCAGACCGGATCCAGCCCCCGGAATGGCGAGCCGCGCAAAACCCGGACCGGATCTGGGCCAGGGAAAAACCGGACCGGATCCAGCCCCCGGAATGCACTGCCGCAGAAAAACCGGACCGGATCGGGCCCCCGGAATGGCATGCCTCGGAAAAACCGGACCGGATCCGGCCCCCGGAATAGACTGCCGTGGAAAAACCGGACCGGGTACGGCCCCCGGAACTCAGTGCCGCGGAAAAACCGGACCGGATCCGGGCCGTGGAAAAACTGGACCAGATCCGGCCCCCGGAATGGAGTGCCGCGGAAAAACCGGACCGGATCCGGACCCCGGAACGCAGTGCCGTGGAAAAACCGGACCGGATCCGGCCCCCGGAATGGACTGCCGCGGAAAAACCGGACCGGATCCGGCCCCCGGAATGCACTGCCGTGGAAAAAACGGACCGGATCCGGACCCCGGAATGGACTGCCTCGGAAAAACCGGACCGGATCCGGCACCCGGAATGGCGTGCCGCGGAAAAACCGGACCGGATCCGGCCTCCGAAACGGCGTGCCACGGAAAAACCGGACCGGATCCGGACTCCAAAACGGCGTGCCGCGCAAAAACCGGGCCGGATCCGGCCTCCGAAACGGCGTGCCGCAGAAAAACCGGGCCGGGTCCGGCCTCCGAAGCGGCATGCCGCACAAAAACCGGACCAGATCCGGCCTCCGAAACGGCGTGCCGCTAAAAAACCGGACCGGATCCGGCCTCCGAAACGGCGTGCCGCGCAAAAACCGGGCCGGGTCCGGCCTCCGAAACAGTGTGCCGCGCAAAAACCGGGCCGGATCCGGCCTCCGAAACGGCGTGCCGCGCAAAAACCGGGCCGGATCCGGCCTCCGAAACGGCGTGCCGCGGAAAAACCGGGCCGGATCCGGCCCCCGGAATAGACAGCCGTGGAAAAACCGGACCAGATCCGGCCACTGGAATGGACTGCCGTGGAAAAACCGGACCAGATCCGGCCCCCGGAATGGAGTGCCGTGAAAAAACCGGACCGGAATCAGCCCCCGGAATGGACTGCCGCGGAAAAACCAGACCGGATCCGGCCCCCGGAATGGCGAGCCGCGGAAAAACCGGACCGGATCCAGCCCCCGGAATGGCGAGCCGCGCAAAACCCGGACCGGATCTGGGCCACGGAAAAACCGGACCGGGTACGGGCCCCGGAATGGACTGCCGTGGAAAAACCGGACTGGATCCGGCCCCCGGAATGGACTGCCGCGGAAAAACCGTACCGGATCTGGCCCCCGGAACTCAGTGCCGCGGAAAATCCGGACCGGATCCGGCCCCCGGAATGGACTGCCGCGGAAAAACCGGACCGGATCCAGCCCCCGGAATGCACTGCCGTGGAAAATCCGGACCCGATCCGGCCCACGGAATGGCGTGCCGCAGAAAAACCGGACTGGATCCGGCCCCCGGAATGGCGTGCCGCGGAAAAACCAGACCGGATCCAGCCCCCGGAATGGCGAGCCGCGCAAAACCCGGACCGGATCTGGGCCAGGGAAAAACCGGACCGGATCCAGCCCCCGGAATGCACTGCCGCAGAAAAACCGGACCGGATCGGGCCCCCGGAATGGCATGCCTCGGAAAAACCGGACCGGATCCGGCCCCCGGAATAGACTGCCGTGGAAAAACCGGACCGGGTACGGCCCCCGGAACTCAGTGCCGCGGAAAAACCGGACCGGATCCGGGCCGTGGAAAAACTGGACCAGATCCGGCCCCCGGAATGGAGTGCCGCGGAAAAACCGGACCGGATCCGGACCCCGGAACGCAGTGCCGTGGAAAAACCGGACCGGATCCGGCCCCCGGAATGGACTGCCGCGGAAAAACCGGACCGGATCCAGCCCCCGGAATGGCGAGCCACGCAAAACCCGGACCGGATCTGGGCCACGGAAAAACCGGACCGGGTACGGCCCCCGGAATGGACTGCCGCGGAAAAACCGGACCGGATCCGGCCTCCGGAATGGACTGCCGCGGAAAAAACGGACCGGATCCGGCCTCCGGAATGGAGTGCCGCGGAAAAACCGGACCGAATCCAGCCCCAGGAATGGCGTGCGGCAGAAAAACCAGACCGGATCCGGGCCGCGGAAAAACCGGACCGGATCCGGCCTCCGAAACGGCGTGCCGCGGAAAAACCGGGCTGGATCCGGCCTCCGAAACGGTGTGCCGCGCAAAAACCGGATCGGATCCGGCCTCCGAAACGGTGTGCCGCGGAAGTAACGGGCCGGATCCGGACCCCGGAATGGTGAGCCGCGGAAAAACCGGACCGGATCCGGCCCCCGGAATGGACTGCCGCGGAAAAATCAGACCGGATCCGGCCCCCGGAACGGCGTGTCGCGGAAAAACCGGACCGGAATCGGCCTCCGGAATGGACTGCCGCGGAAAAACCGGACCGGATCCGGCCCCCGGAATGGCGAGCCGCGGAAAAACCGGACCGGATCCAGCCCCCGGAATGGCGAGCCGCGCAAAACCCGGACCGGATCTGGGCCACGGAAAAACCGGACTGGGTACGGCCCCCGGAACTCAGTGCCACGGAAAATCCGGACAGGATCCGGCCCCCGGAATGGACTGCCGCGGAAAAACCGGACCGGATCCGGCACCCGGAATGCACTGCCGTGGAAAAAACAGACCGGATCCAGCCCACGGAATGGCGTGCCGCGGAAAAACCGGACCGGATCCGGCCCCCGGAATGGACTGCCGCGGAAAAACCGGACAGAACCGGGCAGCGGAAAATCCGGACCGGATCCGGCCCCCGGAATGCACTGCCGCAGAAAAAACGGACCGGATCTGGTCCCCGGAATGGCATGCCTCGGAAAAACCGGACCGGATCCGGCCCCCGGAATGGAGTGCCGCGGAAAAACCGAACCGGATCCGGACCCGGGAACGCAGTGCCGTGGAAAATCCGGACCGGATCCGGCCACCGGAATGGACGGCCGCGGAAAAACCGGACCGGATCCGGCCTCCGAAACGGCGTGCCGCGGAAAAACGGGGCTGGATCCGGCCTCCGAAACGGTGTGCCGCGCAAAAACCGGATCGGATCCGGCCTCCGAAACGGTGTGCCGCGGAAGTAACGGGCCGGATCCGGACCCCGGAATGGTGAGCCGCGGAAAAACCGGACCGGATCCGGCCCCCGGAAGGGACTGCCGCGGAAAAATCAGACCGGATCCGGCCCCCGGAACGGTGTGTCGCGGAAAAACCGGACCGGAATCGGCCTCCGGAATGGACTGCCGCGGAAAAACCGGACCGGATCCGGCCCCCGGAATGGCGAGCCGCGGAAAAACCGGACCGGATCCAGCCCCCGGAATGGCGAGCCGCGCAAAACCCGGACCGGATCTGGGCCACGGAAAAAACGGACTGGGTACGGCCCCCGGAACTCAGTGCCGCGGAAAATCCGGACCGGATCCGGCCCCCGGAATGGACTGCCGCGGAAAAACCGGACCGGATCCGGCCCCCGGAATGCACTGCCGTGGAAAAAACAGACCGGATCCAGCCCACGGAATGGCGTGCCGCAGAAAAACCGGACCGGATCCAGCCCCCGGAATGGACTGCCTCGGAAAAACCGGACAGAACCGGGCGGCGGAAAATCCGGACCGGATCCGGCCCCCGGAATGCACTGCCGCAGAAAAACCGGACCGGATCTGGTCCCCGGAATGGCATGCCTCGGAAAAACCGGACCGGATCCGGCCCCCGGAATGGAGTGCCGCGGAAAAACCGAACCGGATCCGGACCCGGGAACGCAGTGCCGTGGAAAATCCGGACCGGATCCGGCCACCGGAATGGACGGCCGCGGAAAAACCGGACAGGATCCGGCGCCCGGAACTCAGTGCCGCGGAAAATCCGGACCGGATCCGGCCCCCGGAATAGACTGCCGTGGAAAAACCGGACCGGGTACGGCCTCCGAAACGGCGTGCCGCGGAAAAACCGGACCGGATCCGGCCCCCGGAATAGGCTGCCGTGGAAAAACCGGACCAGATCCGGCCACCGGAATGGACTGCCGCGGAAAAAACGGACCGGAATCGGCCTCCGGAATGGACTGCCGCGGAAAAACCGGACCGGATCCGGCCCCCGGAATGGCGAGCCGCGGAAAAACCGGACCGGATCCAGCCCCCGGAATGGCGAGCCGCGCAAAACCCGGACCGGATCTGGGCCACGGAGAAACCGGACCGGGTACGGCCCCCGGAATGGACTGCCGCAGAAAAACCGGACTGGATCCGGCCCCCGGAATGGACTGCCGCGGAAAAACTGGACCGGATGCGGCCCCCAGAATGGACTGCCGCAGAAAAACCTGACCGGATCCGGCCCCCGGAATGGACTGCCACGGAAAAACCGGACCGGATGCGGCCCCCGGAATGGACTGCCGCAGAAAAACCGGACCGGATCGGGCCCCCGGAATGGCATGCCTCGGAAAAACCGGACCGGATCCGGCCCCCGGATTGGAGTGCCGCGGAAAAACCGAACCGGATCCGGACCCCGGAACGCAGTGCCGTGGAAAATCCGGACCGCATCCGGCCACCGGAATGGACGGCCGCGGAAAAACCGGACAGGATCCGGCCTCCGGAATGGACTGCCGCGGAAAAACCGGACCGGATGCGGCCCCCGGAATGGAGTGCCGCGGAAAAACCGGACCGAATCCAGCCCCAGGAATGGCGTGCGGCAGAAAAACCGGACCGGATCCGGGCCGCGGAAAAACCGGACCGGATCCGGCCTCCGAAACGGCGTGCCGCGGAAATAACGGGCCGGATCCGGACCCCGGAATGGCGAGCCGCACAAAACTCGGACCGGATCTGGGCCGCAGAAAAACCGGACCGGGTACGGCCCCCGGAATGGACTGCCGTGGAAAAACCGGACTAGATCCGGCCCCCGGAATGGCGTGCCGCGGAAAAACCGGACCGGATCCGGCCCCCGGAATGGACTGCCGCGGAAAAATCAGACCGGTTCCGGCCCCCGGAATGGACTGCCGTGGAAAAAACGGACAGAACCGGGCCGCGGAAAATCCGGACCGGATCCGGCCCCCGGAATGGCGTGCCCAGGAAAAACCGGACCGGATCATGTCCCCGGAATGGCGTGCCGCGGAAAAACAGGACTGGATCCGGCTCCCGGAATGGACTGCCGCGAAAAAACCGAACCGGATCCGGGCCGCGGAAAAACCGGACTGGATCCGGTCCCCAGAATGGCGTGCCACGGAAAAACCGGACCGGATCCGGCACCCGCAACGGTGTGCCGCGGAAAAACCGGACCGGATCCGGCCCCCTGAATGGACTGCCGCGGAAAAACCGGACAGAACCGGGCCGCGGAAAAACAGGACCGGATCCGGCCCCCGGAAAGGACTGCCGCGGACAAACCGGACCGGATCCGGCTCCCGGAATGCACTGCCGTGGAAAAACCGGACCGGATGCGGCCCCCGGAATGGACTGCCGCAGAAAAACCGGACCGGATCCAGCCGCCGGAATGGCGAGCCGCGCAAAACCCGGACCGGATCTGGGCCACGGAAAAACCGGACCGGATGCGGCCCCCGGAATGGACTGCCGCGGAAAAACCGGACCGGATCGGGCCCCCGGAATGGCATGCCTCGGAAAAACCGGCCCGGATCCGGCCCCCGGAATGGAGTGCCGTGGAAAAACCGAACCGGATCCGGACCCCGGAACGCAGTGCCGTGGAAAATCCGGACCGGATCCGGCCACCGGAATGGACGGCCGCGGAAAAACCGGACCGGATCCGGCGCCCGGAACTCAGTGCCGCGGAAAATCCGGACCGGATCCGGCCCCCAGAATGGACTGCAGCGGAAAAACCAGACCGGATCCGGCCTCCGGAATGGACTGCCGCGGAAAAACCGGACCGGATCCGGCCTCCGGAATGGAGTGCCGCGGAAAAACCGGACCGAATCCAGCCCCAGGAATGGCGTGCGGCAGAAAAACCGGACCGGATCCGGGCCATGGAAAAACCGGACCGGATCCGGCCTCCGAAACGGCGTGCCGCGGAAAAACCGGGCTGGATCCGGCCTCCGAAATGGCGTGCCGCGGAAATAACGGGCCGGATCCGGACCCCGGAATGGCGAGCCGCGCAACACTCGGACCGGATCTGGGCCGCAGAAAAACCGGACCGGGTACGGCCCCCGGAATGGACTGCCGTGGGAAACCCGGACTGGATCCGGCCCCCGGAATGGCGTGCCGCGGAAATAACGGGCCGGATCCGGCCCCCGGAATGGACTGCCGCGGAAAAATCAGACCGGATCCGGCACCCGGAATGGACTGCCGTGGAAAAACCGGACAGAACCGGGCCGCGGAAAAACAGGATCGGATGCGGCCCCCGGAATGGCGTGCCGCGGAAAAACCGGACCGGATCATGTCCCCGGAATGGCGTGCCGCGGAAAAACCGGACTGGATCCGGCTCCCGGAATGGACTGCCGCGAAAAAACCGGACCGGATCCGGGCCGCGGAAAAACCGGACCGGATCCGGCCCCCAGAATGGCGTGCCACGGAAAAACCGGACCGGATCCGGCCCCAGGAACGGACTGCCGCGGAAAAACCCGACCGGATCCGGCACCCGCAACGGTGTGCCGCGGAAAAATCGGACCGGATCCGGCCGCCGGAATGGCGTGCCGCGGAAAAACCGGACAGAACCGGGCCGCGGAAAATTCGGACCAGATCCGGACCTCGGAATGGAGTACCACGGAAAAACCGGACCGGATCCGGCCCCCGGAATGGACTGCCGCGGAAAAACCGCACAGAACCGGGCCGCGGAAAAACAGGACCGGATCCAGCCCCCGGAATGGACTGCCGCGGAAAAACCAGACCGGATCCGGCCCCCGGAACGGACTGCCGTGGAAAAACTGGACCGGATCCGGCCCCCGGAATGGAGTGCCGCGGAAAAACCGGACCGGATCCGGCCCCCAGAATGGAGTGCCGTGGAATAACCGGACCGGATCCGGCCCCCGGAATGCACTGCCGTGGAAAAAACGGACCGGATCCGGCCACCGGAATGCACTGCCGTGGAAAAACCGGACCGGGTCCGGCCCCCGGAATGGACTGCCGCTGAAAAACCGGACCGGATCCGGACCCCGGAACGCAGTGCCGTGGAAAAACCGGACCGGATCCGGCCCCCGGAATGGACTGCCGCGGAAAAACCGGACCGGATCCAGCCCCCGGAATGGCGTGCCGCGGAAAAACCGGACCGGATCCGGCGCCCGGAATGGACTGCCGCGGAAAAACCAGACCGGATCCGGCCCCCGGAACGGACTGCCGCGGAAAAATCCAACCGGATCCGGCACCCGGAATGGCGTGCCGCAGAAAAACCGGACCGGATCCGGCGCCCGGAAAGCAGTGCCGCGGAAAATCCGGACCGGATCCGGCCTCCGGAATGCCGTGCCGCGGAAAAACCGGACCGGATCCGGCCCCCGGAATGGCGTGCGGCAGAAAAACCGGACCGGATGCGGGCTGCGGAAAAACTAGATCCGATCCGGCCCCCGGAATGGACTGCCGCGGAAAAACCGGACCGGATCCGGCCTCCGGAATGGAGTGCCGCGGAAAAACCGGACCGAATCCAGCCCCAGGAATGGCGTGCGGCAGAAAAACCGGACCGGATGCGGGCCGCGGAAAAACTGGATCGGATCCGGCCTCCGAAACGGCGTGCCGCGGAAAAACCGGACCGGATCCGGCCTCCGAAACGGCGTGCCGCGGAAAAACCGGGCTGGATCCGGCCTCCGAAACGGTGTGCCGCGCAAAAACCGGGCCGGATCCGGCCTCCAAAACGGCGTGCCGCGGAAAAGCCGGGCCGGGTCCGGCCTCCGAAGCGGCATGCCGCGCAAAAACCGGACCAGATCCGGCCCCCGAAACGGCGTGCCGCTAAAAAACCGGACCGGATCCGGCCTCCGAAACGGTGTGCCGCGCAAAAACCGGGCCGGATCCGGCCTCCGAAACGGCGTGCCGCGGAAAAACCGGGCCGGATCCGGCCTCCGGAATGGACTGCCGTGGAAAAACCGGACCAGATCCGGCCACCGGAATGGACTGCCGTGGAAAAACTGGACCGGATCCGGGCCGAGGAAAAACCGGACCAGATCCGGCCCCTGGAATGGAGTGCCGCGGAAAAACCGGACCGGAATCGGCCCCCGGAATGGCGAGCCGCCGAAAAACCGGACCGGATCCGGCCCCCGGAATGGCGAGCCGCGGAAAAACCGGACCGGATCCAGCCCCCGGAATTCACTGCCGTGGAAAAACCAGACCGGATCCGGCCCACGGAATGGCATGCCGCGGAAAAACCGGACCGGATCCGGCCCCCGGAATGGCGTGCCGCGGAAAAACCGGACCGGAATCGGCCCCCGGAATGGCGTGCCGCGGAAAAACCGGACCGGATCCAGCCCCCGGAATGGCGAGCCGCGCAAAACCCGGACCGGATCTGGGCCACGGAAAAACCGGACCGGATGCGGCCCCCGGAATGGACTGCCGCAGAAAAACCGGACCGGATCGGGCCCCCGGAATGGCATGCCTCGGAAAAACCGGACCGGATCCGGCCCCCGGAACGCAGTGCCGTGGAAAATCCGGACCGGATCCGGCCACCGGAATGGACGGCCGCGGAAAAACCGGACAGGATCCGGCGCCCGGAACTCAGTGCCGCGGAAAATCCGGACCGGATCCGGCCCCTGGAATGGACTGCCGCGGAAAAACCGGAGCGGATCCGGCATCCGGAATGGAGTGCCCAGGAAAATCCGGACCGGATCCGGCCCCCGGAATGGAGTGCCCAGGAAAAACCGGACCGAATCCAGCCCCAGGAATGGCGTGCGGCAGAAAAACCGGACCGGATTCGGGCCGTGGAAAAACCGGACCGGATCGGGCCCCCGGAATGGCATGCCGCGGAAAAACCGGGCTGGAGCCGGCCTCCGAAACGGTGTGCCGCGCAAAAACCGGATCGGATCCGGCCTCCGAAACGGTGTGCCGCGGAAATAACGGGCTGGATCCGGACCCCGGAATGGCGAGCCGCGCAACACTCGGACCGGATCTGGGCCGCGGAAAAACCGGACCGGGTACGGCCCCCGGAATGGACTGCCGTGGGAAACCCGGACTGGATCCGGCCCCCGGAATGGCGTGCCGCGGAAAAACCGGACCGGATCCGGCCCCCGGAATGGAGTGCCGCGGAAAAACCGAACCGGATCCGGACCCGGGAACGCAGTGCCGTGGAAAATCCGGACCGGATCCGGCCACCGGAATGGACGGCCGCGGAAAAACCGGACCGGATCCGGCCTCCGAAACGGCGTGCCGCGGAAAAACCGGGCTGGATCCAGCCTCCGAAACGGTGTGCCGCGCAAAAACCGGATCGGATCCGGCCTCCGAAACGGTGTGCCGCGGAAGTAACGGGCCGGATCCGGACCCCGGAATGGTGAGCCGCGGAAAAACCGGACCGGATCCGGCCCCCGGAAGGGACTGCCGCGGAAAAATCAGACCGGATCCGGCCCCCGGAACGGTGTGTCGCGGAAAAACCGGACCGGAATCGGCCTCCGGAATGGACTGCCGCGGAAAAACCGGACCGGATCCGGCCACCGGAATGGCGAGCCGCAGAAAAACCGGACCGGATCCAGCCCCCGGAATGGCGAGCCGCGCAAAACCCGGACCGGATCTGGGCCACGGAAAAACCGGACTGGGTACGGCCCCCGGAACTCAGTGCCGCGGAAAATCCGGACCGGATGCGGCCCCCGGAATGGACTGCCGCGGAAAAACCGGACCGGATCCGGCCCCCGGAATGCACTGCTGTGGAAAAAACAGACCGGATCCAGCCCACGGAATGGAGTGCCGCGGAAAAACCGAACCGGATCCGGACCCGGGAACGCAGTGCCGTGGAAAATCCGGACCGGATCCGGCCACCGGAATGGACGGCCGCGGAAAAACCGGACAGGATCCGGCGCCCGGAACTCAGTGCCGCGGAAAATCCGGACCGGATCCGGCCCCCGGAATAGACTGCCGTGGAAAAACCGGACCGGGTACGGCCTCCGAAACGGCGTGCCGCGGAAAAACAGGACCGGATCCGGCCCCCGGAATAGACTGCCGTGGAAAAACCGGACCAGATCCGGCCACCGGAATGGACTGCCGCGGAAAAAACGGACCGGAATCGGCCTCCGGAATGGACTGCCGCGGAAAAACCGGACCGGATCCGGCCCCCGGAATGGCGAGCCGCGGAAAAACCGGACCGGATCCAGCCCCCGGAATGGCGAGCCGCGCAAAACCCGGACCGGATCTGGGCCACGGAGAAACCGGACCGGGTACGGCCCCCGGAATGGACTGCCGCAGAAAAACCGGACCGGATCCGGCCCCCGGAATGGACTGCCGCGGAAAAACGGGACCGGATGCGGCCCCCGGAATGGACTGCCGCAGAAAAACCTGACCGGATCCGGCCCCCGGAATGGACTGCCACGGAAAAACCGGACCGGATGCGGCCCCCGGAATGGACTGCCGCAGAAAAACCGGACCGGATCGGGCCCCCGGAATGGCATGCCTCGGAAAAACCGGACCGGATCCGGCCCCCGGATTGGAGTGCCGCGGAAAAACCGAACCGGATCCGGACCCCGGAACGCAGTGCCGTGGAAAATCCGGACCGGATCCGGCCACCGGAATGGACGGCCGCGGAAAAACCGGACAGGATCCGGCCTCCGGAATGGACTGCCGCGGAAAAACCGGACCGGATGCGGCCCCCGGAATGGAGTGCCGCGGAAAAACCGGACCGAATCCAGCCCCAGGAATGGCGTGCGGCAGAAAAACCGGACCGGATCCGGGCCGCGGAAAAACCGGACCGGATCCGGCCTCCGAAACGGCGTGCCGCGGAAATAACAGGCCGGATCCGGACCCCGGAATGGCGAGCCGCGCAAAACTCGGACCGGATCTGGGCCGCAGAAAAACCGGACCGGGTACGGCCCCCGGAATGGACTGCCGTGGAAAAACCGGACTAGATCCGGCCCCCGGAATGGCGTGCCGCGGAAAAACCGGACCGGATCCGGCCCCCGGAATGGACTGCCGCGGAAAAATCAGACCGGTTCCGGCCCCCGGAATGGACTGCCTTGGAAAAACCGGACAGAACCGGGCCGCAGAAAATCCGGACCGGATCCGGCCCCCGGAATGGCGTGCCGCGGAAAAACCGGACCGGATCATGTCCCCGGAATGGCGTGCCGCGGAAAAACCGGACTGGATCCGGCTCCAGGAATGGACTGCCGCGAAAAAACCGGACCGGATCCGGGCCGCGGAAAAACCGGACCGGATCCGGCCCCCAGAATGGCGTGCCACGGAAAAACTGGACCGGATCCGGCCCCAGGAACGGACTGCCGCGGAAAAACCGGACCGGATCCGGCACCCGCAACGGTGTGCCGCGGAAAAATCGGACCGGATCCGGCCGCCGGAATGGCGTGCCGCGGAAAAACCGGACAGAACCGGGCCGCGGAAAATTCGGACCAGATCCGGACCTCGGAATGGAGTACCATGGAAAAACCGGACCGGATCCGGCCCCCGGAATGGACTGCCGCGGAAAAACCGCACAGAACCGGGCCGCGGAAAAACAGGACCGGATACAGCCCCCGGAATGGACTGCCGCGGAAAAACCAGACCGGATCCGGCCCCCGGAACGGACTGCCGTGGAAAAACTGGACCGGATCCGGCCCCCGGAATGGAGTGCCGCGGAAAAACCGGACCGGATCCGGCCCCCAGAATGGAGTGCCGTGGAATAACCGGACCGGATCCGGCCCCCGGAATGCACTGCCGTGGAAAAAACGGACCGGATCCGGCCACCGGAATGCACTGCCGTGGAAAAACCGGACCAGATCCGGCCCCCGGAATGGACTGCCGTGGAAAAACCGGACCGGATCCGGCCCCCGGAATGGAGTGCCGCGGAAAAACCGGACCGGATCCAGCCCCCGGAATGGCGTGCCGCGGAAAAACCGGACCGGATCCGGCGCCCGGAATGGACTGCCGCGGAAAAACCAGACCGGATCCGGCCCCCGGAACGGACTGCCGCGGAAAAATCCAACCGGATCCGGCACCCGGAATGGCGTGCCGCAGAAAAACCGGACCAGATCCGGCCCCCGGAATGGCGTGCGGCAGAAAAACCGGACCGGATGCGGGCTGCGGAAAAACTAGATCCGATCCGGCCCCCGGAATGGACTGCCGCGGAAAAACCGGACCGGATCCGGCCTCCGGAATGGAGTGCCGCGGAAAAACCGGACCGAATCCAGCCCCAGGAATGGCGTGCGGCAGAAAAACCGGACAGGATCCGGGCCGCGGAAAAACCGGACCGGATCCGGCCTCCGAAACGGCGTGCCGCGGAAAAACCGGACCGGATCCGGCCTCCGAAACGGCGTGCCGCGGAAAAACCGGGCTGGATCCGGCCTCCGAAACGGCGTGCCGCGGAAAAACCGGGCCGGATCCGGCCTCCGAAACGGCGTGCCACGAAAAACCGGACCGGATCCGGCCTCCGAAACGGCGTGCCGCGCAAAAACCGGGCCGGATCCGGCCTCCAAAACGGCGTGCCGCGGAAAAGCCGGGCCGGGTCCGGCCTCCGAAGCGGCATGCCGCGCAAAAACCGGACCAGATCCGGCCCCCGAAACGGCGTGCCGCTAAAAAACCGGACCGGATCCGGCCTCCGAAACGGTGTGCCGCGCAAAAACCGGGCCGGATCCGGTCTCCGAAACGGCGTGCCGCGGAAAAACCGGGCCGGATCCGGCCTCCGGAATGGACTGCCGTGGAAAAACCGGACCAGATCCGGCCACCGGAATGGACTGCCGTGGAAAAACTGGACCGGATCCGGGCCGAGGAAAAACCGGACCAGATCCGGCCCCTGGAATGGAGTGCCGCGGAAAAACCGGACCGGAATCGGCCCCCGGAATGTCGAGCCGCCGAAAAACCGGACCGGATCCGGCCCCCGGAATGGCGAGCCGCGGAAAAACCGGACCGGATCCAGCCCCCGGAATGCACTGCCGTGGAAAATCCGGACCCGATCCGGCCCACGGAATGGCATGCCGCGGAAAAACCGGACCGGATCCGGCCCCCGGAATGGCGTGCCGCGGAAAAACCGGACCGGAATCGGCCCCCGGAATGGCGTGCCGCGGAAAAACCGGACCGGATCCAGCCCCCGGAATGGTGAGCCGCGCAAAACCCGGACCGGATCTGGGCCACGGAAAAACCGGACCGGATGCGGCCCCCGGAATGGACTGCCGCAGAAAAACCGGACCGGATCGGGCCCCCGGAATGGCATGCCTCGGAAAAACCGGACCGGATCCGGCCCCCGGAACGCAGTGCCGTGGAAAATCCGGACCGGATCCGGCCACCGGAATGGACGGCCGCGGAAAAACCGGACAGGATGCGGCGCCCGGAACTCAGTGCCGTGGAAAAACTGGACCGGATCCGGCCCCTGGAATGGCGTGCCGCGGAAAAACCGGACCGGATCCGGCCCCCGGAATGGACTGCCGCGGAAAAATCAGACCGGATCTGGCCCCCGGAATGGACTGCCGTGGAAAAACCGGACAGAACCGGGCGGCGGAAAATCCGGACCGGATCCGGCCCCCGGAATGGAGTGCCCAGGAAAAACCGGACCGGATCACGTCCCCGGAATGGCGTGCCGCGGAAAAACCGGACTGGATCCGGCTCACGGAATGGACTGCCGCGAAAAAACCGGACCGGATCCGGGCCGCGGAAAAACCGGACCGGATCCGGCCCCCGGAATGGCGTGCCGCGGAAAAACAGGACTGGATCCGGCCCCAGGAACGGATTGCCGCGGAAAAACCGGACTGGATCCGGTCCCCAGAATGGCGTGCCACGGAAAAACCGGACCGGATCCGGCACCCGCAACGGTGTGCCGCGGAAAAATCGGACCGGATCCGGCCGCCGGAATGGCGTGCCGCGGAAAAACCGGACAGAACCGGGCCGCGGAAAATTCGGAACAGATCCGGACCCCGGAATGGAGTACCACGGAAAAACCGGACCGGATCCGGCCCCCGGAATGGACTGCCGCGGAAAAACCGGACAGAACCGGGCCGCGGAAAAACCGGACCGGATCCAGCCCCCGGAAAGGACTGCCGCGGAAAAACCGGACCGGATCCGGCTCCCGGAATGCACTGCCGTGGAAAAACCGGACCGGATCCAGCCCCCAGAATGGCGTGCCGCGGAAAAACCGGACCGGATCCGGCCCCCGGAATGGCGTGCCGCGGAAAAACCGGACCGGATCCAGCCCCCGGAATGGCGAGCCGCGCAAAACCCGGACCGGATCTGGGCCACGGAAAAACCGGACCGGATCCGGCCACCGGAATGGACTGCCGCAGAAAAACCGGACCGGATCGGGCCCCCGGAATGGCATGCCTCGGAAAAACCGGACCGGATCCGGCCCCCGGAATGGAGTGCCGCGGAAAAACCGAACCGGATCCGGACCCCGGAACTCAGTGCCGCGGAAAATCCGGACCGGATCCGGCCCCCGGAATGGACTGCCGCGGAAAAACCGGACCGGATCCGGCCTACGGAATGGACTGCCGCGGAAAAACCGGACCGGATCCGGCCTCCGGAATGGAGTGCCGCGGAAAAACCGGACCGAATCCAGCCCCAGGAATGGCGTGCGGCAGAAAAACCGGACCGGATCCGGGCCGTGGAAAAACCGGACCGGATCCGGCCTCCGAAACGGCGTGCCGCGGAAAAACCGGGCTGGATCCGGCCTCCGAAATGGCGTGCCGCGGAAATAACGGGCCGGATCCGGACTCCGGAATGGCGAGCCGCGCAACACTCGGACCGGATCTGGGCCGCGGAAAAACCGGACCGGGTACGGCCCCCGGAATGCACTGCCGTGGAAAAACTGGACAGAACCGGGCGGCGGAAAAACAGGACCGGATCCGGCCGCCGGAATGGCGTGCCGCGGAAAAACCGGACAGAACCAGGCCGCGGAAAATTCGGACCAGATCCGGACCCCGGAATGGACTGCCGCGGAAAAACCGCACAGAACCGGGCCGCGGAAAAACAGGACCGGATCCAGCCCCCGGAATGGACTGCCGCGGAAAAACCAGACCGGATCCGGCCCCCGGAACGGACTGCCGCGGAAAAACCAGACCGGATCCGGCCCCCGGAATGCACTGCCGTGGAATAACCGGACCGGATCCGGCCCCCGGAATGGAGTGCCGCGGAAAAACCGGACCGGATCCGGCCCCCAGAATGGAGTGCCGTGGAAAACCGGACCGGATCCGGTCCCCGGAGTGGCGTGCCGCGGAAAAACCGGACTGGATCCGGCCCCCGGAATGAACTGCCGCGGAAAAACCGCACCGGATCCGGCCCCCAGAATGGACTGCCGCGGAAAAACCGGACCGGATCCGGCCCCCGGAATGCACTGCCGTGGAAAAACCGGACCAGATCCGGCCCCCGGAATGGAGTGCCCAGGAAAAACCGGACCGAATCCAGCCCCAGGAATGGCATTCGGCAGAAAAACCGGACCGGATCCGGGCCGCGGAAAAACCGGACCGGATCCGGCCTCCGAAACGGCGTGCCGCGGAAAAACCGCACCGGATCCGGCCTCCGGAATGGAGTGCCGCGGAAAAACCGGACCGGATCCGGCCTCCGGAATGGAGTGCCGCGGAAAAACCGGACCGGATCCGGCCCCCGGAACGGACTGCCGCGGAAAAACCAGACCGGATCCGGCCCCCGGAATGCACTGCCGCGGAAAAACCGGGCTGGATCCGGCCTCCGAAATGGCGTGCCGCGGAAATAACGGGCCGGATCCGGACCCCGGAATGGCGAGCCGCGCAACACTCGGACCGGATCTGGGCCGCGGAAAAACCGGACCGGGTACGGCCCCCGGAATGCACTGCCGTGGGAAACCCGGACTGGATCCGGCCCCCGGAATGGCGTGCCGTGGAAAAACCGGACCGGATCCGGTCCCCGGAATGGACTGCCGCGGAAAAATCAGACCGGATCCGGCCCCCGGAATGGACTGCCGTGGAAAAACCGGACAGAACCGGGCGGCGGAAAAACAGGACCGGATGCGGCCCCCGGAATGGCGTGCCACGGAAAAACCGGACCGGATCATGTCCCCGGAATGGCGTGCCGCGGAAAAACCGGACTGGATCCGGCTCCCGGAATGGACTGCCGCGAAAAAACCGGACCGGATCCGGGCCGCGGAAAAACCGGACCGGATCCGGCCCCAGGAACGGACTGCCGCGGAAAAACCGGACCGGATCCGGCCCCCAGAATGGCGTGCCGCGGAAAAACCGGACCGGATCTGGCCCCAGCAACGGACTGCCGCGGAAAAACCGGACCGGATCCGGCACCCGCAACCGTGTGCCGCGGAAAAATCGGACCGGATCCGGCCGCCGGAATGGCGTGCCGCGGAAAAACCGGACAGAACCGGGCCGCGGAAAATTCGGACCAGATCCGGACCCCGGAATGGACTGCCGCGGAAAAACCGCACAGAACCGGGCCGCGGAAAAACAGGACCGGATCCAGCCCCCGGAATGGACTGCCGCGGAAAAACCAGACCGGATCCGGCCCCCGGAACGGACTGCCGCGGAAAAACCAGACCGGATCCGGCCCCCGGAATGCACTGCCGTGGAATAACCGGACCGGATCCGGCCCCCGGAATGGAGTGCCGCGGAAAAACCGGACCGGATCCGGCCCCCAGAATGGAGTGCCGTGGAAAACCGGACCGGATCCGGCCCCCGGAATGGACTGCCGCGGAAAAACCGGACCGGATCCGGCCCCCAGAATGGACTGCCGCGGAAAAACCGGACCGGATCCGGCCCCCGGAATGCATTGCCGTGGAAAAAACGGACCGGATCCAGCCACCGGAATGCACTGCCGTGGAAAAACCGGACCAGATCCGGCCCCCGGAATGGAGTGCCGCGGAAAAACCGGACCGGATCCGGACCCCGGAACGCAGTGCCGTGGAAAAACCAGACCGGATCCGGCCCCCGGAATGGACTGCCTCGGAAAAACCGGACCAGATCCGGCACCCGGAATGGCGTGCCGCGGAAAATCCGGACCAGATCCGGCCCCCGGAATGGACTGCCGCGGAAAAACCGGACCGCATCCGGCCACCGGAATGGACTGCCTCGGAAAAACCGGACCGGATCCGGCCCCCGGAATGGACTGCCGCGGAAAAACCGGACCGGATCCGGCCCCCGGAATGGAGTGCCCAGGAAAAACCGGACCGAATCCAGCCCCAGGAATGGCATTCGGCAGAAAAACCGGACCGGATCCGGGCCGCGGAAAAACCGGACCGGATCCGGCCTCCGAAACGGCGTGCCGCGGAAAAACCGGACCGGATCCGGCCCCCGGAACGGCGTGCCGCGGAAAAACCGGGCCGGATCCGGCCCCCGGAATGCACTGCCGCGGAAAAACCAGCCCGGATCTGGCCTCCGAAACGGCGTGCCGCGGAAAAACCGGGCCGGGTCCGGCCTCCGACACGGCATTCTACGGAAAAACCGGACCGGATCCGGCTTCCGAAACGGCGTGCCGCTAAAAAACCGGGCTGGATCCGGCCTCCGAAACGGTGTGCCGCGCAAAAACCGGACCGGATCCGGCCTCCGAAATGGCGTGCCGCGGAAAAACCGGAACGGATCCGGCCTCCGAAACGGCGTGCCGCGCAAAAACCGGGCCGGATCCGGCCCCCGGAATAGACTGCCGTGGAAAAACCGGACCAGATCCGGCTCCCGGAATGCACTGCCGCGGAAAAACCGGACCGGATCCGGCCCCCGGAACTCAGTGCCGCGGAAAATCCGGACCGGATCCGGCCCCGGAATGGCGTGCCGCGGAAAACCCGGACCGGATCCAGCCCCCGGAATGCACTGCCGCGGAATAACTGGACCGGATCCGGCCCCATGAACGGTGTGTCACGGAAAAACCAGACCGGAATCGGCCCCCGGAATGGACTGCCGCGGAAAAACCGGACCAGATCCGGCTCCCGGAATGCACTGCCGTGGAAAAACCGGACCGGATCCAGCCCACGGAATGGACTGCCTCGGAAAAACCGGACAGAACCGGGCGGCGGAAAAACAGGACCAGATGCGGCCCCCGGAATGCCGTGCCGCAGAAAAACCGGACCGGATCTGGTCCCCGGAATGGCATGCCTCGGAAAAACCGGACCGGATCCGGCCCCCGGAATGGAGTGCCGCGGCAAAACCGAACCGGATCCGGACCCGGGAACGCAGTGCCGTGGAAAATCCAGACCGGATCCGGCCACCGGAATGGACGACCGCGGAAAAACCGGACCGGATCCGGCCCCCGGAATGGACTGCCGCGGAAAAACCGGGCCGGATCCGGCCTTCAAAACGGCGTGCCGCGCAAAAACCGGGCCGGATCCGGCCTCCGAAACGGCGTGCCGCAGAAAAACCGGGCCGGGTCCGGCCCCCGGAACGCACTGCCGCAGAAAAACCGGACCGGATCCGGCCCCAGGAACGGACTGCCGCGGAATAACTGGACCGGATCCGGCCCCCGGAACGGTGTGTCGCGGAAAAACCGGACCGGAATCGGCCCCCGGAATGGACTGCCGCGGAAAAACCGGACCGGATCCGGCCCCCGGAATGGCGAGCCGCGGAAAAACCGGACCGGATCCAGCCCCCGGAATGGCGAGCCGCGCAAAACCCGGACCGGATCTGGGCCACGGAAAAACCGGACCGGGTACGGCCCCCGGAATGGACTGCCGCAGAAAAACCGGACCGGATCCGGCCCCCGGAACTCAGTGCCGCGGAAAATCCGGACCGGATCCGGCCCCCGGAATGGACTGCCGCGGAAAAACCGGACCGGGTCCGGCCCCCGGAATGCACTGCCGTGGAAAAAACAGACCGGATCCAGCCCACGGAATGGCGTGCCGCGGAAAAACCGGACCGAATCCAGCCCCCGCAATGGACTGCCTCGGAAAAACCGGACAGAACCGGGCGGCGGAAAAACAGGACCAGATGCGGCCCCCGGAATGCCGTGCCGCAGAAAAACCGGACCGGATCTGGTCCCCGGAATGGCATGCCTCGGAAAAACGGGACCGGATCCGGCCCCCGGAATGGAGTGCCACGGAAAAACCGAACGGATCCGGACCAGGGAACGCAGTGCCGTGGAAAAACCGGACCGGATCCGGCCACCGGAATGGACGGCCGCGGAAAAACCGGACAGGATCCGGCGCCCGGAACTCAGTGCCGCGGAAAATCCGGACCGGATCCGGCCCCCGGAATGGCGTGCCGCGGAAAAACCGGACTGGATCCAGCCCCCGGAATGGCGAGCCGCGCAAAACCCGGACCGGATCTGGGCCACAGAGAAACCGGACCGGATGCGGCCACCGGAATGGACTGCCGCAGAAAAACCGGACCGGATCGGGCCCCCGGAATGGCATGCCTCGGAAAAACCGGACCGGATCCGGCCACCGGAATGGACGGCAGCGGAAAAACCTGACAGGATCCGGCGCCCGGAACTCAGTGCCGCGGAAAATCTGGACAGGATCCGGTCCCCGGAATGGACTGCCGCGGAAAAACCGGACCGAATCCAGCCCCAGGAATGGCGTGCGGCAGAAAAACCGGACCGGATCCGTGCCGCAGAAAAACCGGACCGGATCCGGCCTCCGAAACGGCGTGCCGCTAAAAAACCGGACCGGATCCGGCCTCCGAAACGGCGTGCCGCAGAAAAACCGGGCTGGATCCGGCCTCCGAAACGGTGTGCCGCGCAAAAACCGGACCGGATCCGGACTCCGAAATGGCGTGCCGTGGAAATACCGGGCCAGATCCGGCCTCCGAAACGGCGTGCCCTGGAAAAACCGGACCGGATCCGGCCCCCGGAATAGACTGCCGTGGAAAAACCGGACCGGATCCGGCCACCGGAATGGACTGCCGCGGAAAAACCGGACCGGATCCGGACCCCGGGATGGACTGCCGTGGAAAAACCGGACTGGATCCGGCGCCCGGAATGGCGTGCCGCGGAAAAACCGGACCGGATCCGGCGCCCGGAATGGACTGCCGCGGAAAAACCGGAACGGAATCGGCCCCCGGAATGGACTGCCGCGGAAAAACCGGACCGGATCCGGCGCCCGGAATGGACTGCCGCGGAAAAACCGGAACGGAATCGGCCCCCGGAATGAACTGCCGCGGAAAAACCGGACCGGATCCGGCCCCCGGAATGGCGAGCCGCGGAAAAACCGGACCGGATCCAGCCCCCGGAATGGCGAGCCGCGCAAAACCCGGACCGGATCTGGGCCACGGAAAAACCGGACCGGGTACGGACCCCGGAATGGACTGCCGTGGAAAAACCGGACCGGATCCGGAGCCCGGAATGGACTGCCGCGGAAAATCCGGACCGGATCCGGCCACCGGAATGGACTGCCGCGGAAAAACCGGACCGGATCTGGCCCCCGGAACTCAGTGCCGCGGAAAATCCGGACCGGATCCGGCCCCCGGAATGGACTGCCGCGGAAAAACCGGACCGGAGCCGGCCCCCGGAATGAACTGCCGTGGAAAAACCAGACCAGATCCAGCCCACGGAATGGCATGCCGCGGAAAAACCGGACCGGATCCGGACCCCGGAATGGACTGCCTCGGAAAAACCGGACAGAACCGGGCGGCGGAACGGTGTGCCGCGGAAAAACCGGACCGGATCCGGCCCCCGGAATGGACCGCCACGGAAAAACCGGACCGGATCCGGCCCCCGGAATGCACTGCCGTGGAAAAACCGGACCAGATTCGGCCACCGGAATGGACTGCCGCAGAATAACCGGACCGGATCCGGGCCGCGGAAAAACCGGACCGCATCCGGCCCCCGGAATGGCGTGCCGCGGAAAAACCGGACCGGATCTGGCCCCCAGAATGCACTGCCGCGGAATAACCAGACCGGATCCGGCCCCCGGAATGGTGTGCCGCGGAAAAACCGGACCGGATCCGGCCCCAGGAATGGACTGCCGCGGAAAAACCGGACCGGATCCGGCCCCCGGAATGGACTGCCACGGAAAAACCGGACTGGATCCGGCCCCCGGAATGGCGAGCCGCGCAAAACCCAGACCGGATCTGGGCCGCGGAAAAACCGGACCGGGTACGGCACCCGGAATGGACTGCCGTGGAAAAACTGGACTGGATCCGGCCCCCGGAATGGCGTGCCGCGAAAAACCGGACAGGATCCGGCCCCCGGAATGGACTGCCGCGGAAAAATCAGACCGGATCCGGCCCCCGGAATGGACTGCCGCGGAAAAACCGGACAGAACCGGGCCGCGGAAAAACCCGGCCGGATGCGACCCCCGGAATGGCGTGCCGCGGAAAAACCGAACCGGATCCGGAGCCCGGAATGGCGTGCCGCGGAAAAACCGGGCCGGATCCGGCCTCCGAAACGGCGTGCCGCGCAAAAACCGGGCCGGATCCGGCCTCCGAAACGGCGTGCCATGGAAAAACTGGACCGGATCCGGCCTCCGAAACGGCGTGCCGCTAAAAAACCGGACCGGATCAGCCTCCGAAACGGCGTGCTGCGGAAAAACCGGGCTGGATCCGGCCTCCGAAACGGTGTGTCGCGCAAAAACCGGACCGGATCCGGCCTCCGAAATGGCGTGCCGCGGAAATACCGGACCGGATCCGGCCTCCGAAACGGCGTGCCACGGAAAAACCGGGCCGGATCCGGCCTCCAAAACGGCGTGCCGCGGAAAAACCGGGCCGGATCCGGCCCCCGGAATAGACTGCCGTGGAAAAACCGGACCAGATCCGGCCACCGGAATGGACTGCCGTGGAAAAACTGGACCGGATCCGGGCCGTGGAAAAACCGGACCAGATCCGGCCCCCGGAATGCACTGCCGTGGAAAAACCGGACCGGATCCGGCCCCGGAATGGTGTGCCGCGGAAAAACCGGACCGGATCCGGCCCCCGGAATGCACTGCCACGGAATAACCGGACCGGATCCGGCCCACGGAACGGACTGCCGCAGAACAACAGGACCGGATCCGGCCCCCGGAATGGCGAGCCGCGGAAAAACCGGACCGGATCCGGCCCCCGGAATGGACTGCCACGGAAAAACCGGACCGGATCCGGCCCCCGGAATGGACTGCCACGGAAAAACCCAGACCGGATCTGGGCCGCGGAAAAACCGGACCGGGTACGGCACCCGGAATGGACTGCCGCAGAAAAACTGGACTGGATCCGGCCCCCGGAATGGCGTGCCGCGAAAAACCGGACAGGATCCGGCCCCCGGAATGGACTGCCGCGGAAAAATCAGACCGGATCTGGCCCCCAGAATGGACTGCCGCGGAAAAACCGGACCGGATCCGGCCCCCGGAATGCACTGCCGTGGAAAAACCGGACCAGATCCGGCCCCCGGAATGGCATGCCGCGGAAAAACCGGACCGGATCCGGCCCCCGGAATGGCGTGCGGCAGAAAAACCGGACCGGATCTGGGCCGCGGAATGTACTGCCGCGGAAAAACCGGACCGGATCCGGCCCCCGGAATGGACTGCCTCGGAAAAACTGGACAGAACCGGGCCGCGGAAAAACAGGACCGGATGCGGCCACCGGAATGGACTGCCGCGGAAAAACCGAACCGGATCCGGACCCCGGAACGCAGTGCCGTGGAAAAACCGGACCGGATCCGGCCACCGGAATGGACGGCCGCGGAAAAACCGGACAGGATCCGGCACCCGGAATGGAGTGCCGCGGCAAAACCGAACCGGATCCGGACCCGGGAACGCAGTGCCGTGGAAAATCCAGACCGGATCCGGCCACCGGAATGGACGACCGCGGAAAAACCGGACCGGATCCGGCCCCCGGAATGGACTGCCGCGGAAAAACCGGGCCGGATCCGGCCTTCAAAACGGCGTGCCGCGCAAAAACCGGGCCGGATCCGGCCTCCGAAACGGCGTGCCGCAGAAAAACCGGGCCGGGTCCGGCCCCCGGAACGCACTGCCGCAGAAAAACCGGACCGGATCCGGCCCCAGGAACGGACTGCCGCGGAATAACTGGACCGGATCCGGCCCCCGGAACGGTGTGTCGCGGAAAAACCGGACCGGAATCGGCCCCCGGAATGGACTGCCGCGGAAAAACCGGACCGGATCCGGCCCCCGGAATGGCGAGCCGCGGAAAAACCGGACCGGATCCAGCCCCCGGAATGGCGAGCCGCGCAAAACCCGGACCGGATCTGGGCCACGGAAAAACCGGACCGGGTACGGCCCCCGGAATGGACTGCCGCAGAAAAACCGGACCGGATCCGGCCCCCGGAACTCAGTGCCGCGGAAAATCCGGACCGGATCCGGCCCCCGGAATGGACTGCCGCGGAAAAACCGGACCGGGTCCGGCCCCCGGAATGCACTGCCGTGGAAAAAACAGACCGGATCCAGCCCACGGAATGGCGTGCCGCGGAAAAACCGGACCGAATCCAGCCCCCGCAATGGACTGCCTCGGAAAAACCGGACAGAACCGGGCGGCGGAAAAACAGGACCAGATGCGGCCCCCGGAATGCCGTGCCGCAGAAAAACCGGACCGGATCTGGTCCCCGGAATGGCATGCCTCGGAAAAACGGGACCGGATCCGGCCCCCGGAATGGAGTGCCACGGAAAAACCGAACGGATCCGGACCAGGGAACGCAGTGCCGTGGAAAAACCGGACCGGATCCGGCCACCGGAATGGACGGCCGCGGAAAAACCGGACAGGATCCGGCGCCCGGAACTCAGTGCCGCGGAAAATCCGGACCGGATCCGGCCCCCGGAATGGCGTGCCGCGGAAAAACCGGACTGGATCCAGCCCCCGGAATGGCGAGCCGCGCAAAACCCGGACCGGATCTGGGCCACAGAGAAACCGGACCGGATGCGGCCACCGGAATGGACTGCCGCAGAAAAACCGGACCGGATCGGGCCCCCGGAATGGCATGCCTCGGAAAAACCGGACCGGATCCGGCCACCGGAATGGACGGCAGCGGAAAAACCTGACAGGATCCGGCGCCCGGAACTCAGTGCCGCGGAAAATCTGGACAGGATCCGGTCCCCGGAATGGACTGCCGCGGAAAAACCGGACCGAATCCAGCCCCAGGAATGGCGTGCGGCAGAAAAACCGGACCGGATCCGTGCCGCAGAAAAACCGGACCGGATCCGGCCTCCGAAACGGCGTGCCGCTAAAAAACCGGACCGGATCCGGCCTCCGAAACGGCGTGCCGCAGAAAAACCGGGCTGGATCCGGCCTCCGAAACGGTGTGCCGCGCAAAAACCGGACCGGATCCGGACTCCGAAATGGCGTGCCGTGGAAATACCGGGCCAGATCCGGCCTCCGAAACGGCGTGCCCTGGAAAAACCGGACCGGATCCGGCCCCCGGAATAGACTGCCGTGGAAAAACCGGACCGGATCCGGCCACCGGAATGGACTGCCGCGGAAAAACCGGACCGGATCCGGACCCCGGGATGGACTGCCGTGGAAAAACCGGACTGGATCCGGCGCCCGGAATGGCGTGCCGCGGAAAAACCGGACCGGATCCGGCGCCCGGAATGGACTGCCGCGGAAAAACCGGAACGGAATCGGCCCCCGGAATGGACTGCCGCGGAAAAACCGGACCGGATCCGGCGCCCGGAATGGACTGCCGCGGAAAAACCGGAACGGAATCGGCCCCCGGAATGAACTGCCGCGGAAAAACCGGACCGGATCCGGCCCCCGGAATGGCGAGCCGCGGAAAAACCGGACCGGATCCAGCCCCCGGAATGGCGAGCCGCGCAAAACCCGGACCGGATCTGGGCCACGGAAAAACCGGACCGGGTACGGACCCCGGAATGGACTGCCGTGGAAAAACCGGACCGGATCCGGAGCCCGGAATGGACTGCCGCGGAAAATCCGGACCGGATCCGGCCACCGGAATGGACTGCCGCGGAAAAACCGGACCGGATCTGGCCCCCGGAACTCAGTGCCGCGGAAAATCCGGACCGGATCCGGCCCCCGGAATGGACTGCCGCGGAAAAACCGGACCGGAGCCGGCCCCCGGAATGAACTGCCGTGGAAAAACCAGACCAGATCCAGCCCACGGAATGGCATGCCGCGGAAAAACCGGACCGGATCCGGACCCCGGAATGGACTGCCTCGGAAAAACCGGACAGAACCGGGCGGCGGAACGGTGTGCCGCGGAAAAACCGGACCGGATCCGGCCCCCGGAATGGACCGCCACGGAAAAACCGGACCGGATCCGGCCCCCGGAATGCACTGCCGTGGAAAAACCGGACCAGATTCGGCCACCGGAATGGACTGCCGCAGAATAACCGGACCGGATCCGGGCCGCGGAAAAACCGGACCGCATCCGGCCCCCGGAATGGCGTGCCGCGGAAAAACCGGACCGGATCTGGCCCCCAGAATGCACTGCCGCGGAATAACCAGACCGGATCCGGCCCCCGGAATGGTGTGCCGCGGAAAAACCGGACCGGATCCGGCCCCAGGAATGGACTGCCGCGGAAAAACCGGACCGGATCCGGCCCCCGGAATGGACTGCCACGGAAAAACCGGACTGGATCCGGCCCCCGGAATGGCGAGCCGCGCAAAACCCAGACCGGATCTGGGCCGCGGAAAAACCGGACCGGGTACGGCACCCGGAATGGACTGCCGTGGAAAAACTGGACTGGATCCGGCCCCCGGAATGGCGTGCCGCGAAAAACCGGACAGGATCCGGCCCCCGGAATGGACTGCCGCGGAAAAATCAGACCGGATCCGGCCCCCGGAATGGACTGCCGCGGAAAAACCGGACAGAACCGGGCCGCGGAAAAACCCGGCCGGATGCGACCCCCGGAATGGCGTGCCGCGGAAAAACCGAACCGGATCCGGAGCCCGGAATGGCGTGCCGCGGAAAAACCGGGCCGGATCCGGCCTCCGAAACGGCGTGCCGCGCAAAAACCGGGCCGGATCCGGCCTCCGAAACGGCGTGCCATGGAAAAACTGGACCGGATCCGGCCTCCGAAACGGCGTGCCGCTAAAAAACCGGACCGGATCAGCCTCCGAAACGGCGTGCTGCGGAAAAACCGGGCTGGATCCGGCCTCCGAAACGGTGTGTCGCGCAAAAACCGGACCGGATCCGGCCTCCGAAATGGCGTGCCGCGGAAATACCGGACCGGATCCGGCCTCCGAAACGGCGTGCCACGGAAAAACCGGGCCGGATCCGGCCTCCAAAACGGCGTGCCGCGGAAAAACCGGGCCGGATCCGGCCCCCGGAATAGACTGCCGTGGAAAAACCGGACCAGATCCGGCCACCGGAATGGACTGCCGTGGAAAAACTGGACCGGATCCGGGCCGTGGAAAAACCGGACCAGATCCGGCCCCCGGAATGCACTGCCGTGGAAAAACCGGACCGGATCCGGCCCCGGAATGGTGTGCCGCGGAAAAACCGGACCGGATCCGGCCCCCGGAATGCACTGCCACGGAATAACCGGACCGGATCCGGCCCACGGAACGGACTGCCGCAGAACAACAGGACCGGATCCGGCCCCCGGAATGGCGAGCCGCGGAAAAACCGGACCGGATCCGGCCCCCGGAATGGACTGCCACGGAAAAACCGGACCGGATCCGGCCCCCGGAATGGACTGCCACGGAAAAACCCAGACCGGATCTGGGCCGCGGAAAAACCGGACCGGGTACGGCACCCGGAATGGACTGCCGCAGAAAAACTGGACTGGATCCGGCCCCCGGAATGGCGTGCCGCGAAAAACCGGACAGGATCCGGCCCCCGGAATGGACTGCCGCGGAAAAATCAGACCGGATCTGGCCCCCAGAATGGACTGCCGCGGAAAAACCGGACCGGATCCGGCCCCCGGAATGCACTGCCGTGGAAAAACCGGACCAGATCCGGCCCCCGGAATGGCATGCCGCGGAAAAACCGGACCGGATCCGGCCCCCGGAATGGCGTGCGGCAGAAAAACCGGACCGGATCTGGGCCGCGGAATGTACTGCCGCGGAAAAACCGGACCGGATCCGGCCCCCGGAATGGACTGCCTCGGAAAAACTGGACAGAACCGGGCCGCGGAAAAACAGGACCGGATGCGGCCACCGGAATGGACTGCCGCGGAAAAACCGAACCGGATCCGGACCCCGGAACGCAGTGCCGTGGAAAAACCGGACCGGATCCGGCCACCGGAATGGACGGCCGCGGAAAAACCGGACAGGATCCGGCACCCGGAACTCAGTGCCGCGGAAAATCCGGACCGGATCCGGCCCCCGGAATGGACTGCCGCGGAAAAACCGGACCGGATCCGGCCCCCGGAATGAAGTGCCCAGGAAAAACCGGACCGAATCCAGCCCCAGGAATGGCGTGCGGCAGAAAAACCGGGCCGGATCCGGCCTCCGAAACGGCGTGCCGCGCAAAAACCGGGCCGGATCCAGCCTCCGAAACGGCGTGCCGCGGAAAAACCGGGCCGGATCCGGCCTCCAAAACGGCGTGCCGCGCAAAAACCGGGCCGGATCCGGCCTCCGAAACGGCGTGCCATGGAAAAACTGGACCGGATCCGGCCTCCGAAACGGCGTGCCGCTAAAAAACCGGACCGGATCAGCCTCCGAAACGGCGTGCTGCGGAAAAACCGGGCTGGATCCGGCCTCCGAAACGGTGTGCCGCGCAAAAACCGGACCGGATCCGGCCTCCGAAATGGCGTGCCGCGGAAATACCGGACCGGATCCGGCCTCCGAAACGGCGTGCCACGGAAAAACCGGGCCGGATCCGGCCTCCAAAACGGCGTGCCGCGGAAAAACCGGGCCGGATCCGGCCCCCGGAATAGACTGCCGTGGAAAAACCGGACCAGATCCGGCCACCGGAATGGACTGCCGTGGAAAAACTGGACCGGATCCGGGCCGTGGAAAAACCGGACCAGATCCGGCCCCCGGAATGCACTGCCGTGGAAAAACCGGACCGGATCCGGCCCCGGAATGGCGTGCCGCGGAAAAACCGGACCGGATCCGGCCCCCGGAATGCACTGCCACGGAATAACCGGACCGGATCCGGCCCACGGAACGGACTGCCGCGGAAAAACAGGACCGGATGCGGCCCCCGGAATGGAGTGCCGCGGAAAAACCGAACCGGATCCGGACCCCGGAACGCAGTGCCGTGGAAAAACTGGACCGGATCCGGCCTCCGGAATGGAGTGCCCAGGAAAAACCGGACCGAATCCAGCCCCAGGAATGGAGTGCGGCAGAAAAACCGGACCGGATCCGGCCTCCGAAACGGCGTGCCGCGGAAAAACCGGGCCGGATCCGGCCTCCGAAACGGCGTGCCGCGGAAAAACCGGGCCGGGTCCGGCCTCCGAAACGGCGTGCCGCGGAAAAACCGGGCTAGATCCGGCCCCCGGAATAGACTGCCGTGGAAAAACCGGACCAGATCCGGCCCCCGGAATGCACTGCCGCGGAAAAACCGGACCGGATCCGGCCCCCGGAACGGACTGCCGTGGAAAAACCGGACCGGAATCGGCCCCCGGAATGCACTGCCGCGGAAAAACCGGACCAGATCCGGCCCCCGGAATGGCGTGCCGCGGAAAAACCGGACCGGAATCGGCCCCCGGAATGGACTGCCGCGGAAAAACCGGACAGAACCGGGCGGCGGAAAAACCGGACCGGATGCGGCCCCCGGAATGCCGTGCCGCAGAAAAACCGGACCGGATCTGGTCCCCGGAATAGACTGCCTCGGAAAAACCGGACAGAACCGGGCGGCGGAAAAACGGGACCGGATGCGGCCCCCGGAATGGAGTGCCGCGGAAAAACCGGACCGGATCCGGCCCCCGGAATAGACTGCCTCGGAAAAACCGGACAGAACCGGGGGTCGGAAAAACCGGACCGGATGCGGCCCCCGGAATGCCGTGCCGCAGAAAAACCGGACCGGATCTGGTCCCCGGAATGGCATGCCTCGGAAAAACCGGACCGGATCCGGCCCCCGGAATGGAGTGCCGCGGAAAAACCGAACCGGATCCGAACCCGGGAACGCAGTGCCGTGGAAAATCCGGACCGGATCCGGCCACCGGAACTCAGTGCCACGGAAAAACCGGACAGGATCCGGCGCCCGGAACTCAGTGCCGCGGAAAATCCGGACCGGATCCGGCCCCCGGAATGGACTGCCGCGGAAAAACCGGACCGGATCCGGCCTACGGAATGGACTGCCGCGGAAAAACCGGACCGGATCCGGCCCCCGGAATGGACTGCCGCGGAAAAATCAGACCGGATCCGGCCCCCGGAACGGTGTGTCGCGGAAAAACCGGACCGGAATCGGCCTCCGGAATGGACTGCCGCGGAAAAACCGGACCGGATCCGGCCCCCGGAATGGCGAGCCGCGGAAAAACCGGACTGGATGCAGCCCTCGGAATGGCGAGCCGCGCAAAACCCGGACCGGATCTGGGCCACGGAAAAACCGGACCGGGTACGGCCCCCGGAACTCAGTGCCGCGGAAAATCCGGACCGGATCCGGCGCCCGGAATGGACTGCCGCGGAAAAACCGGACCGCATCCGGCCACCGGAATGGACTGCCTCGGAAAAAACCGGACCGGATCCGGCCCCCGGAAAGCAGTGCCGCGGAAAATCCGGACCGGATCCGGCCCCCGGAATGCCGTGCCGCGGAAAAACCGGACCGGATCCGGGCCGCGGAAAAACTAGATCCGATCCGGCCCCCGGAATGGACTGCCGTGGAAAAACCGGACCGGATCCGGCCCCCGGAATGGACTGCCGCGGAAAAACCGGACCAGATCCGGCCTCCGAAACGGTGTGCCGCGGAAAAACCGGACCGGATCCGGCCTACGAAACGGCGTAACGCGGAAAAACAGGGCCGGATCCGGCCTCCGAAACGGCGTGCCACGGAAAAACCGGACCGGATCCGGCCTCCAAAACGGCGTGCCGCGCAAAAACCGGGCCGGATCCAGCCTCCGAAACGGCGTGCCGCAGAAAAACCGGGCCGGGTCCGGCCTCCGAAACGGCGTGCCGCGCAAAAACCGGGCCGGATCCGGCCCCCGGAATGGACTGCCGCGGAAAAATCAGACCGGATCCGGCCGCCGGAACGGTGTGTCGTGGAAAAACCGGACCGGATCCGGCCCCCGGAATGGCGAGCCGCGGAAAAACCGGACCGGATCCAGCCCTCGGAATGGCGAGCCGCGCAAAACCCGGACCGGATCTGGGCCACGGAAAAACCGGACCGGGTACGGCCCACGGAACTCAGTGCCGCGGAAAATCCGGACCGGATCCGGCCCCCGGAATGGACTGCCGCGGAAAAACCGGACCGGATCCGGCCCCCGGAATGCACTGCCGTGGAAAAAACAGATCGGATCCAGCCCACGGAATGGCGTGCCGCAGAAAAACCGGACCGGATCCAGCCCCCGGAATGGACTGCCTCGGAAAAACCGGACAGAACCGGGCGGCGGAAAAACAGGACCAGATGCGGCCCCCGGAATGCCGTGCCGCAGAAAAACCGGACCGGATCTGGTCCCCGGAATGGCATGCCTCGGAAAAACCGGACCGGATCCGGCCCCCGGAATGGAGTGCCGCGGAAAAACCGAACCGGATCCGGACCCGGGAACGCAGTGCCGTGGAAAATCCGGACCGGATCCGGCCACCGGAATGGACGGCCGCGGAAAAACCGGACAGGATCTGGCCCCCGGAACTCAGTGCCGCGGAAAATCCGGACCGGATCCGGCCCCCGGAATGGACTGCCGCGGAAAAACCGGACCGGATCCGGCCTCCGAAACGGCGTGCCACGGAAAAACCGGACCGGATCCGGCCTCCAAAACGGCGTGCCGCGCAAAAACCGGGCCGGATCCGGCCTCCGAAACGGCGTGCTGCGGAAAAACCGGGCCGGGTCCGGCCTCCGAAGCGGCATGCCGCGCAAAAACCGGACCGGATCCGGCCTCCGAAACGGCGTGCCGCTAAAAAACCGGACCGGATCCGGCCTCCGAAACGGCGTGCCGCGCAAAAACCGGGCCGGATCCGGCCTCCAAAATGGTGTGCCGCGCAAAAACCGGGCCGGATCCGGCCTCCGAAACGGCGTGCCGCGGAAAAACCGGGCCGGATCTGGCCTCCGAAACGGCGTGCCGCGGAAAAACCGGACCGGATCCGGCCCCCGGAATAGACTGCCGTGGAAAAACCGGACCAGATCCGGCCACCGGAATGGAGTGCCGCGGAAAAACCGGACCGGAATTGGCCTCCGGAATGGACTGCCGCGGAAAAACCGGACCGGATCCGGCCCCCAGAATGGAGTGCCGTGGAAAACCGGACCGGATCTGGCCCCCGGAGTGGTGTGCCGCGGAAAAACCGGACCGGATCCGGCCCCCGGAGTGGCGTGCCGCGGAAAAACCGGACTGGATCCGGCCCCCGGAATGGACTGCCGCGGAAAAACCGGACTGGATCCGGCCCCCGGAATGAACTGCAGCGGAAAAACCGGACCGGGTCCGGCCCCCGGAATGGACTGCCGCGGAAAAACCGGACCGGATCCGGCCCCCGGAATGGACTGCCGCGGAAAAACCGGACCGGATCCGGCCCCCGGAATGCACTGCCGTGGAAAAAACGGACCGGATCCGGCCACCGGAATGCACTGCCGTGGAAAAACCAGACCAGATCCGGCCCCCGGAATGGAGTGCCGCGGAAAAACCGGACCGGATCCGGCCCCCGGAATGGCGAGCCGCGGAAAAACCGGACCGGATCCAGCCCCCGAAATGGCGAGCCGCGCAAAACCCGGACCGGATCTGGGCCACGGAAAAACCGGACCGGGTACGGCCCCCGGAATGGACTGCCGTGGAAAAACCGGACTGGATCCGGCCCCCGGAATGGACTGCCGCGGAAAAACCGGACCGGATCTGGCCCCCGGAACTCAGTGCCACGGAAAATCCGGACCGGATCCGGCCCCCGGACTGGACTGCCGCAGAAAAACCGGACCGGATCCGGCGCCCGGAATGGCGTGCCGCGGAAAAACCGGACCGGATCCAGCCCCCGGAATGGCGAGCCGCGCAAAACCCGGACCGGATCTGGGCCAGGGAAAAACCGGACCGGATCCAGCCCCCGGAATGCACTGCCGCAGAAAAACCGGACCGGATCGGGCCCCCGGAATGGCATGCCTCGGAAAAACCGGACCGGATCCGGCCCCCGGAATAGACTGCCGTGGAAAAACCGGACCGGGTACGGCCCCCGGAACTCAGTGCCGCGGAAAAACCGGACCGGATCCGGGCCGTGGAAAAACTGGACCAGATCCGGCCCCCGGAATGGAGTGCCGCGGAATAACCGGACCGGAATCGGCCCCCGGAATGGACTGCCGCGGAAAAACCGGACCGGATCCGGCCCCCGGAATGGCGAGCCGCGGAAAAACCGGACCGGATCCAGCCCCCGGAATGGCGAGCCACGCAAAACCCGGACCGGATCTGGGCCACGAAAAAACCGGACCGGGTACGGCCCCCGGAATGGACTGCCGCGGAAAAACCGGACTGGATCCGGCCCCCGGAATGCACTGCCGCGGAAAAACCGGACCGGATCTGGCCCCCGGAACTCAGTGCAGTGGAAAATCCGGACCGGATCCAGCCCCCGGAATGGACTGCCGCAGAAAAACCGGACCGGATCCGGCCTCCGGAATGGCGTGCGGCAGAAAAACCAGACCGGATCCGGGCCGTGGAAAAACCGGACCGGATCCGGCCTCCGAAATGGCGTGCCGCGGAAAAACCGGGCTGGATCCGGCCTCCGAAACGGTGTGCCGCGCAAAAACCGGATCGGATCCGGCCTCCGAAACGGTGTGCCGCGGAAGTAACGGGCCGGATCCGGACCCCGGAATGGTGAGCCGCGGAAAAACCGGACCGGATCCGGCCCCCGGAATGGACTGCCGCGGAAAAATCAGACCGGATCCGGCCCCCGGAACGGTGTGTCGCGGAAAAACCGGACCGGAATCGGCCTCCGGAATGGACTGCCGCGGAAAAACCGGACCGGATCCGGCCCCCGGAATGGCGAGCCGCGGAAAAACCGGACCGGATCCAGCCCCCGGAATGGCGAGCCGCGCAAAACCCGGACCGGATCTGGGCCACGGAAAAACCGGACTGGGTACGGCCCCTGGAACTCAGTGCCGCGGAAAATCCGGACCGGATCCGGCCCCCGGAATGGACTGCCGCGGAAAAACCGGACCGGATCCGGCACCCGGTATGCACTGCCGTGGAAAAAACAGACCGGATCCAGCCCACGGAATGGCGTGCCGCGGAAAAACCGGACCGGATCCAGCCCCCGGAATGGACTGCCGCGGAAAAACCGGACAGAACCGGGCAGCGGAAAATCCGGACCGGATCCGGCCCCCGGAATGCACTGCCGCAGAAAAACCGGACCGGATCTGGTCCCCGGAATGGCATGCCTCGGAAAAACCGGACCGGATCCGGCCCCCGGAACGGAGTGCCGCGGAAAAACCGAACCGGATCCGGACCCGGGAACGCAGTGCCGTGGAAAATCCGGACCGGATCCGGCCACCGGAATGGACGGCCGCGGAAAAACCGGACCGGATCCGGCCTTCGAAACGGCGTGCCGCGGAAAAACCGGGCTGGATCCGGCCTCCGAAACGGTGTGCCGCGCAAAAACCGGATCGGATCCGGCCTCCGAAACGGTGTGTCGCGGAAGTAACGGGCCGGATCCGGACCCCGGAATGGTGAGCCGCGGAAAAACCGGACCGGATCCGGACCCCGGAATGGACTGCCGCGGAAAAATCAGACCGGATCCGGCCCCCGGAACGGTGTGTCGCGGAAAAACCGGACCGGAATCGGCCTCCGGAATGGACTGCCGCGGAAAAACCGGACCGGATCCGGCCCCCGGAATGGCGAGCCGCGGAAAAACCGGACCGGATCCAGCCCACGGAATGGCGAGCCGCGCAAAACCCGGACCGGATCTGGGCCACGGAAAAACCGGACTGGGTACGGCCCCCGGAACTCAGTGCCGCGGAAAATCCGGACCGGATCCGGCCCCCGGAATGGACTGCCGCGGAAAAACCGGACCGCATCCGGCCCCCGGAATGCACTGCCGTGGAAAAAACAGACCGGATCCAGCCCACGGAATGGCGTGCCGCGGAAAAACCGGACCGAATCCGGCCCCCGCAATGGACTGCCTCGGAAAAACCGGACAGAACCGGGCAGCGGAAAATCCGGACCGGATCCGGCCCCCGGAATGCACTGCCGCAGAAAAACCGGACTGGATCTGGTCCCCGGAATGGCATGCCTCGGAAAAACCGGACCGGATCCGGCCCCCGGAATGGAGTGCCGCGGAAAAACCGAACCGGATCCGGCCCCCGGAACGCAGTGCCGTGGAAAATCCGGACCGGATCCGGCCACCGGAATGGACGGCCGCGGAAAAACCGGACAGGATCCGGCGCCCGGAACTCAGTGCCGCGGAAAATCCGGACCGGATCCGGCCCCCGGAATAGACTGCCGTGGAAAAACCGGACCGGGTACGGCCTCCGAAACGGCGTGCCGCGGAAAAACTGGACCGGATCCGGCCCCCGGAATAGACTGCCGTGGAAAAACCGGACCAGATCCGGCCACCGGAATGGACTGCCGCGGAAAAAACGGACCGGAATCGGCCTCCGGAATGGACTGCCGCGGAAAAACCAGACCGGATCCGGCCACCGGAATGGCGAGCCGCGGAAAAACCGGACCGGATCCAGCCCCCGGAATGGCGAGCCGCGCAAAACCCGGACCGGATCTGGGCCACAGAGAAACCGGACCGGGTACGGCCCCCGGAATGGACTGCCGCAGAAAAACCGGACTGGATCCGGCCCCCGGAATGGACTGCCGCGGAAAAACGGGACCGGATGCGGCCCCCGGAATGGACTGCCGCAGAAAAACCTGACCGGATCCGGCCCCCGGAATGGACTGCCACGGAAAAACCGGACCGGATGCGGCCCCCGGAATGGACTGCCACAGAAAAACCGGACCGGATCGGGCCCCCGGAATGGCATGCCTCGGAAAAACCGGACCGGATCCGGCCCCCGGATTGGAGTGCCGCGGAAAAACCGAACCGGATCCGGACCCCGGAACGCAGTGCCGTGGAAAATCCGGACCGGATCCGGCCACCGGAATGGACGGCCGCGGAAAAACCGGACAGGATCCGGCCTCCGGAATGGACTGCCGCGGAAAAACCGGACCGGATGCGGCCCCCGGAATGGAGTGCCGCGGAAAAACCGGACCGAATCCAGCCCCAGGAATGGCGTGCGGCAGAAAATCCGGACCGGATCCGGCCTCCGAAACGGCGTGCCGCGGAAATAACGGGCCGGATCCGGACCCCGGAATGGCGAGCCGCGCAAAACTCGGACCGGATCTGGGCCGCAGAAAAACCGGACCGGGTACGGCCCCCGGAATGGACTGCCGTGGAAAAACCGGACTAGATCCGGCCCCCGGAATGGCGTGCCGCGGAAAAACCGGACCGGATCCGGCTCCCGGAATGGACTGCCGCGGAAAAATCAGACCGGTTCCGGCCCCCGGAATGGACTGCCGTGGAAAAACCGGACAGATCCGGGCCGCGGAAAATCCGGACCGGATCCGGCCCCCGGAATGGCGTGCCGCGGAAAAACCGGACCGGATCATGTCCCCGGAATGGCGTGCCGCGGAAAAACCGGACTGGATCCGGCTCCCGGAATGGACTGCCGCGAAAAAACCGGACCGGATCCGGGCCGCGGAAAAACCGGACCGGATCCGGCCCCAGGAACGGACTGCCGCGGAAAAACCGGACCGGATCCGGCACCCGCAACGGTGTGCCGCGGAAAAACCGGACCGGATCCGGCCGCCGGAATGGCGTGCCGCGGAAAAACCGGACAGAACCGGGCCGCGGAAAATTCGGACCAGATCCGGACCCCGGAATGGAGTACCACGGAAAAACCGGACCGGATCCGGCCCCCTGAATGGACTGCCGCGGAAAAACCGGACAGAACCGGGCCGCGGAAAAACAGGACCGGATCCGGCCCCCGGAAAGGACTGCCGCGGACAAACCGGACCGGATCCGGCTCCCGGAATGCACTGCCGTGGAAAAACCGGACCGGACCCGGCCCCCGGAATGGCGTGCCGCGGAAAAACCGGACCGGATCCGGCCCCCGGAATGGCGTGCCGCGGAAAATCCGGACCGGATCCGGCCACCGGAATGGACGGCCCAGGAAAAACCAGACCGGATCCGGCCTCCGGAATGGACTGCCGCGGAAAAACCGGACCGGATCCGGCCTCCGGAATGGAGTGCCCAGGAAAAACCGGACCGAATCCAGCCCCAGGAATGGCGTGCGGCAGAAAAACCGGACCGGATCCGGGCCGTGGAAAAACCGGACCGGATCCGGCCTCCGAAACGGCGTGCCGCGGAAAAACCGGGCTGGATCCGGCCTCCGAAATGGCGTGCCGCGGAAAAAACGGGCCGGATCCGGACCCCGGAATGGCGAGCCGCGCAACACTCGGACCGGATCTGGGCCGCGGAAAAACCGGACCGGGTACGGCCCCCGGAATGGACTGCCGTGGGAAACCCGGACTGGATCCGGCCCCCGGAATGGCGTGCCGCGGAAAAACCGGACCGGATCCGGCCCCCGGAATGGACTGCCGCGGAAAAATCAGACCGGATCCGGCCCCCGGAATGGACTGCCGTGGAAAAACCGGACAGAACCGGGCCGCGGAAAAACAGGATCGGATTCGGCCCCCGGAATGGCGTGCCGCGGAAAAACCGGACCGGATCATGTCCCCGGAATGGCGTGCCGCGGAAAAACCGGACTGGATCCGGCTCCAGGAATGGACTGCCGCGAAAAAACCGGACCGGATCCGGGCCGCGGAAAAACCGGACCGGATCCGGCCCCCAGAATGGCGTGCCACGGAAAAACCGGACCGGATCCGGCCCCCAGAATGGAGTGCCGTGGAATAACCGGACCGGATCCGGCCCCCGGAATGCACTGCCGTGGAAAAAACGGACCGGATCCGGCCACCGGAATGCACTGCCGTGGAAAAACTGGACCAGATCCGGCCCCCGGAATGGACTGCCGCGGAAAAACCGGACCGGATCCGGACCCCGGAACGCAGTGCCGTGGAAAAACCGGACCGGATCCGGCCCCCGGAATGCACTGCCGCGGAAAAACCGGACCGGATCCAGCCCCCGGAATGGCGTGCCGCGGAAAAACCGGACCGGATCCGGCGCCCGGAATGGACTGCCGCGGAAAAACCAGACCGGATCCGGCCCCCGGAACGGACTGCCGCGGAAAAATCCAACCGGATCCGGCACCCGGAATGGAGTGCCGCGGAAAAACCGGACCGAATCCAGCCCCAGGAATGGCGTGCGGCAGAAAATCCGGACCGGATCCGGCCCCCGGAATGGACTGCCGCGGAAAAACCAGACCGGATCCAGCCCCCGGAATGGCGAGCCGCGGAAAAACCGGACCGGATCCGGCCTCCGGAATGGCGAGCCGCGCAAAACCCGGACCGGATCTGGGCCACGGAAAAACCGGACCGGATCGGGCCCCCGGAATGGCATGCCTCGGAAAAACCGGACCGGATCCGGCCCCCGGAACGCAGTGCCGTGGAAAATCCGGACCGGATCCGGCCACCGGAACTCAGTGCCACGGAAAAACCGGACTGGATCCGGCCACCGGAATGCACTGCCGCGGAAAAACCGGACCGGATCCGGCCCCCGGAATGGACTGCCGCGGAATAACTGGACCGGATCCGGCCCCCGGAACGGTGTGTCGCGGAAAAACCGGACCGGAATCGGCCTCCGGAATGGACTGCCGCGGAAAAACCGGACCGGACCCGGCCCCCCGAAGGGACTGCCGCGGAAAAACCGGACCGAATCCAGCCCCAGGAATGGCGTGCGGCAGAAAAATCGGACCGGATCCGGGCCGCGGAAAAACCGGACCGGATCCGGCCTCCGAAACGGCGTGCCGCGGAAAAACCGGACCGGATCCGGCCTCCGAAACGGCGTGCCGCGGAAATAACGGGCCGGATCCGGACCCCGGAATGGCGAGCCGCGAAAAACTCGGACCGGATCTGGGCCGCAGAAAAACCGGACCGGGTACGGCCCCCGGAATGGACTGCCGCGGAAAAACCGGACCGGATCCGGCTCCCGGAATGCACTGCCGTGGAAAAACCGGACCGGATCCGGCCCCCAGAATGGCGTGCCGCGGAAAAACCGGACCGGATCCGGCCCCCGGAATGGCGTGCCGCGGAAAAACCGGACAGAACCGGGCCGCGGAAAATTCGGACCAGATCCGGACCTCGGAATGGAGTACCACGGAAAAACCGGACCGGATCCGGCCACCGGAATGGACTGCCGCGGAAAAACCGCACAGAACCGGGCCGCGGAAAAACAGGACCGGATCCAGCCCCCGGAATGGACTGCCGCGGAAAAACCAGACCGGATCCGGCCCCCGGAATGGACTGCCGTGGAAAAACTGGACCGGATCCGGCCCCCGGAATGGACTGCCGCGGAAAAACCGGACCGGATCCGGCCCCCAGAATGGAGTGCCGTGGAATAACCGGACCGGATCCGGCCCCCGGAATGCACTGCCGTGGAAAAAACGGACCGGATCCGGCCACCGGAATGCACTGCCGTGGAAAAACCGGACCAGATCCGGCCCCCGGAATGGACTGCCGCGGAAAAACCGGACCGGATCCGGACCCCGGAACGCAGTGCCGTGGAAAAACCGGACCGGATCCGGCCCCCGGAATGCACTGCCGCGGAAAAACCGGACCGGATCCAGCCCCCGGAATGGCGTGCCGCGGAAAAACCGGACCGGATCCGGCGCCCGGAATGGACTGCCGCGGAAAAACCAGACCGGATCCGGCCCCCGGAACGGACTGCCGCGGAAAAATCCAACCGGATCCGGCACCCGGAATGGAGTGCCGCGGAAAAACCGGACCGAATCCAGCCCCAGGAATGGCGTGCGGCAGAAAATCCGGACCGGATCCGGCCCCCGGAATGGACTGCCGCGGAAAAACCAGACCGGATCCAGCCCCCGGAATGGCGAGCCGCGGAAAAACCGGACCGGATCCGGCCTCCGGAATGGCGAGCCGCGCAAAACCCGGACCGGATCTGGGCCACGGAAAAACCGGACCGGATCGGGCCCCCGGAATGGCATGCCTCGGAAAAACCGGACCGGATCCGGCCCCCGGAACGCAGTGCCGTGGAAAATCCGGACCGGATCCGGCCACCGGAACTCAGTGCCACGGAAAAACCGGACTGGATCCGGCCACCGGAATGCACTGCCGCGGAAAAACCGGACCGGATCCGGCCCCCGGAACTCAGTGCCGCGGAAAATCCGGACCGGATCCGGCCCCCGGAATGGACTGCCGCGGAAAAACCGGACCGGATCCGGCCTCTGGAATGGACTGCCGCGGAAAAACCGGACCGGATCCGGCCTCCGGAATGGAGTGCCGCGGAAAAACCGAACCGGATCCGGACCCCGGAACTCAGTGCCGCGGAAAATCCGGAGCGGATCCGGCCCCCGGAATGGACTGCCGCGGAAAAACCGGACCGGATCCGGCCTCCGAAACGGCGTGCCGCGGAAAAACCGAACCGGATCCGGACCCCGGAACTCAGTGCCGCGGAAAATCCGGACCGGATCCGGCCCCCGGAATGGACTGCCGCGGAAAAACCGGACCGGATCCGGCCTCTGGAATGGACTGCCGCGGAAAAACCGGACCGGATCCGGCCTCCGGAATGGAGTGCCGCGGAAAAACCGGACCGAATCCAGCCCCAGGAATGGCGTGCGGCAGAAAAACCGGACCGGATCTGGGCCGTGGAAAAACCGGACCGGATCCGGCCTCCGAAACGGCGTGCCGCGGAAAAACCGGGCTGGATCCGGCCTCCGAAATGGCGTGCCGCGGAAATAACGGGCCGGATCCGGACCCCGGAATGGCGAGCCGCGCAACACTCGGACCGGATCTGGGCCGCGGAAAAACCGGACCGGGTACGGCCCCCGGAATGCACTGCCGTGGGAAACCCGGACTGGATCCGGCCCCCGGAATGGCGTGCCGCGGAAAAACCGGACCGGATCCGGCCCCCGGAATGGACTGCCGCGGAAAAATCAGACCGGATCCGGCCCCCGGAATGGACTGCCGTGGAAAAACCGGACAGAACCGGGCGGCGGAAAAACAGGACCGGATGCGGCCCCCGGAATGGCGTGCCGCGGAAAAACCGGACCGGATCATGTCCCCGGAATGGCGTGCCGCGGAAAAACCGGACTGGATCCGGCTCCCGGAATGGACTGCCGCGAAAAAACCGGACCGGATCCGGGCCGCGGAAAAACCGGACCGGATCCGGCCCCAGGAACGGACTGCCGCGGAAAAACCGGACCGGATCCGGCACCCGCAACGGTGTGCCGCGGAAAAACCGGACCGGATCCGGCCGCCGGAATGGCGTGCCGCGGAAAAACCGCACAGAACCGGGCCGCGGAAAAACAGGACCGGATCCAGCCCCCGGAATGGACTGCCGCGGAAAAACCAGACCGGATCCGGCCCCCGGAACGGACTGCCGCGGAAAAACCAGACCGGATCCGGCCCCCGGAATGCACTGCCGTGGAATAACCGGACCGGATCTGGCCCCCGGAATGGAGTGCCGCGGAAAAACCGGACCGGATCCGGCCCCCAGAATGGAGTGCCGTGGAAAACCGGACCGGATCCGGTCCCCGGAGTGGCGTGCCGCGGAAAAACCGGACTGGATCCGGCCCCCGGAATGGACTGCCGCGGAAAAACCGGACCGGATGCGGCCCCCGGAATGCATTGCCGTGGAAAAAACGGACCGGATCCGGCCACCGGAATGCACTGCCGTGGAAAAACCGGACCAGATCCGGCCCCCGGAATGGAGTGCCGCGGAAAAACCGGACCGGATCCGGCCCCCGGAACGCAGTGCCGTGGAAAAACCGGACCGGATCCGGCCCCCGGAATGGACTGCCTCGGAAAAACCGGACCAGATCCGGCACCCGGAATGGCGTGCCGCGGAAAATCCGGACCAGATCCGGCCCCCGGAATGGCGAGCCGCGGAAAAAGCGGACCGCATCCGGCCACCGGAATGGACTGCCTCGGAAAAACCGGACCGGATCCGGCCCCCGGAATGGACTGCCGCGGAAAAACCGGACCGGATCCGGCCCCCGGAATGGAGTGCCCAGGAAAAACCGGACCGAATCCAGCCCCAGGAATGGCATTCGGCAGAAAAACCGGACCGGATCCGGGCCGCGGAAAAACCGGACCGGATCCGGCCTCCGAAACGGCGTGCCGCGGAAAAACCGCACCGGATCCGGCCTCCGAAACGACGTGCCGCGGAAAAACCGGGCCGGATCCGGCCCCCGAAACGGCGTGCCGCGGAAAAACCGGGCCGGATCTGGCCTCCGGAATGGAGTGCCGCGGAAAAACCGGACCGGATCCGGCCTCCGGAATGGAGTGCCGCGGAAAAACCGGACCGAATCCAGCCCCAGGAATGGCGTGCGGCAGAAAAACCGGACCGGATCCGGGCCGTGGAAAAACCGGACCGGATCCGGCCTCCGAAACGGCGTGCCGCGGAAAAACCGGGCTGGATCCGGCCTCCGAAATGGCGTGCCGCGGAAATAACGGGCCGGATCCGGACCCCGGAATGGCGAGCCGCGCAACACTCGGACCGGATCTGGGCCGCGGAAAAACCGGACCGGGTACGGCCCCCGGAATGCACTGCCGTGGGAAACCCGGACTGGATCCGGCCCCCGGAATGGCGTGCCGCGGAAAAACCGGACCGGATCCGGCCCCCGGAATGGACTGCCGCGGAAAAATCAGACCGGATACGGCCCCCGGAATGGACTGCCGTGGAAAAACCGGACAGAACCGGGCGGCGGAAAAACAGGACCGGATGCGGCCCCCGGAATGGCGTGCCGCGGAAAAACCGGACCGGATCATGTCCCCGGAATGGCGTGCCGCGGAAAAACCGGACTGGATCCGGCTCCCGGAATGGACTGCCGCGAAAAAACCGGACCGGATCCGGGCCGCGGAAAAACCGGACCGGATCCGGCCCCAGGAACGGACTGCCGCGGAAAAACCGGACCGGATCCGGCACCCGCAACGGTGTGCCGCGGAAAAATCGGACCGGATCCGGCCGCCGGAATGGCGTGCCGCGGAAAAACCGGACAGAACCGGGCCGCGGAAAATTCGGACCAGATCCGGACCCCGGAATGGACTGCCGCGGAAAAACCACACAGAACCGGGCCGCGGAAAAACAGGACCGGATCCAGCCCCCGGAATGGACTGCCGCGGAAAAACCAGACCGGATCCGGCCCCCGGAACGGACTGCCGCGGAAAAACCAGACCGGATCCGGCCCCCGGAATGCACTGCCGTGGAATAACCGGACCGGATCCGGCCCCCGGAATGGAGTGCCGCGGAAAAACCGGACCGGATCCGGCCCCCAGAATGGAGTGCCGTGGAAAACCGGGCCGGATCCGGCCTCCGGAGTGGCATGCCGCGGAAAAACCGGACTGGATCCGGCCCCCGGAATGGACTGCCGCGGAAAAACCGGACCGGATCCGGCCCCCGGAATGGACTGCCGCGGAAAAACCGAACCGGATCCGGACCCCGGAATGCATTGCCGTGGAAAAAACGGACCGGATCCGGCCACCGGAATGCACTGCCGTGGAAAAACCGGACCAGATCCGGCCCCTGGAATGGAGTGCCGCGGAAAAACCGGACCGGATCCGGCCCCCGGAACGCAGTGCCGTGGAAAAACCGGACCGGATCCGGCCCCCGGAATGGACTGCCGCGGAAAAACCGGACCAGATCCGGCACCCGGAATGGCGTGCCGCGGAAAATCCGGACCAGATCCGGCCCCGGAATGGACTGCCGCGGAAAAACCGGACCGCATCCGGCCACCGGAATGGACTGCCGCGGAAAAACCGGACCGGATCCGGCCCCCAGAATGGACTGCCGCGGAAAAACCGGACCGGATCCGGCCCCCGGAATGGAGTGCCCAGGAAAAACCGGACCGAATCCAGCCCCAGGAATGGCATTCGGCAGAAAAACCGGACCGGATCCGGGCCGCGGAAAAACCGGACCGGATCCGGCCTCCTAAACGGCGTGCCGCGGAAAAACCGGACCGGATCCGGCCTCCGAAACGGCGTGCCGCGGAAAAACCGGGCCGGATCCGGCCCCCGAAACGGCGTGCCGCGGAAAAACCGGGCCGGATCTGGCCTCCGAAACGGCGTGCCGCGGAAAAACCGGAACGGATCCGGCCTCCGAAACGGCGTGCCGCGCAAAAACCGGGCCGGATCCGGCCCCCGGAATAGACTGCCGTGGAAAAACCGGACCAGATCCGGCTCCCGGAATGCACTGCCGCGGAAAAACCGGACCGGATCCGGCCCCCGGAACTCAGTGCCACGGAAAATCCTGACCGGATCCGGCCCCGGAATGGCGTGCCGCGGAAAACCCGGACCGGATCCAGCCCCCGGAATGCACTGCCGCGGAATAACTGGACCGGATCCGGCCCCATGAACGGTGTGTCACGGAAAAACCAGACCGGAATCGGCCCCCGGAATGGACTGCCGCGGAAAAACCGGACCAGATCCGGCTCCCGGAATGCACTGCCGTGGAAAAAACAGACCGGATCCAGCCCACGGAATGGACTGCCTCGGAAAAACCGGACAGAACCGGGCGGCGGAACAACAGGACCAGATGCGGCCCCCGGAATGCCGTGCCGCAGAAAAGCCGGACCGGATCTGGTCCCCGGAATGGCATGCCTCGGAAAAACCGGACCGGATCCGGCCCCCGGAATGGAGTGCCGCGGAAAAACCGAATCGGATCCGGACCCGGGAACGCAGTGCCGTGGAAAATCCGGACCGGATCCGGCCACCGGAATGGACGACCGCGGAAAAACCGGACCGGATCCGGCCCCCGGAATGGACTGCCGCGGAAAAACCGGACCGGATCCGGCCTCCGAAACGGCGTGCCGCGGAAAAACCGGGCCGGATCCGGCCTCCGAAACGACGTGCCACGGAAAAACCGGGCCGGATCCGGCCTTCAAAACGGCGTGCCGCGCAAAAACCGGGCCGGATCCGGCCTCCGAAACGGCGTGCCGCAGAAAAACCGGGCCGGGTCCGGCCCCCGGAACGGACTGCCGCGGAAAAACCGGACTGGATCCGGTCCCCAGAATGCCGTGCCGCGGAAAAACCGGACCGGATCCGGCCCCAGGAACGGACTGCCGCGGAATAACTGGACTGGATCCGGCCCCCGGAACGGTGTGTCGCGGAAAAACCGGACCGGAATCGGCCCCCGGAATGGACTGCCGCGGAAAAACCGGACCGGATCCGGCCCCCGGAATGGCGAGCCGCGGAAAAACCGGACCGGATCCAGCCCCCGGAATGGCGAGCCGCGCAAAACCCGGACCGGATCTGGGCCACGGAAAAACCGGACCGGGTACGGCCCCCGGAATGGACTGCCGCAGAAAAACCGGACCGGATCCGGCCCCCGGAACTCAGTGCCGCGGAAAATCCGGACCGGATCCGGCCCCCGGAATGGACTGCCGCGGAAAAACCGGACCGGATCCGGCACCCGGAATGCACTGCCGTGGAAAAAACAGACCGGATCCAGCCCACGGAATGGCGTGCCGCGGAAAAACCGGACCGGATCCGGACCCCGGGATGGACTGCCGCGGAAAAACCGCACAGAACCGGGCAGCGGAAAAACAGGACCAGATGCGGCCCCCGGAATGCCGTGCCGCAGAAAAACCGGACCGGATCTGGTCCCCGGAATGGCATGCCTCGGAAAAACGGGACCGGATCCGGCCCCCGGAATGGAGTGCCACGGAAAAACCGAACGGATCCGGACCCGGGAACGCAGTGCCGTGGAAAATCCGGACCGGATCCGGCCACCGGAATGGACGGCCGCGGAAAAACCGGACAGGATCCGGCGCCCGGAACTCAGTGCCGCGGAAAATCCGGACCGGATCCGGCACCCGGAATCGCGTGCCGCGGAAAAACCGGACTGGATCCGGCCCCCGGAATGGCGTGCCGCGGAAAAACCGGACTGGATCCAGCCCCCGGAATGGCGAGCCGCGCAAAACCCGGACCGGATCTGGGCCACAGAGAAACCGGACCGGATGCGGCCACCGGAATGGACTGCCGCAGAAAAACCGGACCGGATCGGGCCCCCGGAATGGCATGCCTCGGAAAAACCGGACCGGATCCGGCCACCGGAATGGACGGCCGCGGAAAAACCTGACAGGATCCGGCGCCCGGAACTCAATGCCGCGGAAAATCTGGACAGGATCCGGTCCCCGGAATGGACTGCCGCGGAAAAACCGGACCGAATCCAGCCCCAGGAATGGCGTGCGGCAGAAAAACCGGACCGGATCCGGGCCGCAGAAAAACCGGACCGGATCCGGCCTCCGAAACGGCGTGCCGCGGAAATAACGGGCCGGATCCGGCCTCCGAAACGGCGTGCCGTGCAAAAACCGGGCCGGATCCGGCCTCCGAAACGGTGTGCCGCGCAAAAACCGGACCAGATCTGGCCCCCGGAATGGAGTGCCGCGGAAAAACCGGACCGGAATCGGCCCCCGGAATGGACTGCCGCGGAAAAACCGTACCGGATCCAGCCCCCGGAATGCACTGCCGCGGAAAAACCAGACCGGATCCGGCCCCCGGAATGGCGAGCCGCGGAAAAACCGGACCGGATCCGGCCCCCGGAATGGCGTGCCGCAGAAAAACCGGACCGGATCCAGCCCCCGGAATGGCGAGCCGCGCAAAACCCGGACCGGATCTGAGCCACGGAAAAACCGGACCGGATGCGGCCCCCGGAATGGACTGCCGCGGAAAAACCGGACCGGATCCGGCCCCCGGAATGCACTGCCGCGGAAAAACCAGACCGGATCCGGCCCCCGGAATGGCGAGCCGTGGAAAAACCGGACCGGATCCGGCCTCCGGAATGGTGAGCCGCGCAAAACCCGGACCGGATCTGGGCCACGGAAAAACCGGACCGGATCGGGCCCCCGGAATGGCATGCCTCGGAAAAACCGGACCGGATCCGGCCCCCGGAACGCAGTGCCGTGTAAAATCCGGACCGGATCCGGCCACCGGAACTCAGTGCCACGGAAAAACCGGACTGGATCCGGCCACCGGAATGCACTGCCGCGGAAAAACCGGACCGGATCCGGCCCCCGGAATGGACTGCCGCGGAATAACTGGACAGGATCCGGCCCCCGGAACGGTGTGTCGCGGAAAAACCGGACCGGAATCGGCCTCCGGAATGGACTGCCGCGGAAAAACCGGACCGGATCCGGCCCCCCGAATGGACTGCCGCGGAAAAACCGGACCGAATCCAGCCCCAGGAATGGCGTGCGGCAGAAAAATCGGACCGGATCCGGGCCGCGGAAAAACCGGACCGGATCCGGCCTCCGAAACGGCGTGCCGCGGAAAAACCGGACCGGATCCGGCCTCCGAAACGGCGTGCCGCGGAAATAACGGGCCGGATCCGGACCCCGGAATGGCGAGCCGCGAAAAACTCGGACCGGATCAGGGCCGCAGAAAAACCGGACCGGGTACGGCCACCGGAATGGCGTGCCGCGGAAAAACCGGACCGGATCCGGCCCCCGGAATGGACTGCCGCGGAAAAATCAGACCGGATCTGGCCCCCGGAATGGACTGCCGTGGAAAAACCGGACAGAACCGGGCGGCGGAAAAACAGGACCGGATGCGGCCCCCGGAATGGCGTGCCGCGGAAAAACCGGACCGGATCATGTCCCCGGAATGGCGTGCCGCGGAAAAACCGGACAGGATCCGGCTCACGGAATGGACTGCCGCGAAAAAACCGGACCGGATCCGGGCCGCGGAAAAACCGGACCGGATCCGGCCCCCGGAATGGCGTGCCGCGGAAAAACCGGACCGGATCCGGCCCCAGGAACGGACTGCCGCGGAAAAACCGGACTGGATCCGGTCCCCAGAATGGCGTGCCACGGAAAAACCGGACCGGATCCGGCACCCGCAACGGTGTGCCGCGGAAAAATCGGACCGGATCCGGCCGCCGGAATGGCGTGCCGCGGAAAAACCGGACAGAACCGGGCCGCGGAAAATTCGGACCAGATCCGGACCCCGGAATGGTGTACCACGGAAAAACCGGACCGGATCCGGCCCCCGGAATGGACTGCCGCGGAAAAACCGGACAGAACCGGGCCGCGGAAAAACCGGACCGGATCCGGCCCCCGGAAAGGACTGCCGCGGAAAAACCGGACCGGATCCGGCTCCCGGAATGCACTGCCGTGGAAAAACCGGACCGGATCCGGCCCCCAGAATGGCGTGCCGCGGAAAAACCGGACCGGATCCGGCCCCCGGAATGGCGTGCCGCGGAAAAACCGGACCGGATCCAGCCCCCGGAATGGCGAGCCGCGCAAAACCCGGACCGGATCTGGGCCACGGAAAAACCGGACCGGATCGGGCCCCCGGAATGGCATGCCTCGGAAAAACCGGACCGGATCCGGCCCCCGGAATGGAGTGCCGCGGAAAAACCGAACCGGATCCGGACCCGGGAACGCAGTGCCGTGGAAAATCCGGACCGGATCCGGCCACCGGAATGAACTGCCGCGGAAAAACCGGACCGGATCCGGCCCCCGGAATGCACTGCCGTGGAAAAACCGGACCGGATCCAGCCCCCGGAATGGCGAGCCGCGCAAAACCCGGACCGGATCTGGGCCACGGAAAAACCGGACCGGGTACGGCCCCCGGAATGGACTGCCGCAGAAAAACCGGACCGGATCGGGCTCCCGGAATGGCATGCCTCGGAAAAACCGGACCGGATCCGGCCCCCGGAATGGAGTGCCGCGGAAAAACCGAACCGGATCCGGACCCCGGAACTCAGTGCCGCGGAAAATCCGGACCGGATCCGGCCCCCGGAATGGAGTGCCGCGGAAAAACCGGACCAGATCCGGCCTCTGGAATGGACTGCCGCGGAAAAACCGGACCGGATCCGGCCTCCGGAATGGAGTGCCGCGGAAAAACCGGACCGAATCCAGCCCCAGGAATGGCGTGCGGCAGAAAAACCGGACCGGATCCGGGCCGTGGAAAAACCGGACCGGATCCGGCCTCCGAAACGGCGTGCCGCGGAAAAACCGGGCTGGATCCGGCCTCCGAAATGGCGTGCCGCGGAAATAACGGGCCGGATCCGGACCCCGGAATGGCGAGCCGCGCAACACTCGGACCGGATCTGGGCCGCGGAAAAACCGGACCGGGTACGGCCCCCGGAATGCACTGCCGTGCGAAACCCGGACTGGATCCGGCCCCCGGAATGGCGTGCCGCGGAAAAACCGGACCGGATCCGGCCCCCGGAATGGACTGCCGCGGAAAAATCAGACCGGATACGGCCCCCGGAATGGACTGCCGTGGAAAAACCGGACAGAACCGGGCGGCGGAAAAACAGGACCGGATGCGGCCCCCGGAATGGCGTGCCGCGGAAAAACCGGACCGGATCATGTCCCCGGAATGGCGTGCCGCGGAAAAACCGGACTGGATCCGGCTCCCGGAATGGACTGCCGCGAAAAACCGGACCGGATCCGGGCCGCGGAAAAACCGGACCGGATCCGGCCCCAGGAACGGACTGCCGCGGAAAAACCGGACCGGATCCGGCACCCGCAACGGTGTGCCGCGGAAAAATCGGACCGGATCCGGCCGCCGGAATGGCGTGCCGCGGAAAAACCGGACAGAACCGGGCCGCGGAAAATTCGGACCAGATCCGGACCCCGGAATGGACTGCCGCGGAAAAACCGCACAGAACCGGGCCGCGGAAAAACAGGACCGGATCCAGCCCCCGGAATGGACTGCCGCGGAAAAACCAGACCGGATCCGGCCCCCGGAACGGACTGCCGCGGAAAAACCAGACCGGATCCGGCCCCCGGAATGCACTGCCGTGGAATAACCGGACCGGATCCGGCCCCAGGAACGGACTGCCGCGGAAAAACCGGACCGGATCCGGCCCCCAGAATGGAGTGCCGTGGAAAACCGGACCGGATCCGGTCCCCGGAGTGGCGTGCCGCGGAAAAACCGGACTGGATCCGGCCCCCGGAATGGACTGCCGCGGAAAAACCGGACCGGATCCGGCCCCTGGAATGCATTGCCGTGGAAAAAACGGACCGGATCCGGCCACCGGAATGCACTGCCGTGGAAAAACCGGACCAGATCCGGCCCCCGGAATGGAGTGCCGCGGAAAAACCGGACCGGATCCGGCCCCCGGAACGCAGTGCCGTGGAAAAACCGGACCGGATCCGGCCCCCGGAATGGACTGCCTCGGAAAAACCGGACCAGATCCGGCACCCGGAATGGCGTGCCGCGGAAAATCCGGACCAGATCCGGCCCCCGGAATGGACTGCCGCGGAAAAACCGGACCGGATCCGGCCCCCAGAATGGACTGCCTCGGAAAAACCGGACCGGATCCGGCCCCCGGAATGGACTGCTGCGGAAAAACCGGACCGGATCCGGCCCCCGGAATGGCATTCGGCAGAAAAACCGGACCGGATCCGGGCCGCGGAAAAACCGGACCGGATCCGGCCTCCGAAACGGCGTGCCGCGGAAAAACCGCACCGGATCCGGCCTCCGAAACGACGTGCCGCGGAAAAACCGGGCCGGATCCGGCCCCCGAAACGGCGTGCCGCGGAAAAACCGGGCCGGATCTGGCCTCCGGAATGGAGTGCCGCGGAAAAACCGGACCGGATCCGGCCTCCGGAATGGAGTGCCGCGGAAAAACCGGACCGAATCCAGCCCCAGGAATGGCGTGCGGCAGAAAAACCGGACCGGATCCGGGCCGTGGAAAAACCGGACCGGATCCGGCCTCCGAAACGGCGTGCCGCGGGAAAACCGGGCTGGATCCGGCCTCCGAAATGGCGTGCCGCGGAAATAACGGGCCGGATCCGGACCCCGGAATGGCGAGCCGCGCAACACTCGGACCGGATCTGGGCCGCGGAAAAACCGGACCGGGTACGGCCCCCGGAATGCACTGCCGTGGGAAACCCGAACTGGATCCGGCCCCCGGAATGGACTGCCGCGGAAAAATCAGACCGGATACGGCCCCCGGAATGGACTGCCGTGGAAAAACCGGACAGAACCGGGCGGCGGAAAAACAGGACCGGATGCGGCCCCCGGAATGGCGTGCCGCGGAAAAACCGGACCGGATCATGTCCCCGGAATGGCGTGCCGCGGAAAAACCGGACTGGATCCGGCTCCCGGAATGGACTGCCGCGAAAAAACCGGACCGGATCCGGGCCGCGGAAAAACCGGACCGGATCCGGCCCCAGGAACGGACTGCCGCGGAAAAACCGGACCGGATCCGGCACCCGCAACGGTGTGCCGCGGAAAAATCGGACCGGATCCGGCCGCCGGAATGGCGTGCCGCGGAAAAACCGGACAGAACCGGGCCGCGGAAAATTCGGACCAGATCCGGACCCCGGAATGGACTGCCGCGGAAAAACCGCACAGAACCGGGCCGCGGAAAAACAGGACCGGATCCAGCCCCCGGAATGGACTGCCGCGGAAAAACCAGACCGGATCCGGCCCCCGGAACGGACTGCCGCGGAAAAACCAGACCGGATCCGGCCCCCGGAATGCACTGCCGTGGAATAACCGGACCGGATCCGGCCCCCGGAATGGAGTGCCGTGGAAAACCGGGCCGGATCCGGCCTCCGGAGTGGCGTGCCGCGGAAAAACCGGACTGGATCCGGCCCCCGGAATGGACTGCCGCGGAAAAACCGGACCGGATCCGGCCCCCGGAATGGACTGCCGCGGAAAAACCGGACCGGATCCGGCCCCCGGAATGCATTGCCGTGGAAAAAACGGACCGGATCCGGCCACCGGAATGCACTGCCGTGGAAAAACCGGACCAGATCCGGCCCCCGGAATGGAGTGCCGCGGAAAAACCGGACCGGATCCGGCACCCGGAACGCAGTGCCGTGGAAAAACCGGACCGGATCCGGCCCCCGGAATGGACTGCCTCGGAAAAACCGGACCAGATCCGGCACCCGGAATGGCGTGCCGCGGAAAATCCGGACCAGATCCGGCCCCGGAATGGACTGCCGCGGAAAAACCGGACCGCATCCGGCCACCGGAATGGACTGCCTCGGAAAAACCGGACCGGATCCGGCCCCCGGAATGGACTGCCGCGGAAAAACCGGACCGGATCCGGCCCCCGGAATGGAGTGCCCAGGAAAAACCGGACCGAATCCAGCCCCAGGAATGGCATTCGGCAGAAAAACCGGACCGGATCCGGGCCGCGGAAAAACCGGACCGGATCCGGCCTCCTAAACGGCGTGCCGCGGAAAAACCGGACCGGATCCGGCCTCCGAAACGGCGTGCCGCGGAAAAACCGGGCCGGATCCGGCCTCCGAAACGGCGTGCCGCTAAAAAACCGGACCGGATCTGGCTTCCGAAACGGCGTGCCGCTAAAAAACCGGACCGGATTCGGCCTCCGAAACGGCGTGCCGCGGAAAAACCGGGCTGGATCCGGCCTCCGAAACGGTGTGCCGCGCAAAAACCGGACTGGATCCGGCCTCCGAAATGGCGTGCCGCGGAAAAACCGGAACGGATCCGGCCTCCGAAACGGCGTGCCGCGCAAAAACCGGGCCGGATCCGGCCCCCGGAATAGACTGCCATGGAAAAACTGGACCGGATCCGGCCTCCGAAACGGCGTGCCGCGGAAAAACCGGACCGGATCCGGCCCCCGGAACTCAGTGCCGCGGAAAATCCGGACCGGATCCGGCCCCGGAATGGCGTGCCGCGGAAAACCCGGACCGGATCCAGCCCCCGGAATGCACTGCCGCGGAATAACTGGACCGGATCCGGCCCCATGAACGGTGTGTCACGGAAAAACCAGACCGGAATCGGCCCCCGGAATGGACTGCCGCGGAAAAACCGGACCAGATCCGGCTCCCGGAATGCACTGCCGTGGAAAAAACAGACCGGATCCAGCCCACGGAATGGACTGCCTCGGAAAAACCGGACAGAACCGGGCGGCGGAAAAACAGGACCAGATGCGGCCCCCGGAATGCCGTGCCGCAGAAAAGCCGGACCGGATCTGGTCCCCGGAATGGCATGCCTCGGAAAAACCGGACCGGATCCGGCCCCCGAATGGAGTGCCGCGGCAAAACCGAACCGGATCAGGACCCGGGAACGCAGTGCCGTGGAAAATCCGGACCGGATCCGGCCACCGGAATGGACGACCGCGGAAAAACCGGACCGGATCCGGCCCCCGGAATGGACTGCCGCGGAAAAACCGGACCGGATCCGGCCTCCGAAACGGCGTGCCGCGGAAAAACCGGGCCGGATCCGGCCTCCGAAACGACGTGCCACGGAAAAACCGGGCCGGATCCGGCCTTCAAAACGGCGTGCCGCGGAAAAACCGGGCCGGGTCCGGCCCCCGGAACGGACTGCCGCGGAAAAACCGGACTGGATCCGGTCCCCAGAATGCCGTGCCGCGGAAAAACCGGACCGGATCCGGCCCCAGGAACGGACTGCCGCGGAATAACTGGACTGGATCCGGCCCCCGGAACGGTGTGTCGCGGAAAAACCGGACCGGAATCGGCCCCCGGAATGGACTGCCGCGGAAAAACCGGACCGGATCCGGCCCCCGGAATGGCGAGCCGCGGAAAAACCGGACCGGATCCAGCCCCCGGAATGGCGAGCCGCGCAAAACCCGGACCGGATCTGGGCCACGGAAAAACCGGACCGGGTACGGCCCCCGGAATGGACTGCCGCAGAAAAACCGGACCGGATCCGGCCCCCGGAACTCAGTGCCGCGGAAAATCCTGACCGGATCCGGCCCCCGGAATGGACTGCCGCGGAAAAACCGGACCGGATCCGGCCCCCGGAATGCACTGCCGTGGAAAAAAAAGACCGGATCCAGCCCACGGAATGGCGTGCCGCGGAAAAACCGGACCGGATCCGGCCCCCGGAATGGACTGCCTCGGAAAAACCGCACAGAACCGGGCGGCGGAAAAACAGGACCAGCTGCGGCCCCCGGAATGCCGTGCCGCAGAATAACCGGACCGGATCTGGTCCCCGGAATGGCATGCCTCGGAAAAACGGGACCGGATCCGGCCCCCGGAATGGAGTGCCGCGGAAAAACCGAACGGATCCGGACCAGGGAACGCAGTGCCGTGGAAAATCCGGACCGGATCCGGCCACCGGAATGGACGGCCGCGGAAAAACCGGACAGGATCCGGCGCCCGGAACTCAGTGCTGCGGAAAATCTGGACAGGATCCGGTCCTCGGAATGGACTGCCGCGGAAAAACCGGACCGAATCCAGCCCCAGGAATGGCGTGCGGCAGAAAAACCGGACCGGATCCGGCCTCCGAAACGGCGTGCCGCTAAAAAACCGGACCGGATCCGGCCTCCGAAACGGCGTGCCGCAGAAAAACCGGGCTGGATCCGGCCTCCGAAACGGTGTGCCGCGCAAAAACCGGACCGGATCCGGCCTCCGAAATGGCGTGCCGCGGAAATACCGGGCCGGATCCGGCCTCCGAAACGGCGTGCCGTGGAAAAACCGGGCCGGATCCGGCCCCCGGAATAGACTGCCGTGGAAAAACCGGACCGGATCCGGCCACCGGAATGGACTGCCGCGGAAAAACCGGACCGGATCCGGACCCCGGGATGGACTGCCGTGGAAAAACCGGACCGGATCCGGCGCCCGGAATGGCGTGCCGCGGAAAAACCGGACCGGATCCGGCGCCCGGAATGGACTGCCGCGGAAAAACCGGAACGGAATCGGCCCCCGGAATGGACTGCCGCGGAAAAACCGGACCGGATCCGGCCCCCGGAATGGCGAGCCGCGGAAAAACCGGACCGGATCCAGCCCCCGGAATGGCGAGCCGCGCAAAACCCGGACCGGATCTGGGCCACGGAAAAACCGGACCGGGTACGGCCCCCGGAATGGACTGCCGTGGAAAAACCGGACCGGATCCGGAGCCCGGAATGGACTGCCGCGGAAAATCCGGACCGGATCCGGCCACCGGAATGGACTGCCGCGGAAAAACCTGACCGGATCTGGCCCCCGGAACTCAGTGCCGCGGAAAATCCGGACCGGATCCGGCCCCCGGAATGGACTGCCGCGGAAAAACCGGACCGGATCCGGCCCCCGGAATGAACTGCCGTGGAAAAACCAGACCAGATCCAGCCCACGGAATGGCGTGCCGCGGAAATACCGGGCCGGATCCGGCCTCCGAAACGGCGTGCCGTGGAAAAACCGGACCGGATCCGGCCCCCGGAATAGACTGCCGTGGAAAAACCGGACCGGATCCGGCCACCGGAATGGACTGCCGCGGAAAAACCGGACCGGATCCGGACCCCGGGATGGACTGCCGTGGAAAAACCGGACCGGATCCGGCGCCCGGAATGGCGTGCCGCGGAAAAACCGGACCGGATCCGGCGCCCGGAATGGACTGCCGCGGAAAAACCGGAACGGAATCGGCCCCCGGAATGGACTGCCGCGGAAAAACCGGACCGGATCCGGCCCCCGGAATGGCGAGCCGCGGAAAAACCGGACCGGATCCAGCCCCCGGAATGGCGAGCCGCGCAAAACCCGGACCGGATCTGGGCCACGGAAAAACCGGACCGGGTACGGCCCCCGGAATGGACTGCCGTGGAAAAACCGGACCGGATCCGGAGCCCAAAATGGACTGCCGCGGAAAATCCGGACCGGATCCGGCCACCGGAATGGACTGCCGCGGAAAAACCTGACCGGATCTGGCCCCCGGAACTCAGTGCCGCGGAAAATCCGGACCGGATCCGGCCCCCGGAATGGACTGCCGCGGAAAAACCGGACCGGATCCGGCCCCCGGAATGAACTGCCGTGGAAAAAACAGACCAGATCCAGCCCACGGAATGGCATGCCGTGGAAAAACCGGACCGCATCCGGCCCCCGGAATGGACTGCCGCGGAAAAACCGGACCGCATCCGGCCCCCGGAATGGACTGCCTCGGAAAAACCGAACAGAACCGGGCGGCGGAACGGTGTGCCGCGGAAAAACCGGACCGGATCCGGCCCCCGGAATGGACCGCCACGGAAAAACCGGACCGGATCCGGCCCCCGGAATGCACTGCCGTGGAAAAACCGGACCAGATTCGGCCACCGGAATGGACTGCCGCAGAATAACCGGACCGGATCCGGGCCGCGGAAAAACCGGACCGCATCCGGCCCCCGGAATGGCGTGCCGCGGAAAAACCGGACCGGATCTGGCCCCCAGAATGCACTGCCGCGGAATAACCAGACCGGATCCGGCCCCCGGAATGGTGTGCCGCGGAAAAACCGGACCGGATCCGGCCCCCGGAATGGACTGCCGCGGAAAAACCGGACCGGATCCGGCCCCCGGAATGGCGAGCCGCGGAAAAACCGGACCGGATCCGGCCCCCGGAATGGACTGCCACGGAAAAACCGGACCGGATCCGGCCCCCGGAATGGCGAGCCGCGCAAAACCCAGACCGGATCTGGGCCGCGGAAAAACCGGACCGGGTACGGCACCCGGAATGGACTGCTGTGGAAAAACTGGACTGGATCCGGCCCCCGGAATGGCGTGCCGCGAAAAACCGTACCGGATCCGGCCCCCGGAATGGACTGCCGCGGAAAAACCGGACCGGATCCGGCCCCCGGAATGGAGTGCCCAGGAAAAACCGGACCGAATCCAGCCCCAGGAATGGCGTGCGGCAGAAAAACCGGGCCGGATCCGGCCTCCGAAACGGCGTGCCGCGCAAAAACCGGGCCGGATCCAGCCTCCGAAACGGCGTGCCGCGGAAAAACCGGGCCGGATCCGGCCTCCAAAACGGCGTGCCGCGCAAAAACCGGGCCGGATCCGGCCTCCGAAACGGCGTGCCATGGAAAAACTGGACCGGATCCGGCCTCCGAAACGGCGTGCCGCTAAAAAACCGGACCGGATCAGCCTCCGAAACGGCGTGCTGCGGAAAAACCGGGCTGGATCCGGCCTCCGAAACGGTGTGCCGCGCAAAAACCGGACCGGATCCGGCCTCCGAAATGGCGTGCCGCGGAAATACCGGACCGGATCCGGCCTCCGAAACGGCGTGCCACGGAAAAACCGGGCCGGATCCGGCCTCCAAAACGGCGTGCCGCGGAAAAACCGGGCCGGATCCGGCCCCCGGAATAGACTGCCGTGGAAAAACCGGACCAGATCCGGCCACCGGAATGGACTGCCGTGGAAAAACTGGACCGGATCCGGGCCGTGGAAAAACCGGACCAGATCCGGCCCCCGGAATGCACTGCCGTGGAAAAACCGGACCGGATCCGGCCCCGGAATGGCGTGCCGCGGAAAAACCGGACCGGATCCGGCCCCCGGAATGCACTGCCACGGAATAACCGGACCGGATCCGGCCCACGGAACGGACTGCCGCGGAAAAACAGGACCGGATCCGGCCCCCGGAATGGCGAGCCGCGGAAAAACCGGACCGGATCCGGCCCCCGGAATGGACTGCCACGGAAAAACCGGACCGGATCCGGCCCCCGGAATGGCGAGCCGCGCAAAACCCAGACCGGATCTGGGCCGCGGAAAAACCGGACCGGGTACGGCACCCGGAATGGACTGCCGTGGAAAAACTGGACTGGATCCGGCCCCCGGAATGGCGTGCCGCGAAAAACCGGACAGGATCCGGCCCCCGGAATGGACTGCCGCGGAAAAATCAGACCGGATCCGGCCCCCGGAATGGACTGCCGCGGAAAAACCGGACAGAACCGGGCCGCGGAAAAACCCGGCCGGATGCGACCCCCGGAATGGCGTGCCGCGGAAAAACCGAACCGGATCCGGACCCCGGAATGGCATGCCGTGGAAAAACCGGACCGGATCCGGCCCCCGGAATGGACTGCCCAGGAAAAACCGGACCGGATCCGGCCCCCGGAATGGCGTGCGGCAGAAAAACCGGACCGGATCTGGGCCGCGGAATGTACTGCCGCGGAAAAACCGGACCGGATCCGGCCCCCGAATGGACTGCCGCGGAAAAATCAGACCGGATCCGGCCCCCGGAATGGACTGCCTCGGAAAAACTGGACAGAACCGGCCCGCGGAAAAACAGGACCGGATGCGGCCACCGGAATGGACTGCCGCGGAAAAACCGAACCGGATCCGGACCCCGGAACGCAGTGCCGTGGAAAAACCGGACCGGATCCGGCCACCGGAATGGACGGCCGCGGAAAAACCGGACAGGATCCGGCGCCCGGAACTCAGTGCCGCGGAAAATCCGGACCGGATCCGGCCCCCGGAATGGACTGCCGCGGAAAAACCGGACCGGATCCGGCCCCCGGAATGGAGTGCCCAGGAAAAACCGGACCGAATCCAGCCCCAGGAATGGCGTGCGGCAGAAAAACCGGGCCGGATCCGGCCTCCGAAACGGCGTGCCGCGCAAAAACCGGGCCGGATCCAGCCTCCGAAACGGCGTGCCGCGGAAAAACCGGGCCGGATCCGGCCTCCGAAACGGCGTGCCGCGCAAAAACCGGGCCGGATCCGGCCTCCGAAACGGCGTGCCATGGAAAAACTGGACCGGATCCGGCCTCCGAAACGGCGTGCCGCTAAAAAACCGGACCGGATCAGCCTCCGAAACGGCGTGCTGCGGAAAAACCGGGCTGGATCCGGCCTCCGAAACGGTGTGCCGCGCAAAAACCGGACCGGATCCGGCCTCCGAAATGGCGTGCCGCGGAAATACCGGACCGGATCCGGCCTCCGAAACGGCGTGCCACGGAAAAACCGGGCCGGATCCGGCCTCCAAAACGGCGTGCCGCGGAAAAACCGGGCCGGATCCGGCCCCCGGAATGCACTGCCGTGGAAAAACCGGACCAGATCCGGCCACCGGAATGGACTGCCGTGGAAAAACTGGACCGGATCCGGGCCGTGGAAAAACCGGACCAGATCCGGCCCCCGGAATGCACTGCCGTGGAAAAACCGGACCGGATCCGGCCCCGGAATGGCGTGCCGCGGAAAAACCGGACCGGATCCGGCCCCCGGAATGCACTGCCACGGAATAACCGGACCGGATCCGGCCCACGGAACGGACTGCCGCGGAAAAACAGGACCGGATGCGGCCCCCGGAATGGAGTGCCGCGGAAAAACCGAACCGGATCCGGACCCCGGAACGCAGTGCCGTGGAAAAACCGGACCGGATCCGGCCACCGGAATGGACGGCCGCGGAAAAACCGGACAGGATCCGGCGCCTGGAACTCAGTGCCGCGGAAAATCCGGACCGGATCCGGCCCCTGGAATGGACTGCCGTGGAAAAACTGGACCGGATCCGGCCTCCGGAATGGAGTGCCCAGGAAAAACCGGACCGAATCCAGCCCCAGGAATGGCGTGCGGCAGAAAAACCAGACCGGATCCGGCCTCCGAAACGGCGTGCCGCGGAAAAACCGGACCGTATCCGGCCTCCGAAACGGCGTGCCGCGGAAAAACCGGGCCGGATCCGGCCTCCGAAACGGCGTGCCGCGGAAAAACCGGGCCGGGTCCGGCCTCCGAAACGGCGTGCCGCGGAAAAACCGGGCCGGGTCCGGCCTCCGAAACGGCGTGCCGCGGAAAAACCGGGCTGGATCCGGCCCCCGGAATAGACTGCCGTGGAAAAACCGGACCAGATCCGGCCCCCGGAATGCACTGCCGCGGAAAAACCGGACCGGATCCGGCCCCCGGAACGGACTGCCGTGGAAAAACCGGACCGGAATCGGCCCCCGGAATGGACTGCCGCGGAAAAACCAGACCGGATCCGGCCCCCGGAATAGCGAGCCGCGGAAAAAACGGACCGGATCCAGCCCCCGGAATGGCGAGCTGCGCAAAACCCGGACCGGATCTGGGCCACGGAAAAACCGGACCGGGTACGGCCCCCGGAACGGACTGCCGTGGAAAAACCGGACTGGATCCGGCCCCCGGAATGGACTGCCGCGGAATAAGCGGACCGGATCTGGCCCCCGGAACTCAGTGCCGCGGAAAAACCGGACCGGATCCGGCCCCCGGAGTGGACAGCCGCGGAAAAACCGGACCGGATCCGGCCCCCGGAATGCACTGCCGTGGAAAAACCAGACCGGATGCACCCTCCGGAATGGTGTGCCGCGGAAAAACCGGACCGGATCCAGACCCCGGAATGGCGAGCCGCGGAAAAACCGGACCGGATCCGGCCTCCGGAATAGACTGCCTCGGAAAAACCGGACAGAACCGGGCGGCGGAAAAACCGGACCGGATGCGGCCCCCGGAATGGACTGCCGCAGAAAAACCGGACCGGATCTGGTCCCCGGAATGGCATGCCTCGGAAAAACCGGACCGGATCCGGCCCCCGGAATGGAGTGCCGCGGAAAAACCGAACCGGATCCGAACCCGGGAACGCAGTGCCGTGGAAAATCCGGACCGGATCCGGCCACCGGAACTCAGTGCCACGGAAAAACCGGACAGGATCCGGCGCCCGGAACTCAGTGCCGCGGAAAATCCGGACCGCATCCGGCCCCCGGAATGGACTGCCACGGAAAAACCGGACCGGATCCGGCCTACGGAATGGACTGCCGCGGAAAAACCGGACCGGATCCGGCCTCCGGAATGGAGTGCCGCGGAAAAACCGGACCGAATCCAGCCCCAGGAATGGCGTGCGGCAGAAAAACCGGACCGGATCCGGGCCGCGGAAAAACCGGACCGGATCCGGACCCCGAATGCACTGCCGCAGAAAAAACGGACCGGATCCGGCTCCCGGAATGGACTGCCTCGGAAAAACCGGACAGAACCGGGCGGCGGAAAAACAGGACCGGATGCGGCCCCCGGAATGGACTGCCGTGGAAAAACCGGACCGGATCCGGAGCCCGGAATGGACTGCCGCGGAAAATCCGGACCGGATCTGGCCACCGGAATGGACTGCCGCGGAAAAACCGGACCGGATCTGGCCAACGAAACTCAGTGCCGCGGAAAATCCGGACCGTATCCGGCCCCCGGAATGGACTGCCGCGGAAAAACCGGACCGGATCCGGCCCCCGGAATGCACTGCCGTGGAAAAACCAGACCGGATCCAGCCCACGGAATGGCATGCCGCGGAAAAAACGGACCGGATCCGGCCCCCGGAATGGACTGCCGCGGAAAAACCGGACCGCATCCGGCCCCCGGAATGGACTGCCTCGGAAAAACCGGACAGAACCGGGCGGCGGAACGGTGTGCCGTGGAAAAACCGGACCGGATCCGGCCCCCGGAATGGACTGCCTCGGAAAAACCGGACAGAACCGGGCGGCGGAATGGCATGCCGCGGAAAAACCGGACAGGATCCGGCGCCCGGAACTCAGTGCCGCGGAAAATCTGGACAGGATCCGGTCCCCGGAATGGACTGCCGCGGAAAAACCGGACCGAATCCAGCCCCAGGAATGGCGTGCGGCAGAAAAACCGGACCGGATCCGGGCCGCAGAAAAACCGGACCGGATCCGGCCTCCGAAACGGCGTGCCGCGGAAAAACCGGACCGGATCCGGCCTCCGAAATGGCGTGCCGCGGAAATAACGGGCTGGATCCGGACCCCGGAATGGCGAGCCGCGCAAAACTCGGACCGGATCTGGGCCACGGAAAAACCGGACCGGGTACGGCCCCCGGAATGGACTGCCGTGGAAAAACCGGACTGGATCCGGCCCCCGGAATGGCGTGCCGCAGAAAAACCGGGCTGGATCCGGCCTCCGAAACTGCGTGCCGCGGAAAAACCGGGCCGGATCCGGCCTCCGAAACGGCGTGCCGCGGAAAAACCGGACCGGATCCGGCCTCCGAAACGGCGTGCCGCTAAAAAACCGGACCGGATCCGGCCTCCGAAACGGCGTGCCGCAGAAAAACCGGGCTGGATCCGGCCTCCGAAACGGTGTGCCGCGCAAAAACCGGACCGGATCCGGCCTCCGAAATGGCGTGCCGCGGAAATACCGGGCCGGATCCGGCCTCCGAAACGGCGTGCCGTGGAAAAACCGGACCGGATCCGGCCCCCGGAATAGACTGCCGTGGAAAAACCGGACCAGATCCGGCCACCGGAATGGACTGCCGCGGAAAAACCGGACCGGATCCGGACCCCGGGATGGACTGCCGTGGAAAAACCGGACCGGATCCGGCCCCCGGAATGCACTGCCGTGGAAAAACCGGACCAGATTCGGCCACCGGAATGGACTGCCGCGGAAAAACCGGACCGGATCAGGGCCGCGGAAAAACCGGACCGCATCCGGCCCCCGGAATGGCGTACCGCGGAAAAACCGGACCGGATCTGGCCCCCAGAATGCACTGCCGCGGAATAACCAGACCGGATCCGGCCCCCGGAACGGTGTGCCGCGGAAAAACCGGACCGGATCCGGCCCCCGGAATGGACTGCCGCGGAAAAACCGGACCGGATCCGGCCCCCGGAATGGCGAGCCGCGCAAAACCCAGACCGGATCTGGGCCGCGGAAAAACCGGACCGGATCCGGCCCCCGGAATGGCGTGCCGCGGAAAAACCGGAACGGAATCGGCCCCCGGAATGGACTGCCGCGGAAAATCCGGACCGGATCCGGCCCCCGGAATGGCGAGCCGCGGAAAAAACGGACCGGATCCAGCCCCCGGAATGGCGAGCCGCGCAAAACCCGGACCGGATCTGGGCCACGGAAAAACCGGACCGGGTACGGACCCCGGAATGGACTGCCGTGGAAAAACCGGACCGGATCCGGAGCCCGGAATGGACTGCCGCGGAAAATCCGGACCGGATCCGGCACCCGGAATCGCGTGCCGCGGAAAAACCGGACCGGATCTGGCCCCCGGAACTCAGTGCCGCGGAAAATCCGGACCGGATCCGGCCCCCGGAATGGACTGCCGCGGAAAAACCGGACAGGATCCGGCCCCCGGAATGAACTGCCGCGGAAAAACCAGACCGGATCCAGCCCACGGAATGGCATGCCGCGGAAAAAACGGACCGGATCCGGCCCCCAAAATGGACTGCCGCGGAAAAACCGGACAGAACCGGGCGGCGGAACGGTGTGCCGCGGAAAAACCGGACCGGATCCGGCCCCCGGAATGGACTGCCGCAGAAAAACCGGACCGGATCCGGCCCCCGGAATGCACTGCCGTGGAAAAACCGGACCAGATTCGGCCACCGGAATGGACTGCCGCAGAATAACCGGACCGGATCCGGGCCGCGGAAAAACCGGACCGCATCCGGCCCCAGGAATGGCGTGCCGCGGAAAAACCGGACCGGATCTGGCCCCCAGAATGCACTGCCGCGGAATAACCAGACCGGATCCGGCCCCCGGAACGGTGTGCCGCGGAAAAACCGGACCGGATCCGGCCCCCGGAATGGACTGCCGCGGAAAAACCGGACCGGATCCGGCCCCCGGAATGGCGAGCCGCGGAAAAACCGGACCGGATCCGGCCCCAGGAATGGACTGCCACGGAAAAACCGGACCGGATCCGGCCCCCGGAATGGCGAGCCGCGCAAAACCCAGACCGGATCTGGACCGCGGAAAAACCGGACCGGGTACAGCACCCGGAATGGACTGCCGTGGAAAAACTGGACTGGATCCGGCCCCCGGAATGGCGTGCCGCGAAAAACCGGACAGGATCCGGCCCCCGGAATGGACTGCCGCGGAAAAATCAGACCGGATCCGGCCCCCGGAATGGACTGCCGCGGAAAAACCGGACAGAACCGGGCCGCGGAAAAACCCGGCCGGATGCGACCCCCGGAATGGCGTGCCGCGGAAAAACCGAACCGGATCCGGAGCCCGGAATGGCGTTCCGTGGAAAAACCGGACCGGATCCGGCCTCCGGAATGGCGTGCTGCGGAAAAACCAGACCGGATCCGGCCGCCGGAATAGCGTGCCGCGGAAAAACCGGACCGGATCCGGCCCCCGGAATGGACTGCCGCGGAAAAACCGGACCGGATCCGGCCCACGGAATGCACTGCCGTGGAAAAACCAGACCGGATCCGGCCCACGGAATGGCATGCCGCGGAAAAACCGGACCGGATCCGGCCCCCGGAATGGCGTGCGGCAGAAAAACCGGACCGGATCTGGGCCGCGGAATGGACTGCCACGGAAAAACCGGACCGGATCCGGCCCCCGAATGGACTGCCGCGGAAAAATCAGACCGGATCCGGCCCCCGGAATGGACTGCCTCGGAAAAACCGGACAGAACCGGGCCGCGGAAAAACAGGACCGGATGCGGCCACCGGAATGGACTGCCGCGGAAAAACCGAACCGGATCCGGACCCCGGAACGCAGTGCCGTGGAAAAACCGGACCGGATCCGGCCACCGGAATGGACGGCCGCGGAAAAACCGGACAGGATCCGGCGCCCGGAACTCAGTGCCGCGGAAAATCCGGACCGGATCCGGCCCCCGGAATGGAGTGCGGCAGAAAAACCGGACCGGATCCGGCCCCCGGAATGGAGTGCCCAGGAAAAACCGGACCGAATCCAGCCCCAGGAATGGCGTGCGGCAGAAAAACCGGGCCGGATCCGGCCTCCGAAACGGCGTGCCGCTAAAAAACCGGGCCGGATCCAGCCTCCGAAACGGCGTGCCGCGGAAAAACCGGGCCGGATCCGGCCTCCGAAACGGCGTGCCGCGCAAAAACCGGGCCGGATCCGGCCTCCGAAACGGCGTGCCATGGAAAAACTGGACCGGATCCGGCCTCCGAAACGGCGTGCCGCTAAAAAACCGGACCGGATCAGCCTCCGAAACGGCGTGCTGCGGAAAAACCGGGCTGGATCCGGCCTCCGAAACGGTGTGCCGCGCAAAAACCGGACCGGATCCGGCCTCCGAAATGGCGTGCCGCGGAAATACCGGACTGGATCCGGCCTCCGAAACGGCGTGCCACGGAAAAACCGGGCCGGATCCAGCCCCCGGAATGCACTGCCGCGGAAAAACCGGACCAGATCCGGCCCCCGGAACGGACTGCCGTGGAAAAACCGGACCGGAATCGGCCCCCGGAATGGACTGCCGCGGAAAAACCAGACCGGATCCGGCCCCCGGAATAGCGAGCCGCGGAAAAAACGGACCGGATCCAGCCCCCGGAATGGCGAGCTGCGCAAAACCCGGACCGGATCTGGGCCACAGAAAAACCGGACCGGGTACGGCCCCCGGAATGGACTGCCGTGGAATAACCGGACCGGATCCGGCCCCCGGAATGGCATGCCTCGGAAAAACCGGACCGGATCTGGCCCCCGGAATGGAGTGCCGCGGAAAAACCGAACCGGATCCGAACCCGGGAACGCAGTGCCGTGGAAAATCCGGACCGGATCCGGCCACCGGAACTCAGTGCCACGGAAAAACCGGACAGGATCCGGCGCCCGGAACTCAGTACCGCGGAAAATCCGGACCGGATCCGGCCCCCGGAATGGACTGCCGCGGAAAAACCGGACCGGATCCGGCCCCCGGAATGGACTGCCGCAGAAAAACCGGACCGGATCCGGCCTCCGGAATGGAGTGCCGCGGAAAAACCGGACCGAATCCAGCCCCAGGAATGGCGTGCGGCAGAAAAACCGGACCGGATCCGGGCCGCGGAAAAACCGGACCGGATCCAGCCCCCGAATGGACTGCCGCAGAAAAATCGGACCGGATCCGGCTCCCGGAATGGACTGCCTCGGAAAAACCGGACAGAACCGGGCGGCGGAAAAACAGGACCGGATGCGGCCCCCGGAATGGACTGCCGCAGAAAAACCGGACCGGATCTGGTCCCCGGAATGGCATGCCTCGGAAAAACGGGACCGGATCCGGCCCCTGGAATGGAGTGCGGCAGAAAAACCGGACCGGATCCGGACCCGGGAACGCAGTGCCGTGGAAAATCCGGACCGGATCCGGCCACCGGAATGGACGGCCGCGGAAAAAACGGACAGGATCCGGCGCCCGGAACTCAGTGCGCGGAAAATCCGGACCGGATCCGGCCCCCGGAATAGACTGCCGCGGAAAAACCGGACCGGATCCGGGCCGCGGAAAAACCGGACCGGATCCGGCCTCCGAAACGGCGTGCCGCGGAAAAACCGGGCCGGATCCGGCCTCCGAAACGGCGTGCCACGGAAAAACTGGGCCGGATCCGGCCTCCAAAACGGCGTGCCGCGGAAAAACCGGGCCGGATCCGGCCTCCGAAACGGCGTGCCGCGGAAAAACCGGGCCGGGTCCGGCCTCCGAAACGGCGTGCCGCTAAAAAACCGGACCGGATCCGGCCTCCGAAACGGCGTGCCGCGCAAAAACCGGGCCAGATCCGGCCTCCGAAACGGCGTGCCGCGGAAAAACCGGACCGGATCCGGCCCCCGGAATGGACTGCCGCGGAAAAACTGGACCGGATCCGGGCCGTGGAAAAACCGGACCAGATCCGGCCCCCGGAATGGAGTGCCGCGGAAAAACCGGACCGGATCTGGCCCCCGGAATGGACTGCCGTGGAAAAACCGGACCGGATCCGGCCCCGGAATGGCGTGCTGTGGAAAAACCGGACCGGATCCGGCCCCCGGAATGCACTGCCGCGGAATAACCGGACCGGATCCGGCCCCCGGAATGGCGTGCCGCGGAAAAACCGGACCAGATCCGGCCCCCGGAATGGACTGCCGTGGAAAAACCGGACAGGATACGGCCCCCGGAATAGCAAGCCGCGGAAAAACCGGACCGGATCTGGGCCACAGAAAAACCGGACCGGGTACGGCCCCCGGAATGGACTGCCGTAGAAAAACCGGACAGGATCGGGCCCCCGGAATGGCATGCCTCGGAAAAACCGGACCAGATCCGGCCCCCGGAATGGAGTGCCACGGAAAAACCGAACCGGATCCGGACCCGGGAACGCAGTGCCGTGGAAAATCCGGACCGGATCCGGCCACCGGAATGGACGGCCGCGGAAAAACCGGACAGGATCCGGCGCCCGGAACTCAGTGCCGCGGAAAATCCGGACCGGATCCGGCCCCCGGAATGGACTGCCGCGGAAAAACCGGACTGGATCCGGCCCCCGGAATGAACTGCCGTGGAAAAACCGGACTGGATCCGGTCCCCAGAATGGCGTGCCACGGAAAAACCGGACCGGATCCGGCACCCGCAACGGTGTGCCGCGGAAAAATCGGACCGGATCCGGCCGCCGGAATGGCGTGCCGCGGAAAAACCGGACAGAACCGGGCCGCGGAAAATTCGGACCAGTTCCGGACCCCGGAATGGACTGCCCAGGAAAAACCGGACCGGATCCGGCCCCCGGAATGCACTGCCGTGGAAAAAACGGACCGGATCTGGTCCCTGGAATGGCATGCCTCGGAAAAACCGGACCGGATCCGGCCCCCGGAATGGAGTGCGGCAGAAAAACCGGACCGGATCCGGACCCGGGAACGCAGTGCCGTGGAAAATCCGGACCGGATCCGGCCACCGGAATGGACGGCCGCGGAAAAAACGGACAGGATCCGGTGCCCGGAACTCAGTGCCGCGGAAAATCCGGACCGGATCCGGCCCCCGGAACGGACTGCCGCGGAAAAACCGGACCGGATCCGGGCCGCGGAAAAACCGGACCGGATCCGGCCTCCGAAACGGCGTGCCGCGCAAAAACCGGGCCGGATCCGGCCTCCGAAATGGCGTGCCACGGAAAAACCGGGCCGGATCCGGCCTCCAAAACGGCGTGCCGCGCAAAAACCGGGCCGGGTCCGGCCTCCGAAGCGGCATGCTACGGAAAAACCGGGCCGGTCCGGCCTCCGAAACGGCGTGCCGCTAAAAAACCGGACCGGATCCGGCCTCCGAAACGGCGTGCCGCGCAAAAACCGGGCCAGATCCGGCCTCCGAAACGGTGTGCCGCGCAAAAACGGGGCCGGATCCGGCCTCCGAAACGGCGTGCCGCGGAAAAACCGGGCCGGATCCGGCCTCCGAAACGGCGTGCCGTGGAAAAACCGGACCGGGTACGGCCCCCGGAATGGACTGCCGTGGAAAAACCGGACTGGATCCGGCCCCCGGAATGGACTGCCGCGGAAAAACCAGACCGGATCTGGCCCCCGGAACTCAGTGCCGCGGAAAATCCGGACCGGATCCGGCCCCCGGAATGGACTGCCGCGGAAAAACCGGACCGGATCCGGCCCCCGGAATGCACTGCCGTGGAAAAACCAGACCGGATCCGACCCACGGAATGGCATGCCGCGGAAAAACCGGACCGGATCCGGCCCCCGGAATGCCGTGCCGCGGAAAAAACGGACCGGATCCCGCCCCCGGAATGGCGTGCCGCGGAAATACCGGACCGGATCCAGCCCCCGGAATGGCGAGCCGCGCAAAACCCGGACCGGATCTGGGCCACGGAAAAACCGGACCGGATGCGGCCCCCGGAATGGACTGCCGCAGAAAAACCGCACCGGATCGGGCCCCCGGAATGGCATGCCTCGGAAAAACCGGACCGGATCCGGCACCCGCAACGGTGTGCCGCGGAAAAATCGGACCGGATCCGGCCGCCGGAATGGCGTGCCGCGGAAAAACCGGAAAGAACCGGGCCGCGGAAAATTCGGACCAGATCCGGACCCCGGAATGGAGTACCACGGAAAAACCGGACCGGATCCGGCCCCCGGAATGGACTGCCGCGGAAAAACCGCACAGAAGCGGGCCGCGGAAAAACAGGACCGGATCCAGCCCCCGGAATGGACTGCCGCGGAAAAACCAGACCGGATCCGGCCCCCGGAACGGACTGCCGCGGAAAAACCGGACCGGATCCGGACCCCGGAATGGAGTACCGTGGAAAACCGGACCGGATCCGGCCCCCGGAATGGACTGCCGCGGAAAAACCGGACTGGATCCGGCCCCCGGAATGGACTGCCGCGGAAAAACCGGACCGCATCCGGCCCCCGGAATGGACTGTCTCGGAAAAACCGGACCGGATCCGGCCCCCAGAATGGACTGCCGCGGAAAAACCGGACCGGATCCAGCCCCCGGAATGGAGGGGCGCGGAAAAACCGGACCGGATCCGGCCCCCGGAATGGCGAGCCGCGGAAAAACCGGACCGGATCCAGCCCCCGGAATGGCGAGCCGCGCAAAACCCGGACCGGATCTGGGCCACGGAAAAACCGGACCGGGTACGGCCCCCGGAATGGACTGCCGTGGAAAAACCGGACTGGATCCGGCCCCCGGAATGGACTGCTGCGGAAAAACCGGACCGGATCCAGGCCGTGGAAAAACCGGACCAGATCCGGCCACCGGATTGGCGTGCCGCGGAAAAACCGGACCGGATCTGGCCCCCGGAACGGACTGCCGTGGAAAAACCGGACCAGATCCGGCCCCGGAATGGCGTGCCGTGGAAAAACCGGACCGGATCCGGCCCCCGGAATGGACGGCCGCGGAATAACTGGACCGGATCCGGCCCCCGGAACGGTGTGCCGCGGAAAAACCGGACCGGATCCAGCCCCCGGAATGGCGAGCCGCGCAAAACCTGGACCGGATCTGGGCCACGGAAAAACCGGACCGGGTACGGCCCCCGGAATGGAGTGCCGTGGAAAAACCGGACTGGATCCGGCCCCCGGAATGGACTGCCGCGGAAAAACCGGACCGGATCTGGCCCCCGGAACTCAGTACCGCGGAAAATCCGGACCGGAACCGGCCCCCGGAATGGACTGCCGCGGAAAAACCGGACCGCATCCGGCCCCCGGAATGCACTGCCGTGGAAAAACCAGACCGGTTCCAGCCCACGGAATGGCGTGCCGCGGAAAAACCGGACCGGATCCGGCCCCCGGAATGGAGTGCCACGGAAAAACCGAACCGGATCCGGACCCGGGAACGCAGTGCCGTGGAAAATCCGGACCGGATCCGGCCACCGGAACTCAGTGCCACGGAAAAATCGGACAGGATCCGGCGCCCGGAAGTCAGTGCCGCGGAAAATCCGGACCGGATCTGGCCCCCGGAATGGACTGCCGCGGAAAAACCGGACCGGATCCGGCCTCCGGAATGGACTGCCGCGGAAAAACCGGACCGGATCCGGCCCCCGGAATGCCGTGCCGCGGAAAATCCGGACCGGATCCGGCCCCAGGAATGGCGTGCTGCGGAAAGACCGGACCGGATCCAGCCCCCGGAATGGCGAGCCGCGCAAAACCCGGACCGGATCTGGGCCACGGAAAAACCGGACCGGATGCGCCCCCCGGAATGGACTGCCGCAGAAAAACCGGACCGGATTGGGCCCCCGGAATGGCATGCCCCGGAAAAACCGGACCGGATCCGGCACCCGCAACGGTGTGCCGCGGAAAAATCGGACCGGATCCGGCCGCCGGAATGGACTGCCGCGGAAAAACCGGACCGGATCCGGACCCCGGAATGGAGTACCACGGAAAAACCGGACCGGATCCGGCCCCCGGAATGGCGAGCCGCGGAAAAACCCGACCGGATCCGGCGCCTGGAACTCAGTGCCGCGGAAAATCCGGACCGGATCCGGCCCCCGGAATGCAATGCCGCGGAAAAACCGGACCGGATCCGGCCTCCGGAATGGAGTGCCCAGGAAAAACCGGACCGGATCCGGCCCCCGGAATGCACTGCCGCGGAATAACTGGACCGGATCCGGCCCCCGGAACGGTGTGCCGCGGAAAAACCGGACCGGAATCGGCCCCCGGAATGGACTGCCACGGAAAAACCGGACCGGATCCAGCCCCCGGAATGGCGAGCCGCGCAAAACCCGGACCGGATCTGGGCCACGGAAAAACCGGACCGGGTACGGCCCCCGGAATGGACTGCCGTGGAAAAACCGGACTGGATCCGGCCCCCGGAATGGACTGCCGTGGAAAAACCGGACCGGATCTGGCCCCCGGAACTCAGTGCCGCGGAAAATCCGGACCGGATCCGGCCCCCGGAATGGACTGCCGCGGAAAAACCGGACCCGATCCGGCCACCGGAATGCACTGCCGTGGAAAAACCAGACCGGTTCCAGCCCACGGAATGGCGTGCCGCGGAAAAACCGGACCGGATCCGGCCCCCGGAATGGAGTGCCACGGAAAAACCGAACCGGATCCGGACCCGGGAACGCAGTGCCGTGGAAAATCCGGACCGGATCCGGCCACCGGAACTCAGTGCCACGGAAAAACCGGACAGGATCCGGCGCCCGGAACTCAGTGCCGCGGAAAATCCGGACCGGATCCGGCCCCCGGAATGGACTGCCGCGGAAAAACCAGACCGGATCCGGCCTCCGGAATGGACTGCCGCGGAAAAACCGGACCGGATCCGGCCCCCGGAATGGACTGCCGCGGAAAAACCGGACCGGATGCGGCCCCCGGAATGGCGTGCCGTGGAAAAAACGGACCGGGTCCGGCCCCCGGAATGGAGTGCCACCGAAAAACCGGACCGGATCCGGCCCCCGGAATGGACTGCCGCGGAAAAACCGGACCAGATGCGGCCCACGGAATGGCGTGCCACGGAAAAACCGGACCGGATCCAGCCCCCGGAATGGCATGCCACGGAAAAACCGGACCAGATCCCACCCCCGGAATGGCGTGCCGCGGAAAAACCGGACTAGATCCCGCCCCCGGAATGGCGTGCCGCGGAAAATCCGGACCGGATCCGGCCCCACGATCAGTGTGCCGCGGAAAAACCGGACCGGATCCGGCGCCCGGAATGGCGTGCCGTGGAAAAACCGGACCGGATCCGGCCACCGGAACGGACTACCGCGGAAAAACAGGACCGGATCCTGGCCGCGGAAAACCTGGACCGGATCCGGCCCCCGGAATGGCGTGCCGCGGAAAAACCGGACAGGATCCGGCCCCCGGAACGGACTGCCGCGGAAAAACCGGACCGGATCCAGCCCCCGGAATGGACTGCCGCGGAAAAACCGGACCGGATCCGGGCCGCGGAAAAACTGGACCAGATCCGGTCCATGGAATGGCATGCCGTGGAAAAACCGGACCGGATCCGGCCCCCGGAATGGACTGCCCAGGAAAAACCGGACCGGATCCGGCCCCCGGAATGGACTGCCGCGTAAAACAAACTGGATCAGGGCCGCGGAAAAACCGTACCGGATCCGGCCCCCGGAATGCCGTGCCGCGGAAAAACCAGACCGGATCCGGCCCCCGGAATGGACTGCCGCAAAAAAACCGGACTGGATCTGGCCCCCGGAATGGACTGCCGCGGAAAAACCGGACCGGATCCGGCCCCCGGAAGGCAGTGCCGCTGAAAAACCGGACCGGATCCAGCCCCCAGAATGCCGTGCGGCGGAAAAACTGGACCGGATCCGGCCCCTGGAATGCCATGCCGCGGAAAAACTGGACCGGATCCGGCCCCACGATCAGTGTGCCGCGGAAAATCCGGACCAGATCCGGACCCCGGAATGGCGTGCCGCGGAAAAATCGGACAGGATCCGGCCCCCGGAATAGACTGCCGCGGAAAAACCGGACAGGATCTGGCCCCCAAAATGGCATGCCGCGGAAAAACCGAACCGGATCCGGCCCCCGGAACGCAGTGCCTCGGAAAAACCGGACCGGATCCGGCCCCCGGAATGGACGGCCGCGGAAAAACCAGACCAGATGCCGCCCCCGGACTGGAGTGCCGCGGAAAAACCGGACTAGATCCGGCCCCCGGAACGGACTGCCGTGGAAAAACCGGACCGGATCCGGTCCCCGGAATGGAGTGCCGCGGAAAAACCGGACCGGATCCGGACCCCGGAACGGACTGCCCCGGAAAATCCGGACCGGATCGGGCCCCCGGAATGGCGTGCCGCGGAAAAACCGGACCGCATCCGGCCCCCGGAACGGACTGCCGCAGAAAAACCGGACCGGATCCGGCCCACGGAATGGCGTGCCGCGGAAAAAACGGACCAGATCCGGCCCACGGAATGGACTGCCGCGGAAAATCCGGACCGGATCCAGCCCCCGGAATGGCGTGCCACGGAAAAACCGGACCGGATCCAGCCCCCGGAATGCACTGCCGCGGAAAAACCGGACCGGATCCAGCCCCCGGAATGGCGTGCCACGGAAAAACCAGACCGGATCCGGCCCCCGGAATGGCATGCCACGGAAAAACCGGACCAGATCCCGCCCCCGGAATGGCGTGCCGCGGAAAAACCGGACCTGATCCGGCCCCCGGAATGCCGTGCCGCGGAAAAACCGGACCAGATCCGGCCCCCGGAATGGACTGCCGCGGAAAATCCGGACCGGATCCGGACCCCGGAATGGCGTGCCGCGGAAAAACCGGACCAGATCCGGCGCCCGGAACGGACTGCCGCGGAAAATCCGGACCGGATCCGGCCCCCGGAATGGACTGCCGCGGAAAAACCGGACCGGATCCGGCTTCCGGAATGGACTGCCGCGGAAAAACCGAACCGGATCCCGCCCCCGGAACGCAGTGCCTCTGAAAAACCGGACCGGATCCGGCCCCCCAAACAGTGTGCCGCGGAAAAACCAGACCGGACCCGGCCCCCGGAATGGACTGCTGCGGAAAAACCGGACCGGATCTGGTCCCCAGAATCGCATGCCGCGGAAAAACCGGACCGCATCCGGCCCCCGGAACTGACTGCCGCGGAAAAACCGGACTGGATCCGGCCCCCGGAATGGACTGCCGCGGAAAAACCGGACAGGATCCGACACCCGGAATGGAGTGCCGCGGAAAAACCGGACCGAATCCGGCACCCGGAATGGAGTGCTGCGGAAAAACTGGACAGGATCCGGCCCCCGGAATGCACTGCCGCGGAAAAACCGGACCGCATCAGGCCCCCGGAATGGCGTGCTGCAGAAAAACCGGACCGGATCCGGACCCCGGAATGGACTGCCGCGGAAATACCGGACCGGGTACAGCCCCCGGATGCACTGCCGCGGAAAAACCGGACCGGATCCGGCCCCCGGAACGCAGTGCCGTGGTGAAACCGGACCGGATACAGCCCCCAGAACGGACTGCTGCGGAAAAACCGGACCGGACCTGGAAAATGGAACGGCGTGTCGCGGAAAAACCCGACCGGATCCGGCCCCCGGAATGGACTTCCGCGGAAAAACCGGACCGGATCCGGACCCCGGAATGGACTGCCGCGGAAAATCCGGACCGGATCGGGCCCCCGGAATGGCGTGCCGCGGAAAAACCGGACCGGATCCGGCCCCCGGAATGGCGTGCCGTGGAAAAAGCGGACCGGATCCGGCCCCCGGAACGGACTACCGCGGAAAAACAGGACCGTATCCTGGCCGCGGGAAAACTGGACCGGATCCGGCCCCCGGAACGGACTGCCGCGGAAAAACCGGACCGGATCCAGCACCCGGAATGGACTGCCGCGGAAAAACCGGACCGGATCCGGGCCACGGAAAAACTGGACCAGATCCGGCCCCCGGAATGGCATGCCGTGGAAAAACCGGACCGGATCCGGCCCCCGGAATGGACTGCCGCGGAAAAACCGGACCGGATCCGGCCCCCGGAATGGACTGCCGCGGAAAAAACAAACTGGATCTGGGCCGCGGAAAAACCGTACCGGATCCGGCCCCGGAATGCCGTGCCGCGGAAAAACCCGACCGGATCCGGCCCCCGGAATGGACTACCGTGGAAAAACCCGACCGGATCCGGCCCCCGGAATGGACTACCGTGGAAAAACCGGACCGGATCCGGCCCCCGGAACGCAGTGCTGCGGTGAAACCGGACTGGATACAGCCCCCAGAACGGACTGCCGCGGAAAAACCGGACCGGACCTGGACAATGGAACGGCGTGCCGCGGAAAAACCCGACCGGATCCGGCCCCCGGAATGGCATGCCGCGGAATAAGCGGACCGGGTCCGGCCCCCCGAACAGTATGCCGCGGAAAAACCAGACCGGATCCGGCGCCCGGAATGGACTGCCGCGGAAATACCGGACCGGATCCGGCCCCACGATCAGTGTGCCGCGGAAATACCAGACCGGATCCGGCCCCGGAATGGACTGCCGCGGAAAAACCGGACCGGATCCGGCCCCCGGAATGGACTGCTGCGGAAAAACTGGACCGGATCGGGCCCCCGGAATGGCGTGCCACGGATAAACCGGACAGGATCTGATACCCGGAATGGAGTGCCGCGGAAAAAACAAACTGGATCCGGCCCCCGGAATAGACTGCCACGGAAAAACCAGACCGGATCCGGACCGCGGAATGCACTGCCGTGGAAAAACCAGACCGGATCCGGCCCCCGGAATGGCATGCCGCGGAAAAACCGGACCAGATCCGGCCCCCGGAATGGCGTGCCGCGGAAAAACCGGACCGGGTCCGGCCCCCGGAATGGTGTGCCGCGGAAAAACCGGACTAGATCCGGCCCCCGGAACGGACTGCCGCGGAAAAACCGGACCGGATCCGGCACCCCTAATGGACTGCCGCGGAAAAACCGGACCGGATCCGGCCCCCGGAACGGACTGCCGAGGAAAAACCAGACCAGATCCGGCACCCCTAATGGACTGCCGCGGAAAAACCGGACCGGATCCGGCCCCCGGAACGGACTGCCGCGGAAAAACCGGACCGGATGCGGCCCTCGGAATGCACTGCCGTGGAAAAACCAGACCGGATCCGGCCCACGGAATGGCATGCCGCGGAAATACCGGACCGGATCCGGCCCCCGGAACGCCGTGCCGCGGAAAAACCAGACCGGATCCGGCCCCCGGAATGCACTGCCGCGGAAAAACCGGACCGGATCCGGACCCCGGAATGGACTGCCACGGAAAAACCGGACCGGATCCGGACCCCGGAATGGACTGCCGCAGAAAAACCGGACCGGATCCGGACCCCGGACTGCACTGCTGCGAAAAATCCAGACCGGATCTGGCCCCCGGAATGCAGTGCCGCGGAAAAACCGGATCGGATCCGGTCCCCGGAATGGAGTGCCGCGGAAAAACCGGACCGGATCCGGCCCCCGGAATGCACTGCCGCGGAAAAACAGGACCGGGTCCGGCCCCCGGAATGGCGTGCCGCGGAAAAACCGGACCGGATCCGGCACCCGGAATGGACTGCCGCGGAAAAACCGGACCGGATCCGGCCCCTGGAATGGACTGCCGCGGAAAAACCGGACCGCATCCGGCCCCCCAAACAGTGTGCCGCGGAAAAACCGGACCGGATCCGGCCCACGGAATGCACTGCCGCGGAAAAACCGGACCGGGTCCGGCACCCGGAATGGCGTGCCGCGGAAAAACCGGACCGGATCCGGCCCCCGGAATGGCGTCCCGTGGAAAAACTGGCCCGGATCCAGCCCCCCGAACAATGTACCGCGGAAAAACTGGACCGGATCCGGCCCCCGGAATGGATTGCCGCGGAAAAACCCGACCGGATCCGGCCCCCGGAATGGACTACCGCGGAAAAACCCGACCGGATCCGGCCCCCAGAATGGACTACCGCGGAAAAACCGGACCGGATCCGGCCCCCGGAACGCAGTGCCGCGGTGAAACCGGACCGGATACAGCCCCCAGAACGGACTGCCGCGGAAAAACCGGACCGGACCTGGACAATGGAACGGCGTGCCGCGGAAAAACCCGACCGGATCCGGCCCCCGGAATGGCATGCCGCGGAATAAGCGGACCGGGTCCGGCCCCCCGAACAGTATGCCGCGGAAAAACCAGACCGGATCCGGCGCCCGGAATGGACTGCCGCGGAAATACCGGACCGGATCCGGCCCCACGATCAGTGTGCCACGGAAATACCAGACCGGATCCGGCCCCCGGAATGGACTGCCGCGGAAAAACTGGACCGGATCCGGCTCCCGGAATGGCGTGCCACGGATAAACCGGACAGGATCTGATACCCGGAATGGAGTGGCGCGGAAAAACCGGACCGGATCCGGCCCCCGGAATGGACTGCCGCGGAAAAACCGGACCGGATCCGGACCCCGGAATGGACTGCCGCGGAAAAACCGGACCAGATCCGGCCCCCGGAATGGCGTGCCGCGGAAAAACCGGACCGGGTCCGGCCCCCGGAATGGTGTGCCGCGGAAAAACCGGACTAGATCCGGCCCCCGGAACGGACTGCCGCGGAAAAACCGGACCGGATCCGGCACCCCTAATGGACTGCCGCGGAAAAACCGGACCGGATCCGGCCCCCGGAATGGACTGCCGCGGAAAATCCGGACGGGATCCGGCCCCCGGAATGGAGTGCCGCGGAAAAACCGGACCGGATCCGGCCCCCGGAATGCACTGCCGCGGAAAATCCGGACCGGATCCGGCGCCTGGAATGGACTGCCGCGGAAAAACCGGACCGGATCCAGCCCCCGGAATGGACTGCCGTGGAAAAACCGGACCGGATCCGGTCCCCGGAATGGACTCCCGCGGAAAATCCGGACCGGATCCGGCCCCCGGATTGCAATGCCGCACAAAAACCCAACCGGATCCGGTCCCCGGAAAGGACTGCCGCGGAAAAACCGGACCGGATCCGGCCTCCGGAATGCACTGCCGCGGAAAAACAGGACCGGGTCCGGCCTCCGGAATGGACTGCCGCGGAAAAACCGGACCGGATCCGGCCCCCGGAATGGACTGCCGCGGAAAAACCGGACCGGATCCGGCCCCCGGAACGGAGTGCCACGGAAAAACTGGAGCGGATCCGACCCCGGAATGGAGTGGCGCGGAAGAACCGGACCGGATCCAGCCCCCGGAATGGAGTGGTCGGGGAAAAAACGGACCGGATCGGGCCCCTGGAATGGACTGTTACGGAAAATCCGGACCATATCCGACACCCGGAATGCAATGCCGCGGAAAAACTGGAGCGGATCCGACCCCGGAATGGACTGCCGCGGAAGAACCGGACCGGATCCGGCCCCCGGAATGGACTGCCGCGGAAAACCGGATTGGATCCGGCCCCCGGAATGGAGTGGCGCGGAAAACCCAGACCGGATCCGGCCCCCGGAATGGCATGCCGCGGAAAACCCGGACCGGATCCGGCCCCCGGAACGGACTGCCGCGGAAAACCCGGACCGGATCCGGCCCCCGGAATGCACTGCCGCGGAAAAACCGGACCGGATCCCGTCCCCCGAACAGTCTGCCTTGGAAAAACCGGACAGGATCCGGCCCCCGGAATGCACTGCCGCGGAAAAACCGGACCGGATCCGGCCCCCGGAATGCACTGCCGCAGAAAAACCGGACCGGATCCCGTCCCCCGAACAGTCTGCCTTGGAAAAACCGGACCGGATCCGGCCCCCGGAATGGACTGCCGCGGAAAAAATGGACCGCGTCCGGCCCCCAGAATGGACTGCCGCCGAAAATCCAGACCGGATCCGGCCCCCGGAATGGACTGCCGCACAAAAACCGGACCGGATCCGGCCCCCGGAATGCACTGCCGCGGAAAAACCGGACCGGATCCGGCCCCCAGAATGGACTGCCGCGCAAAACCCGGACCGCATCCGGTCCCCGGAATGGACTGCCGCCGAAAATCCGGATCGGATCCGGCCCCCGGAATGGACTGCCGCACAAAAAACGGACCGCATCCGGCCCCCGGAATGGAGTGGTCGGGGAAAAACCGGACCGGATCGGGCCCCTAGAATGGAGTGCCACGGAAAATCCGGACCGGATCCGGCCCCCGGAATGTAATGCCGCGGAAAAACTGGAGCGGATCCGACCCCGAAATGAAGTGGCGCGGAAAAACTGGAGCGGATCCGACCCCGAAATGAAGTGGCGCGGAAGAACCGGACTGGATTCGACCCCCGGAATGGAGTGCCGCGGAAGACCCGGACTGGACTGCCGCGGAAAACCCGGACCAGATTTGGCCCCCGGAACGGACTACCGCGGAAGACCCGAACTGGATTTAGCCCCCTGAATGGACTGCCGGGGAGAACCCGACTGGATCCGGTCCCGGGAATGGACTGCCGCGGAAAAACCGGACCGGATCTGGGCCCCGGAATGATGTGGCCAAGAAAACCCGGACCAGATTTGGCCCCCGGAATGGACTGCCGCAGAAAACCCAGACCGGATCCGGCCCCGGGAATGGACTGCCGCGGAAAAACCGGACCGGATCCGGCCCCCAGTATGGAGTGACCGCGGAAAAACTGGACCGGATTTGGCCCCCGGAATGGACTGCCGTGGAAAACCCAGACAGGATCCGGACCCCGGAATGGACTGCCGGGGAAAACCCGGACCAGATCCAGCCCCCGGAATGGACTGCCGGGGAAAACCCGGACCAGATCCGGCCCCCGGAATGGACTGCCGGGGAAAACCCGGACCAGATCCAGCCCCCGGAATGGACTGCCGGGGAAAACCCGGACCGGATCCAGGCCCCGGAATGGACTGCCGCGGAAGACCCGGACCGGATCCGGCCCCGGGAATGGACTGGGGGTAAAACCCGGATAGATCTGTCCTGAGAATGTACTGGCAGTAAAACCCGGACTGGATCCGCACTCGGAATGGACTGGTGGCAAAACCCAGAGTGGATCTGTCTTCGGAATCGACTGGGGGTAAAACCCAGACCAGATCCTCCCTCGGAATGGACTGCGGTAAAACCCAGACCGGATCCGGCCCCCGGAATGCACTGCCACGGAAAACCCGGACCGGATCCGGCCCCCGGAATGGACTGCCGTGCAAAAACCGGACCGGGTCCGGCCCCCGGAATGGACTGCCACGCAAAAACCGGACCGGATCCGGCCCCGGGAACTGAGTGCCGCGGAAAAAGCGGACCTGATCCGGACCCCGGAATGGACTGCCGCGGAAAAACCGGACCGGATCCGGCCCCCGGAATGGCATGCCGCGGAAAACCTGGCCCGGATCCGACCCCGGAATGGACTGCCGCGGCAAACCTGGACTGGATCCGGACCTCGTAATGCACTGCCGCGGAAAACCCGGACCGAATCCAGCCCCCGGAATGGACTGCCGCGGAAAATCCGGACCGGATCCGGCCCCCGGAATGCAATGCCGCGGAAAATCCGGACCGGATCCGGCCCCCGGAATGCAATGCCGCGGAAAATCCGGACCGGATCCGGCCCCCAGAATGGAGTGGCGCGGAAAAACCGGACCGGATCCGGACCCCGGAATGGAGTGGCGCGGAAAAACCGGACCGGATCCGGACCCCGGAATGGACTGCCGCGGAAAAACCAGACCGGATCCGGCCCCCGGAATGGACTGCCGCGGAAAACCTGGCCCGGATCCGACCCCGGAATGCACTGCCGCGGAAAACCCGGACCAGATTTGGCCCCCGGAACGGACTGCCGAGGAAGACCCGGTACGGATCCGGACCCCGGAACGGACTGCCGCGGAAGACCCGAACTGGATCCGGACCCCGGAATGGACTGCCGCAGAAGACCCGAACTGGATCCGGACCCCGGAATGGACTGCCGCGGAAAATCCGGACCAGATCCAGCCCCCGGAATGCAATGCCGCGGAAAAACCGGACCGGATCCGGCCCTCGGAATGCACTGCCGCGGAAAAAGTGGACCGCATCCGGCCCCCAGAATGGACTGCCGCGGAAAAAGCGGACCGGATCCGGCCCCCGGAATGCACTGCCGCGGAAAAACCGGACCGGATCCGGCCCCCGGAACGGAGTGCCATGTAAAAACCCGACTGGATCCAGCGCCCGGAATGCACTGCCGCGGAAAATCCGGACCGGATCCGGCCCCCGGAATGGACTGCCGCGGAAAAACCGGACCGGATCCGGCCCCCGGACTATCGTGCCGCGGAAAATCCGGACCGGATCCGGCCCCCGGAATGGACTGCCGCGGAAAAACCAGACCGGATCCGGCCCCCGGAATGGACTGCCGCGGAAAACCTGGCCCGGATCCGACCCCGGAATGGACTGCCGCGGAAGACCCGAACTGGACTGCCGCGGAAAACCCGGACCAGATTTGGCCCCCGGAACGGAATGCCGAGGAAGACCCGGTCCGGATCCGGACCCCGGAATGGACTGCCGCAGAAGACCCGAACTGGATCCGGACCCCGGAATGGACTGCCGCGGAAAATCCGGACCGGATCCGGCCCCCGGAATGCAATGCCGCGGAAAAACCGGACCGGATCCGGCCCTCGGAATGCACTGCCGCGGAAAAAGCGGACCGGATTCGGCCCCCGGAATGGAGTGCCGCTGAAAATCCGGACCGGATCCGGCCCCCGTAATGGACTGCCGCGGAAGACCCGGACTGGACTGCCGCGGAAAACCCGGACCAGATTTGGCCCCCGGAACGGACTGCCGCGGAAGACCCGAACTGGATTTAGCTCCCTGAATGGACTGCCGGGGAGAACCGGACTGGATCCGGTCCTGGGAATGGACTGCCGCAGAAAACCCGGACCAGATCCGACCCCGGAATGGACTGCCGCGGAAGACCCGGACTGGACTGCCGCGGAAAACCCGGACCAGATTTGGCCCCCGGAATGGACTGCCGAGGAAGACCCGGTACGGATCCGGACCCCGGAACGGACTGCCGCGGAAGACCCGAACTGGATCCGGACCCCGGAATGGACTGCCGCGGAAGACCCGAACTGGATCCGGACCCCGGAATGGACTGCCGCGGAAAATCCGGACCGCATCCGGCCCCCAGAATGCACTGCCGCGGAAAAACCGGACCGGATCCGGCCCCCGGAATGGACTGCCGCGGAAAAGCCGGACCGGATCCGGCCCCCAGAATGGAGTGCCGCGGAAAAACCGGACCGGATCCGGACCCCCGAACAGTGTGCGGCGGAAAACCCGGACCGGATCCCGCCCCCGGAATGGCGTGCCGCGGAAAAACCGGACCGGATCCGGCCCCCAGAATGGACTGCCGCGCAAAACCCGGACCGGATCCGGCCCCCGGAATGGAGTGCCACGGAAAAACCAGACCGGATCCGGCCCCTGGAATGGACTGCGGCGGAAAAACTGGAGCGGATCCGACCCCGGAAGGGAGTGGTCAGGGAAAAACCGGACCGGATGGGGCCCCTGGAACGGACTGCCACGGAAAATCCAGACCGGATCCAGCCCCTGGAATGGACTGCGGCGGAAAAACTGGAGCGGGTCCGACCCCGGAATGGAGTGGCGCGGAAGAACCGGACTGGATCCGGCCCCCGGAATGCACTGCCGCGGAAAAACCAGACCGGATCCGGCCCCCGGAATGGACTGCCGCGGAAAAACCGGACCGGATCCGGCCCCCGGAATGGCGTGCCGCGGAAAAACCGGACCGGATCTGGCCCCCGGAATGGACTGCCGCGGAAAAACCGGACCGGATCCGGCCCCCGGAATGGACTGCCGCACAAAAACCGGACCGGATCCGGCCCCCGGAATGGACTGCCGCGGAAAAACCGGACCGGATCCGGCCCCCGGAATGGACTGCCGCGGAAAAAGCGGACCGGATCCGGCCCCCGGAATGGAGTGCCGTGGAAAAACCGGACCGGTTCCGACACCGGGAATGGAGTGATCGGGGAAAAACCGGACCAGATCCGGCCCCCAGAATGGACTGCCGCGGAAAAACCGGACCGGATCCGGCCCCCGAAATGGCATGCCACGGAAGAACCGGACCGGATCCGGCCCCCGGAATGGCATGCTGCGGAAAACCCGGACCGGATCCGGCCCCCGGAACGGACTGCAGCGGAAAACCCGGACCGGATCCGGCCCCCAGAATGCACTGCCGCGGAAAAACCGGACCGGATCCGGCCCCCGGAATGCACTGCTGTGGAAAAACCGGACCGGTTCCGACCCCGGGAATGGACTGCCGCGGAAAAACCGGACTGGATCCAGCCCCCGGAATGGACTGCCGCGGAAAAACCGGACCGGATCCGGCCCACGGAATGGCATGCCGTGGAAAAACCGGACCGGATCCGGCCCCCGGAACGGACTGCCGCGGAAAAACCGGACTGGATCCGGCCCCCGGAATGGACTGCCGCGTAAAACAAACTGGATCTGGGCCGCGGAAAAACCGGACCGGATCCGGCCCCCGGAATGGCGTGCCGCGGAAAAACCGGACCGCATCAGGCCCCCGGAATGGACTGCCGTGGAAAAACCGGACCGGATCCGGTCCCCGCAATGGACTGCCGCCGAAAATCCGGATCGGATCCGGCCCCCGGAATGGACTGCCGCACAAAAAACGGACCGCATCCGGCCCCCGGAATGGAGTGGAGCGGAAAAACCGGACCGGATCCGGCCCCCGGAATGGAGTGGTCGGGGAAAAACCGGACCGGATCGGGCCCCTGGAATGGAGTGCCACGGAAAATCCGGACCGGATCCGGCCCCCGGAATGCAATGCCGCGGAAAAACTGGAGCGGATCCGACCCCGAAATGAAGTGGCGCGGAAGAACCGGACCGGATCCGGCCCCCGGAATGGAGCGCCGCGGAAAATCCGGACCGGATCCGGCCCCCGTAATGGACTGCCGCGGAAGACCCGGACTGGACTGCCGCGGAAAACCCGGACCAGGTTTGGCCCCCGGAACGGACTGCCGCGGAAGACCCGAACTGGATTTAGCTCCCTGAATGGACTGCCGGGGAGAACCCGACTGGATCCGGTCCCGGGAATGGACTGCCGCAGAAAACCCAGACCGGATCTGGGCCCCGGAATGATGTGGCCAAGAAAACCCGGACCAGATTTGGCCCCCGGAATGGACTGCCGCAGAAAACCCAGACCGGATCCGGCCCCGGGAATGGACTGCCGCGGAAAAACCGGACCGGATCCGGCCCCCAGTATGGAGTGACCGCGGAAAAACTGGACCGGATTTGGCCCCCGGAATGGACTGCCGTGGAAAACCCAGACAGGATCCGGACCCCGGAATGGACTGCCGGGGAAAACCCGGACCAGATCCAGCCCCCGGAATGGACTGCCGGGGAAAACCCGGACCAGATCCGGCCCCCGGAATGGACTGCCGGGGAAAACCCGGACCGGATCCAGGCCCCGGAATGGACTGCCGCGGAAGACCCGGACCGGATCCGGCCCCGGGAATGGACTGGGGGTAAAACCCGGATAGATCTGTCCTGAGAATGTACTGGCAGTAAAACCCGGACTGGATCCGCACTCGGAATGGACTGGTGGCAAAACCCAGAGTGGATCTGTCTTCGGAATCGACTGGGGGTAAAACCCAGACCAGATCCTCCCTCGGAATGGACTGCGGTAAAACCCAGACCGGATCCAGCCCCCGGAATGCACTGCCACGGAAAATCCGGACGGGATCCGGCCCCCGGAATGGACTGCCGCGCAAAAACCGGACCGGATCCGGCCCCGGGAACTGACTGCCCCAGAAAAAGCGGACCTGATCCGGACCCCGGAATGGACTGCCGCGGAAAAACAGGACCGGATCCGGCCCCCGGAATGGACTGCCGCGGAAAACCTGGCCCGGATCCGACCCCGGAATGGACTGCTGGGAAAAAGCCTGACCAGATTTGGCCCCCGGAACGGACTGCCGAGGAAGACCCGGTCCGGATCCGGACCCCGGAACGGACTGCCGCGGAAGACCCGAACTGGATTTAGCCCCCTGAATGGACTGCCAGGGAGAACCCGACTGGATCCGGTCCCGGGAATGGACTGCCGCGGAAAACCCGGACCGGATCCGGCCCCCGGAATGGACTGCCGCGGAAAATCCGGACCAGATCCAGCCCCCGGAATGGACTGCCGCGGAAACTCCGTACCGGATCCAGCCCCCGGAATGCAATGCCGCGGAAAATCCGGACCGGATCCAGTCCCCGGAATGGAGTGCCGCGGAAAAACCAGACCGGATCCGGCCCCCGGAATGGACTGCCGCGGAAAAACCTGACCGGATCCGGCCCCCGGAATGGACTGCCGCGGAAAAACCGGACCGGATCCGGCCCCCGGAATGGACTGCCGCGCAAAAACCGGACCAGATCCGGCCCCCGGAATGCACTGCCGCGGAAAAACCGGACCGGGTCCGGCCCCCGGAATGGACTGCCGCGGAAAAACCGGACCGGATCCGGACCCCGGAATGGACTGCCGCCGAAAAACCGGACCGGATCCGGCCCCTGGAACGGACTGCCGCGGAAAAACCGGACCGGATCCGGCACCCGTAATGGACTGCCGCCGAAAAACCGGACCGGATCCGGCGCCCGGAATGCACTGCCGCGGAAAATCCGGACCGGGTCCGGCCCCCGGAATGGAGTGCCGCGGAAAAACCGGACCGGATCCGGCCCCCGGAATGCACTGCCGCGGAAAAACCGGACCGGATCCGGCCCCCGGAATGGACTGCCGCGGAAAAACCAGACCGGATCCGGTCCCCGGAATGGAGTGCCGCGCAAAAACCGGACCGGATCCGGCCCCCGGAATGCACTGCCGCGGAAAAACCGGACCGGGTCCGGCCCCCGAACAGTGTGCCGCGGAAAAACCGGACCGGATCCGGCCCCCGGAATGGACTGCCGCGGAAAAACCGGACCGGATCCGGCCCCCAGAATGGAGTGCGGCGGAAAAACCGGACCGGATCCGGACCCCGGAATGGAGTGCCGCGGAAAAACCGGACCGGATCCGGCCCCCAGAATGGAGTGCGGCGGAAAATCCGGACCGGATCCAGCCCCCGGAATGGAGTACTGCGGAAAAACCGGACCGGATCCGGACACCGGAATGGAGTGCCACGGATGAACCGGACCAGATCCGACCCCGGAATGGACTGCCGCAGAAAAACCGGACCGGATCCGGCCCCCAGAATGGACTGCCGCGGAAAAACCAGGCCGGGTCCGGCCCTCGTAATGCACTGCCGCGGAAAATCCGGACCGCATCCGGCCCCCGGAATGGACTGCCGCGGAAAAATCGGACCGGATCCGGCCCCCAGAATGGAGTACTGCGGAAAAACCGGACCGGATCCGGACCCCGGAATGGAGTGCCACGGATGAACCGGACCAGATCCGGCCCCCGGAATGGACTGCCGCGGAAAAACCAGACCGGATCCGGCCCCCGGAATGGCGTGCCGCGGAAAAACCGGACCGCATCAGGCCCCCGGAATGGACTGCCGCGGAAAAACCGGACCGGATCCGGTCCCCGCAATGGACTGCCGCCGAAAATCCGGATCGGATCCGGCCCCCGGAATGGACTGCCGCACAAAAAACGGACCGCATCCGGCCCCCGGAATGGAGTGGCGCGGAAAAACCGGACCGGATCCGGCCCCCGGAATGGAGTGGTCGGGGAAAAACCGGACCGGATCGGGCCCCTGGAATGGAGTGCCACGGAAAATCCGGACCGGATCCGGCCCCCGGAATGCAATGCCGCGGAAAAACTGGAGCGGATCCGACCCCGAAATGAAGTGGCGCGGAAGAACCGGACCGGATCCGGCCCCCGGAATGGAGCGCCGCGGAAAATCCGGACCGGATCCGGCCCCCGTAATGGACTGCCGCGGAAGACCCGGACTGGACTGCCGCGGAAAACCCGGACCAGATTTGGCTCCCGGAACGGACTGCCGCGGAAGACCCGAACTGGATTTAGCTCCCTGAATGGACTGCCGGGGAGAACCCGACTGGATCCGGTCCCGGGAATGGACTGCCGCAGAAAACCCAGACCGGATCTGGGCCCCGGAATGATGTGGCCAAGAAAACCCGGACCAGATTTGGCCCCCGGAATGGACTGCCGCAGAAAACCCAGACCGGATCCGGCCCCGGGAATGGACTGCCGCGGAAAAACCGGACCGGATCCGGCCCCCAGTATGGAGTGACCGCGGAAAAACTGGACCGGATTTGGCCCCCGGAATGGACTGCCGTGGAAAACCCAGACAGGATCCAGCCCCCGGAATGGACTGCCGGGGAAAACCCGGACCAGATCCAGCCCCCGGAATGGACTGCCGGGGAAAACCCGGACCAGATCCGGCCCCCGGAATGGACTGCCGGGGAAAACCCGGACCGGATCCAGGCCCCGGAATGGACTGCCGCGGAAGACCCGGACCGGATCCGGCCCCGGGAATGGACTGGGGGTAAAACCCGGATAGATCTGTCCTGAGAATGTACTGGCAGTAAAACCCGGACTGGATCCGCACTCGGAATGGACTGGTGGCAAAACCCAGAGTGGATCTGTCTTCGGAATCGACTGGGGGTAAAACCCAGACCAGATCCTCCCTCGGAATGGACTGCGGTAAAACCCAGACCGGATCCAGCCCCCGGAATGCACTGCCACGGAAAATCCGGACGGGATCCGGCCCCCGGAATGGACTGCCGCGCAAAAACCGGACCGGATCCGGCCCCGGGAACTGACTGCCCCAGAAAAAGCGGACCTGATCCGGACCCCGGAATGGACTGCCGCGGAAAAACAGGACCGGATCCGGCCCCCGGAATGGACTGCCGCGGAAAACCTGGCCCGGATCCGACCCCGGAATGGACTGCTGGGAAAAAGCCTGACCAGATTTGGCCCCCGGAACGGACTGCCGAGGAAGACCCGGTCCGGATCCGGACCCCGGAACGGACTGCCGCGGAAGACCCGAACTGGATTTAGCCCCCTGAATGGACTGCCAGGGAGAACCCGACTGGATCCGGTCCCGGGAATGGACTGCCGCGGAAAACCCGGACCGGATCCGGCCCCCGGAATGGACTGCCGCGGAAAATCCGGACCAGATCCAGCCCCCGGAATGGACTGCCGCGGAAACTCCGTACCGGATCCAGCCCCCGGAATGCAATGCCGCGGAAAATCCGGACCGGATCCAGTCCCCGGAATGGAGTGCCGCGGAAAAACCAGACCGGATCCGGCCCCCGGAATGGACTGCCGCGGAAAAACCGGACCGGATCCGGCCCCCGGAATGGACTGCCGCGGAAAAACCGGACCGGATCCGGCCCCCGGAATGGACTGCCGCGCAAAAACCGGACCAGATCCGGCCCCCGGAATGCACTGCCGCGGAAAAACCGGACCGGGTCCGGCCCCCGGAATGGACTGCCGCGGAAAAACCGGACCGGATCCGGACCCCGGAATGGACTGCCGCCGAAAAACCGGACCGGATCCGGCCCCTGGAAAGGACTGCCACGGAAAAACCGGACCGGATCCGGCACCCGTAATGGACTGCCGCCGAAAAACCGGACCGGATCCGGCGCCCGGAATGCACTGCCGCGGAAAATCCGGACCGGGTCCGGCCCCCGGAATGGAGTGCCGCGGAAAAACCGGACCGGATCCGGCCCCCGGAATGCACTGCCGCGGAAAAACCGGACCGGATCCGGCCCCCGGAATGGACTGCCGCGGAAAAACCAGACCGGATCCGGTCCCCGGAATGGAGTGCCGCGCAAAAACCGGACCGGATCCGGCCCCCGGAATGCACTGCCGCGGAAAAACCGGACCGGATCCGGCCCCCGAACAGTGTGCCGCGGAAAAACCGGACCGGATCCGGCCCCCGGAATGGACTGCCGCGGAAAAACCGGACCGGATCCGGCCCCCAGAATGGAGTGCGGCGGAAAAACCGGACCGGATCCGGACCCCGGAATGGAGTGCCGCGGAAAAACCAGACCGGATCCGGCCCCCGGAATGGACTGCCGCGGAAAAACCGGACCGGATCCGGCCCCCGGAATGGACTGCCGCGCAAAAACCGAACCAGATCCGGCCCCCGGAATGCACTGCCGCGGAAAAACCGGACCGGGTCCGGCCCCCGGAATGGACTGCCGCGGAAAAACCGGACCGGATCCGGACCCCGGAATGGACTGCCGCGGAAAAACCGGACCGGATCCGGCCCCTGGAATGGACTGCCGCGGAAAAACCGGACCGGATCCGGCACCCGTAATGGACTGCCGCCGAAAAACCGGACCGGATCCGGTCCCCGGAATGGAGTGCCGCGGAAAAACCAGACCGGATCCGGCCCCCGGAATGGACTGCCGCGGAAAAACCGGACCGGATCCGGCCCCCGGAATGGACTGCCGCGCAAAAACCGAACCAGATCCGGCCCCCGGAATGCACTGCCGCGGAAAAACCGGACCGGGTCCGGCCCCCGGAATGGACTGCCGCGGAAAAACCGGACCGGATCCGGACCCCGGAATGGACTGCCGCGGAAAAACCGGACCGGATCCGGCCACTGGAATGGACTGCCGCGGAAAAACCGGACCGGATCCGGCACCCGTAATGGAGTGCCGCGCAAAAACCGGACCGGATCCGGCGCCCGGAATGCACTGCCGCGGAAAATCCGGACCGGGTCCGGCCCCCGGAATGGAGTGCCGCGGAAAAACCGGACCGGATCCGGCCCCCGGAATGCACTGCCGCGGAAAAACCGGACCGGATCCGGCCCCCGGAATGGACTGCCGCGGAAAAACCAGACCGGATCCGGTCCCCGGAATGGAGTGCCGCGCAAAAACCGGACCGGATCCGGCCCCCGGAATGCACTGCCGCGGAAAAACCGGACCGGATCCGACCCCCGAACAGTGTGCCGCGGAAAAACCGGACCGGATCCGGCCCCCGGAATGGACTGCCGCGGAAAAACCGGACCGGATCCGGCCCCCAGAATGGACTGCCGCGGAAAAACCAGGCCGGGTCCGGCCCTCGTAATGCACTGCCGCGGAAAATCCGGACCGCATCCGGCCCCCGGAACGGACTGCCGCGGAAAAATCGGACCGGATCCGGCCCCCGGAATGGAGTGCCGCGGAAAAACCGGACCGGATCCCGCCCCCGGAATGCACTGCCGCGGAAAAACCGGACCGGATCCGGCCCCCAGAATGGACTGCCGCGCAAAACCCGGACCGGATCCGGTCCCCGGAATGGACTGCCGCCGAAAATCCGGATCGGATCCGGCCCCCGGAATGGACTGCCGCACAAAAAACGGACCGCATCCGGCCCCCGGAATGGACTGCCGCCGAAAATCCGGATCGGATCCGGCCCCCGGAATGCAATGCCGCACAAAAAACGGACCGCATCCGGCCCCCGGAATGGAGTGGTCGGGGAAAAACCGGACCGGATCGGGCCCCTGGAATGGACTGCCACGGAAAATCCGGACCGGATCCGGCCCCCGTAATGGACTGCCGCGGAAAAACTGGAGCGGATCCGACCCCGAAATGAAGTGGCGCGGAAAAACTGGACCGGATTCGGCCCCCGGAATGGAGTGCCGCGGAAAATCCGGACCGGATCCGGCCCCCGTAATGGACTGCCGCGGAAGACCCGGACTGGATTTAGCTCCCTGAATGGACTGCCGGGGAGAACCCGACTGGATCCGGTCCCGGGAATGGACTGCCGCGGAAAACCCGGACCGGATCTGGGCCCCGGAATGATGTGGCCAAGAAAACCCGGACCAGATTTGGCCCCCGGAATGGACTGCCGCAGAAAACCCAGACCGGATCCAGCCCCGGGAATGGACTGCCGCGGAAAAACCGGACCGGATCCGGCCCCCAGTATGGAGTGACCGCGGAAAAACTGGACCGGATTTGGCCCCCGGAATGGACTGCCGTGGAAAACCCAGACAGGATCCAGCCCCCGGAATGGACTGCCGGGGAAAACCCGGACCAGATCCAGCCCCCGGAATGGACTGCCGGGGAAAACCCGGACCGGATCCAGGCCCCGGAATGGACTGCCGCGGAAGACCCGGACCGGATCCGGCCCCGGGAATGGACTGGGGGTAAAACCCGGATAGATCTGTCCTGAGAATGTACTGGCAGTAAAACCCGGACTGGATCCGCACTCGGAATGGACTGGTGGCAAAACCCAGAGTGGATCTGTCTTCGGAATCGACTGGGGGTAAAACCCAGACCAGATCCTCCCTCGGAATGGACTGCGGTAAAACCCAGACCGGATCCGGCCCCCGGAATGCACTGCCACGGAAAATCCGGACCGGATCCGGCCCCCGTAATGGACTGCCGCGCAAAAACCGGACCGGATCCGGCCCCGGGAACTGACTGCCGCGGAAAAAGCGGACCTGATCTGGACCCCGGAATGGACTGCCGCGGAAAAACCGGACCGGATCCGGCCCCCGGAATGGCATGCCGCGGAAAAACTGGCCCGGATCCGACCCCGGAATGGACTGCTGGGAAAAAGCCGGACCAGATTTGGCCCCCGGAACGGACTGCCGAGGAAGACCCGGTCCGGATCCGGACCCCGGAACGGACTGCCGCGGAAGACCCGAACTGGATTTAGCCCCCTGAATGGACTGCCAGGGAGAACCCGACTGGATCCGGTCCCGGGAATGGACTGCCGCGGAAAACCCGGACCGGATCTGGGCCCCGGAATGCTGTGGCCAAGAAAACCCAGACCAGATTTGGCCCCCGGAATGGACTGCCGCAGAAAACCCAGACCGGATCCGGCCCCCGGAATGGACTGCCGGGGAAAACCCGGACCAGATCCAGCCCCCGGAATGGACTGCCGGGGAAAACCGGACCGGATCCGGACCTCATAATGGACTGCCAGGGAAAACCCGGACCGGATCCAGGCCCCGGAATGGACTGCCGGGGAAAACCCGGACCAGATCCAGCCCCCGGAATGGACTGCCGGGGAAAACCCGGACCGGATCCGGACCTCGTAATGGACTGCCGGGGAAAACCCGGACCAGATCTAGCCCCCGGAATGGACTGCCGGGGAAAACCCGGCCCGGATCCAGGTCCCGGAATGGACTGCCAGGGAAAACCCGGACCAGATCCGGACCTCGTAATGGACTGCCGGGGAAAACCCGGACCGGATCCAGGCCCCGGAATGGACTGCCGCGGAAGACCCGGACCGGATCCGGCCCCGGGAATGGACTGGGGGTAAAACCCGGATAGATCTGTCCTGAGAATGTACCGGCAGTAAAACCCGGACTGGATCCGCCCTCGGAATGGACTGGTGGCAAAACCCAGAGTGGATCTGTCTTCGGAATCGACTGGGGGTAAAACCCGGACCAGATCCTCCCTCGGAATGGACTTAGGGTAAAACCCAGACCGGATCCGCCCTCGGAATGGACTGTGGGTCAAACCTGGATAGATCTGTCCAAGAATGGACTGGGGGTAAAATCTGGACCGGATCCGTCCTGAGAATGGACTGGGGGTAAAACCTGAGCTGGATCCGCCTTCAGAATGGACTGGGGGGTAGTACCCGGACTGCATCCGCTCGCAGAATTGATTGGCAGTAAAACCCAGGCCGAATCCACCCTCGGAATGAACTGGGGGTAAAACCCAGACTGGATCCGCCCTTGGTATGGACTGGTGGTCAAACCCGGACCAGATCCACCTTCGAAATGGATTGGGGGTAAAACCCGGACAGAATCCACCCGGGGAAGGGACTGGGGAGTTAAAACCCGGACCGGATCTGCCCTCGGAACAGACTGGGGGTAAAACCCAGACCGGATCCGCACTCGGAATGGAATGGGGGTAAAACCCGGACTGGAAACGTCCTTGGAATTGACTGGGGGTAAAACACGGACCGGATCTGCACTCGGATTGGACTGGGGGTAAAACCCCGACCGGATCCACCCTTGGAATGGACTGGTGGTAAAACACGGACCGAACGCACCCTATGCATGGATGGGGGGTAAAACCTGGATCGATTCCACCCTCGGAATGGACTGCGGGTAAAACCCTGACCGGATCCACCTTCGGAATGGACTGGGGGTAAAACCCGGACCGGATCTACCCGGGAAATGGACTGGGGGTAAAAGCCGGACCGGATCCGCCCTCGGAATGGACTGGGGGTAAAACCCAGACCGGGTCCGACACCGGAATGGACTGGCGGTAAAACCCAGACTGGATCCGCCCTTGGAAAGGACTGGGGGTAAAACACGGACCGAACGCACCCTCAGCATGGACTGGGGGTAAAACCGGGATCGATTCCGCCCTCGGAATGGACTGGGGGTAAAACCCGGACCGGATCCACCCTCGGAATGGACTGGGGGTAAAACACGGGCTGGATCCACCCTCGGAATGGACTGGTGGTAAAACCCAGATCGATTCCGCCCTCGGAATGGACTGGGGGTAAAACCCAGACCGGATCCGCCCACAGAATAGACTGGCGGGGAAAACCTGGACCGGATCCGCCCTCGGAATGGACTGGGGGTGAAACCTGGACCGGATCCGCCCTCGGAATGAACTGGGGGTAAAACCCGGATAGATCTGTCCTGAGAATGGACTGAGGGTAAAACTCGGACTGAATCCGCCCTCAGAATGGACTGTGGTTAAAATCTGGACCAGATCCGTTCTGAGAATGGACTGGGGGTAAAACCCAGACTGGATCTGCCCTCGGAATGGACTGGGGGCAAAACCCGGACTGGATCCGCCCTCGGAATGGAATGGGGGTAAAACCTGGATCCCATCTGTCATGAGAATTGACTGGGCATAAAACTCGGACTGAATCCGCCCTCTAGAATGGACTGGCGTCCAGGTTAAAACCTGGCGTCCTGGTTAAAACTGGCGTTCAGGTTAAAACCTGGACTGGATCCGTCCTGAGAATGGACTGCGGGTAAAACCTGGACCAGATCCGCCCTTGGAATGGACTGGGGGTAAAACCCGGACCGGATGCGCCCTCGGAACGGACTGGGGGTAAAACACAGACTGGATCCACCCTTGGAATGGACTGGGGGTAAAACCTGGACCGGATCCACCCTCAGAATGGACTGGGGGTAAAACACGGGCTGGATCCACCCTCGGAATGGACTGGGGGTAAAACCCCGAGCGCATCTGCCCTCGGAATGGACTGGGGGTAAAACCCGGATCGATTCCGCCCTCGGAATAGACTGGGGGTCAAACCCGGATCTGATCCGCCCTCAGAAGTGACTGGGCATAAAATCCGGAACGGATCCGCCCGCAGAATTGACTGGCGTTAAAACCTGGAGGGGAGCCATCCGGGGAATTGACTGGGGGTAAAACCCAGACCGGATCCGCCCTCGGAATGGACTGGTGGTCAAACCCGGACTGGATCCACCTTCAGAATGGACTGGGGGTAAAACCCGGCCCATTTAGCCAGGATCCTTCCCAGTATCACACAGGCTTATATACAGTAGGGATAGTATGGGAATTACATGGTTTAAAATATAAATACAGAAATTAATGGATCCAAGTAACTCTTTCCCATGTACCACTTGAGGTTGGCAGGTATGGTGTCATCGGTTTTTTTATGAAGCATTCTTGAAAGTAATTCTGTCTGCCCAGCACCTATTAACTAGCTAACACAGACCCTCTCTCTGGTGTCTTTCTGTCAACTTAATAATCCACGCAGTGAAGCAGCACTTAATTGTCTTCCCAGAAGAAAGAAGTAATCTTTTCACCTACTACAGCTAATAAAATTTGAAGTTTAACCAGCCAGGTCTGTCAATGTTTAGAGATTTTTTTTCCCTTCTGTATCCCCAAGTAGCTTATAAGATGACAATCATGACAGTTTACCATGTTATTTAAGAACAGGCAATTCTAACATAGCTACAAAGGGAATGGAAAGAATCCCAGTTTAAGTAGTAACCATTAGGAGCAGGAGACTGCATATGCATATATTTGTATTTGTATTTCTGTGTGCACACACTCGAAGATACTACAAGTCTCTTGGGCAAGGAAACGTAAACAGCAGTGCAAATTCTAGTTTTACATGTGCGACTGCTTCCTAATGATTCTCCCTCACCTGGAAGAGTTTTGAGGGAAGCAGCTGGAAGCCATTTTATTAAACAGGCCTGGACAGAGCCAAGATCCCATTCAGAAAACTACTATGTTCTACATCTTGTGATTAACACGGTCTGAGCTTTGATTCTTTGCTTTCCTTCTGTGAAAAATGAAGAAAGGGAACTTTATGAAAGACATTGTTATAGACAGCTGTCAAGGAAAAAAAATTTATTCATTAATCTTCCTTTTTTTTTTTTTAAAGGTAAATTAAGTGTACTACTTTTCAGAGTGGATATGGCCACACAGCCTTACTGGAAACAAAAGACACCACAGAGGATGGGAGTAACAGAGTTGCTCTCCGACTTCTGTCTGAAATACCACGTTAATGTGATTATTGCAGTAAACGTCTCTACAAAGGACAATCTAGAAACCTGCAGAACCCAGACCTCCCCCAGCCATAGGCAGCTGGCATTCTTACTTGACTGTAGACCCAAACTTCAGTTCGCCGCAATACTTCATTAAGGCAGAAGAGATTGATTACTACCTGATACAAGAGTAAAAATCTTGTTAAAACTAACAGCAATAAGCTAATGTTAAGTGAGGCCAAAGAAAAGACAAAAACACAGCCAAACACAAAACATCCTTTTGTGACTAAATGATGGAGGATAAAGTTTCTCCGTGACAGGATGTTTAAAAATAAAAGCAGATTTAAAGAAGTCAAATTCACACAACTGTAACACATTGTGCTAAAATGCACTGTGGTTTAAGAAAAGGAGTGCGCGCACACGTGTTTTTTAGCAAAGAGCATGCGCTTAAGATAAAAAAAAAAACAACCCCAACGACTGTGCTTCATAGTCTCCAGCCTGAATCACAGGCCTCTCAGTCAAGCTACATACTGCAGAATGATGATCAGTAAGTTCCTAGACAATGACCTTTCAGAGAGGATGGCAATTCTTATGGAAGAGGAGGGAAACAATTCACTGGGGCTAGAAGAGCTGGGGGGTGGGCAGGCAGGAAGGAATCAGAGTGACCTCTCCGGCTTATCATTTTCCAGCTGCTAAGATCTGAAGCACCTATCTAGCAGCAAAATCAAAGGAAATGCTAAAAGAGAATGAAACCTCAGAGGATGCAAGAACTTGCCATTAAGGTATGTTCTTACTTTGTCAAAAGTCAACACCTTAAATAACAAAACTCCCCATCATTATCTAAGAAAATTGTCTTAATCCCCCTTCCACTCTTCATATATGCTTTTATTAGATTGACTACATTTACAGTACAGATAAATTTTAAGTTTACATAAGATTCTCAGTTGTTTCCCATTCAAACACCTACTATTTCTAGCAAATTATTATTTGTATAGCCTCTTGCATACCTACTTCACCTATACCAATAGTCGAAATTAGACCCACCCAGGATTCCACACTTTCAGTATTAGACTACAAGAAAGTATCTCCTGTGCTGGAGCACCAGACATACAAGTGTAAAGAAAGAACCTCAGACAACCACAGCTTTCATCTTTTCATGAAACAGTAAGACAGTGCTTTCAGCGAGTGAAGCTACTCTGATTTACATAGCCAGGAATATAATCACGTTTCTAGCCCTGTTTCTCACACATTCTACAAAAGGAAAAAAAAGAGGTATGCAAAGAGAATCAAAGGTGGACTCCACTTCAAGAAAAATAAAAAAATAAAAACCTAGGATGTTTGCAAGAGCCCCTTACAAACACTTATCCAGCTCAGTGCTAGCGGCATACTTTGAGAGAAATAATTTTTCAGGGCCACTCACAAGGCCAGCTCAGCTATAATGAATCTCAGAACTAAAACTCATTAAAGCAGCAGCGATCACAGTTTCTTCTACAGCGATTCTTACAGATCTTGGTCCTGGAATCATTAATCAAGAACAATTCCCTTAAAGGTTTGCTTGAGTAATGGTTCAAAGATAATGACTAATTACAGTCCTCTTCAACTTGGATGCCAAAAGTGTATTGTTAAGTTGTGATAATACATGATTTTAGGGTGAGAATCAACTCAGATTATCTTTTAACATCAGAACATGGGCGTCTAGTCTAGGTTTATTATTTATGTATCTCCATAGACAAGAAAGATGAGTGTCTCCAGAGAGAAACTCACTCCATCCTAAAATAGGTCTTTTGTAGGGGATGTACTGCCCTGCGGAGCTGCTTGCCCTCTCCACTGACTAAAGAGCCTAGAGTAGTGGCTCAATTTTTCCATGAGCAAGATGATTGAGATGGAAGCCCCTTGTATCAGAGCGTTCAGTTTTTTAAAAAAACAACTGCTGTTGGACCTGACAGTGGCGGCTGCCTTCTCCAAACGTATTACAAAAGACGTCAAGAGGCATCTTCCCTTTAGATCATTTAGATCATTGAGAAAGCTAATTTCAAACATGGCTCCTTCCTGTGAAAAGTTCAAATAAATTTCAACAAAATCTAGTTATGGTGAGACTGAAAAACTACTACTAGGATAATTATTCATGTAGACTTTGTGCTTTAGGCGAAGGAAAAGTGAACGGAACAGGTACATAATCTTTGTGAAAATTATTGCTTCTGGTTTTAATTCTTAAATAAAAACTTACACCTATCAGGCAGGACCTTGGAAGAAAGTTGGGGGAATCGCTTTTGGTAGAGACAAATAAGTAGCAGGTAAAAAGTGTGGGATGATAGGGATACTCAAACCCTTCTCACCTCTGGTAACAGAGAACAATTACTCAAAACTTTTGAAGAATAAGTGAAATGCAGAAATAGATGGTACTGGTACAATGCCTGAATAATAATAGTTGTACCTGGCACTTCTATAGGCTATAGTGACTTTCATCAGAGAATTGCAAAACACTGAGTGTGTTTCTCTTTCTAGAATGGCAGGATCTTGGAAGGTATTGAGTGCTTGAAGCAATAGAAGTTGAGGGCGTACAGCACAATACAAGAGGTACTTAGCAGCTTGGAGAATCAAGTCTTTTAGCCTTATTACAACCTTATAAGCAAAATAACATAGTGAAGTAAACAGACTTTCAACAGCAAGAACACAGTATAAATGCAGAGACAGACAGCTAGTGAGAGATTCAAGGGGATGCGTTGAAATGGCATAGATCTGACGCTGACTTGAGTTTATTTTTCTTGTATCACTACTGCTGTCGGAACTAGACACACTGCATTGTCCTGAACTCCTCATTGCAAGAGCTCAAGAAATTGGCTATTTGGGACTCTCTGGTGAAACTCATGTGGTCTAATACAAAGAAATGTCTAAAGCCAGTTGAAGCATTGCCTTTTAAAAACCTGGTAACTCTGAGACTTGTAGGGCTGTAAACAAGAACGTTTTGTCAACGTGAAACAGCATCTCGATGGTCAGATTCTCCAGCTGTGTAACTGGAGAAGTCAAAGTCCTGTTACTTTGATTTTATTTATTTTTTAAGTGCTGAACAATTAGTTCATGTGACCTAGTGATAGCTACTTAACTCTGTACATTTACAGAATTAACAAGAATCCAAATCATTTTTCTGTAATTATCTAATTCACTTGGTCTCCTTCCAATATCACTGCCATAAACCAGACATGCAACAGTTTTCACAGACTTGTGAAAAATGCAACCATCTCAGGCTATTTTACATTCACGCCTAGACTCCATTAAACCTAAATCAAAAATGAAAGGTACATGGTAGCCAGAAGTAATAGAAAGCCAGTCCTCAGGGGAAAGAAATCACAACAGTGCTGGAGCCACACAGGAAAATTAATTTAAAACAGCACAGAGAAAGAGAGCAAGGGAAAGAAGATATCACATGGTATGAACCCTGTATCTGCTCTTAGTCTCCCATCTGGGTCAGCCCTGTACGCCTCCATTAATGTTACGACATCTGTGGCTGTATTCCCTCCCTCCTATTCAGCCCCACTGCCTAGGGACCACATGGTCTTGTTCTCCAGTGGCTGGTGTCCTCTCCTGCTCTTTGCCACCTGTCTTCCTCTTCTGTATTTAAAGCATTATATAATAAAACCATACGATGAAGAGGAGTTAAATGCCTGGCTTGGTTCACCCTCATAAAAGTTATTTCTGTTACAAGGCTTTCTCCCTTCCTCCCCAGATCCTGGCAAATCCAAAATTACTTGAAATTTTCCATTGTGACTCTGCATGAGCAAATGGTAGTTTCTCAACAGGGAACCAGAAAGAAGTGAAAGAGTTTTTTAGGTAAAGGCATTAGTTGCAGTGCAGTGCCTGTGAAAAACAGCAGCAAATGCGCTGCAGTCAGCAGTGTCACGCCACCAGCTAGCACAGCGAGCGCGGCCAGGCTGCAGGCCGCTGCGGATGACCACGGAGCAGAAACAAAGCAGGATCAGGAGCAGATAATGCTGCGGAGGGCCAGGGTGCAGGGCAAGGCTCACAGCTTCTCTAACCCATGTTGCTCCGTATTTGGTTTCACAGTTCCAGGGACCCACAGAGTAACACAAATGCAGGTTCAGCAAAGGGTAGAACTGAGATCTTACCTTTTAGTCATTATTTACTCCTTATTTAGTCATTTTAGTCACTATTCTTCCTTCTGTCAAATTTAAATAAAAGAGGCATTTTTGTCTCAGTAGTGTGGCAGCACTGGCACCCGCTGAATGTTTGTAGGGATCAGGCGGCAGCAGCACGAGCGTCCCTACCCCTCCTTGTCTATGTCCCTCCCTCCAGTCGCAGTCCAATGTTAACGTCTCTGCCAGAAGAGCCTTCAACAGCTTTTGCCACCTGCAACAAGAATCCTCCTCTGTGAAGCAAACTGACGCCATGAACTCATTTCACACAGGCCAGTGAAGCCAGCCCATACAAATGACGCTATGGCGAATCGGGCAGCATTCATTCAAGTGACCTAAAGGTTAAAGTCTCTGTATGCTATTACGTCTCCTGAAGTCAAAGCATCCCCCTTGTTAGGAGCTCAGCTGTATATAGACCCGAAACACGGAATTTTCTATTCAACAGAAATAGTTCAACACTACTTAAGTGGAAATTGCACATTGTTTCTGAAAACAGGACATTTTTATATATATATATCTGGGGGGAAAAAAAACAGGATGCCCTAGCCAAGATTCAAAAATATTACCCTTTAGCAAGGAAATAAATAGATTAGGTTTACTCTGAAAAGAAACAGTGTATCAGGGTATGCTTGATGTGACCAAAGTGCTACATACCTGCAGCTCCCTTTTACCAAGGAGCTGAGGTGCATGGCACACCATGCAGCATCCCTTTAGCATCCCTCCAGAAGTTGTTCAGCTCCTGAGTTAGAAAAGAGCAGTTTTACTTCAGAACTCGTACAAACATCAAAGGTAACTCAGCTGAATTAAATACAGCTCTACCAGGATAAAATTAGTATGCAAAACATACAGGCTGAATCAACCAGGTATGTCTATGCATAACTTTACTTGCAATTCTCAAATATTAAAAAGACATCGCTAAAGAAGCCACCCAAACAAAGCTGTTTAAAACCCATTCTTGGTTTTAAAAAGTATACGAGCAGTGAGCTTTCCAAACAGACCAGAAATACTTCACAGCTAGAACTATAAGAAACATTCACATGGAAACCTGAAGCAACAATTTTTTTTTATCCTGTTCAGAGTCTTAAAATGTGCTTATCAGTGCAGAATCTGCCAGAAAGAAGTTTCCTGACTTTCCCTTTCAGTACAAACTTGTGACTCTTGAACCTTAGTAGGCTGACTACAGTTTACAAAAGCTGTTTGTGAGAAGACACCAAACTAGAGTGTATTTGCGTGGGTTAATCAAAACCATAACTCAGTGCAACATGCCTCACTGCACAGACTCTTGAAATGTTACCTCTTTTGAATTCACACTTCCAGTTAAAAACTTGAAAAACATTCTCTGATTCTCTTTTATTCTAATATCTTAATTCAAATGTGAAATTTAGTGAAACAATCCTAACCAAAACACTTTGGTCAGTTTTTCCAGTTCTGCGCTACAATCTGCTTTCATTCCTACGATGGGGTGTCTGTAACCTGACTACAATAAAAGCAGTATCTGGGTCTAGCAAAGACAAAATGCTCTGTGCAAGTATGGGAGGGCCCCCCACATGAGGGCATCAGCCTTGTTTCCTCACACAAAATTTCGTTTAAAAAAAAAAAGACACGGAAAAAATTCATAGCATTTTGCCAAGTACTTCCATTCCTATATAGGTCTGAGAAAACAAATACATTGTAAATAGAGTTATGCCCTATCTCCCTGAGGAACAAAGTAATAAATCAAATTAGAAAATAAAACTGGAAAGTCTTGTTACTATCTGGCTTTTTAAAGAACACTACTGTTGGCATCCAGGACTTCCCAGTCATGTGGTACCACGAAATGGCACGCAAACTTCAAGACTCCAGAGGAGCTGAGTAGCCAAAGCTACCTTGCTCTGTTATTTTCTTTAATGAACAACATTATCAAAGCCAGAAAAATATGACAGCAGCTGACAGTGTGGGTGGTGACAGAAAAATATGAAGAGACGTATTCTAAGGGTTTTTTCTTTTCATTTTCCCCCAATGTCCCATAAAACACATCCATATACTGCATTTATTTAAAGGCTTGTGATCAAAATTAGTCAACATGGTAGCTCGCAACAACCTAACCAGGATATTTATAGAGAGTGGTTCCCTGAAGAGACCAGAAACGTGTCCTAGTGCCTTTGCTTTATTGTTAGGCTGCAAAAGTTCTGAGCAGCGTTTAATCAAAGCCAATTAGGATAATACAGCTTACTGCCCAGTGCCTCGGTGGCTGCATGACCAACACAGAGTGGGAAAATGAAGAGACAGAACAAGTACAACAGTGAAAGGAGGTGAGTCATGCAGTTCTGCAGGCTGTCACTGAGGCCCCCTGACCTGCGGCGGCACGGCGGTGGGCACTGTGAATTCACTGCTTGCTGCAGTGCACTCCATGACGCTGTAACGGTGCAACAACAGTAATAAAGCATCGTGTAATATAACAGCCGTGCAGGTGCTCACGCTGCCATCCCCACCGAATACTAACCCCGTGCTGGCACTGAACTGGTCCACAGTGCAAGCCCCTTTCCAGGTTCTCTTCTACACAGATTTCAGCTCTTTACCCATCTCTAGAATCTTTGTGCCTCCACCTACTGTAGCCCAGGAGTTCACAACTGATGGTGCAATGCCCAGAAGTGAGGTCTCTAGTCTTGCCAATAACACAGGGGGAGGTGTTCCTCATAACCAATACCTTAACTGTTTTCTCTGAAAGACGTTTCAGGTACATACAAGAGAACTAGGAAACGCCTGTGCAGCCTCAGTTATGCCTTCTCATGAATAGGTACTGTGACACGTAGTTAAAATTTACCCATGAGGCGATCACACGCTCTTGTGCCCTACAAGTCCCCTGCCTCACTCCTTGAGATCCAGCCCCAAAGGACAACGAAGAATAGATGTTATGTTGACAAATGCAGCTATTCCCACAACTGCTCATGTGTGGACATGGTAGTGCATAAACATACACACACAACAGCGCTTCTGAACCACAGTCAGAAAAGCTGAGCCTTAGCAAGATTTATTCCATCTTTAAAGTCAGGGATTCATTATTTTTTAGTATCACTAACTTCAATAATTCATGAAATACTTATCAAAATTTGATATGCCCTTCATGAATCTCTTAATTTAATACTTTTTTTTTTTCCTTATAAAGATGGGCAATAAATACATGCTCCTTTGGAAGAATCTGGTGCTGTGTACACCAAACACAAGGATATTACAGCTGTTTCAGGATTAAGGTCTACAAGTGGTAGGAGGTAACACGCAGGCAGAGCAGGCATTCTAAACCGGAAAACTTTGTCCTCGTGCATTTGGCTATGTGCAGGCAACACTCAGGTTCAGTTATCATCACCGCTTACAGAGGAAGCTTCCTAGAGTTATGGAAAGTCATCACTTCCTAACAGAAACATGAAATGGCAGCAGAGAGTTGCCAGCAAGGCTCTTGCCTACCAGCTATCACATGTGAGCAACTTCCACTTCTCAAGAGGAGAATCCAGTTTGCTCCTTCCTGTCCACCCGCATGTTCGACAAAGGCAGCCTGCATCTGCAGTACTTGTGCTTTGAACGGTCTCTTTCAAACTGTACTATCTGTGTTGCAACTTGACTCATGTGAGAACGACCGCTAAAATGTTGTCACATCACTTCCGCTTAAGTTTGATTCCTAGAACTTTTGCACAGTATAAAATGATCTCGGAATGAAAGATTGCATTTGCCATCTTATTTTTGACAACACGAAACATTTCAATTGCATTCACACACAAAAAAAATACCTGTGATAACTATAGCAGTTCCTTACTTGGAAAAGTAATATTAGAAAGAAAACACTCAGAACATTTATCCCTTTCAGCTCAGCAGCTACATTTTCACCATGTAATCTACCCACATCACATGCACCACCATCAAATGGACAGCCGGTGGCCCACAAACCTATAAATAAGAATAACTCTTTCAGAACGCTTATTTAGAAACTATGAAACAACATGATTATAGGCAACATCGCATTTCTTATGCTAAAGATTGCTTTTTGAAAGCTGTACCAGCTTACATAGCCAAGGACAAAGCCAGAATCTGATAGAACTCTGCAGCTAGATCTAATATCTTTAACACTCCATTCTATTTTGAACTTTGCTTTTCTTCTTCAAATTGTCCTCTGTTTATAAACAAGATCTAAATCCCTCCTGGGGTTAATCAATAAGCACAAAATACAAACCCAAAGAAGAGAAAGCACCTCCAAAGCTGATATTCGCTCAAAACCTGGAGCAGTTGCCATGGAAATCATACCCTTTTGATCCATAAATAGCATTGAAGTAACATGAATATTTGAACCAGGTCCAGTTAGTTTGAAATCAGAAAATAAGAGGAAATGAAAATGACACAAGGAAAAAGAAGTGACAAAAATCTCCCCAAAAGTTACATTTGCCTCTCTTTTTCAAACTTTCTTCCTAAGTCTGTGTTTTACTAAAAACTTCATTTTAATCTTTATTTAATGAAAATTTGAACTGCTGAAGAAGCAGAAGATTTAAACAGAAAGATTAAATTGAGAGCAGCATTGTTAAATACTGCATAAAATAACTATACTAGCTGTGTGAGCGCTGTGTAGTTATTAGTTGTACATAGTCAAGAAAACATCATTGTACCTGAACATGTCTGCATCTAAACTTGTGAATACATAATTTGACTCAGAAGGATTACTCATCCAAGCACTCAAGAATCTTTGCCATAAAGTGATGGTTACGTCAAACTGTACCCTTGCAGACCTAGGCATCATGGAAAAAGTCTCACCATACAACTGTATCCACTACGCGCAACACCATTAATATAGATTTTCCTATACATGGTCTTGAAACACTTCCCCCCATCCTATTTTGCACTTTCACTGACTTAAGACAATGATCCAGTTTAATAATTGGCTCCATATTTTTTTTTAATAACAACCGAGAAAAGACAGTTTAAGTGTACCAGTGCTATATCCTGTGAGGCTACCCTTCCCCCGAGCAGCTGTAGAACATTCCTCTACAGCCCTAAGGCATAGCAATGCTGGTCTATGCCTCAGGGGGGTGGTGGGAAGCACTGTAGCAGCCCTTGTGCCTTCCTCTGTGCTTTGTCTCATCCTTACCAAGAGGCAGGAACCACTACACTACACTTGCAAACTAGGAGGACTGACTAAAAGTTTAGCTCTGTTCTAGGCTCAGTTCTCCATGGCTTTTACAGCTAAAGCAAGACCAGGAGACCTAGACTTCCCCTTCATTATAACTCTCATTACTTACAGTTTTCCTTCAAAACCAGAAACGACTGAGCTTCGATTTCCTGTCTGCAGAGAGTAGTCTACGCTGGAGATGACTCCAAAGAGGCAAATTTATATGGTGTTGGATTATTTGGAAATACACAAACTTATCTTGCCTTCCTCTTTCACCTCCCTGCACCACAGCTTCTTGCACAGAAAGAGACTGAGGACAGCTTCAGAGCTTCCTGGGCACACTCTTGGAGATCACACTGCAGAATAGCTACAGCAGCTTCTCCGCCAAGCAAAGTCTGGAGGCAGGATTTATTTTCTCTACTTCAAAATGGTACTTAGAAAAATCCTGTTCTGTGAGCTGCTTCATCCTGCAATCTCCCAAGCTTTCTCAGACAGCTTTTGGAAAACAACTTAGGGAATGAGAAAGTGATCCTTCCTTCACTGAATCAGCAATAGTATCAGAGACATCGTTCATTTTCTGGAGGAAACTGCTGCTTACCAGTCCTTATTTTATCTTGCAAAACAGTGCTTCATTGGGATGAAATAAGATCAGTAATTGCTGCCTTACAGCACAACCTACCAGAGCAGGAAGGGGGTTGTGAAAGCAAGTATTTTTCAGTGCTGTACTGGAAAAGATCTCTAAAAGAGCCCTTACTTCCAGTTTCATTATTTTTTTCCTTAAAGATACTGCTTTCAGCGCCCAATGGCTATGGTGATGAACACGTTCAAAACAAACCAGGAAACTAAAAACGTGTGTTGAAATATAAGTTCAAACTGCTAAACTGACGAATCAGAGGGGTAAAACAAGCAAGGAAACAAACCGAAAACCCACACTAATTGGTCACCTACACAATGACCCCACAAAAATATTATAAAACAGGAATTTATAAATATCAGCATGAATTAAATTGAGGAAAAATCTGAAACAAACCTGAGAGTTCTACTGAAATGCAATGTAACTATTGTATTGATGTTGTTGTAATGCAATGGTCAAGTTGCTTAAAACCTACTGGACTTCATGAAACATTTTAAGTAGCATTTTTCAGGAGGAAAAAGTCAGTTTTCCAAGATAGATTTGTCATAAAATACTGACTGGTTCTATAACAATTGTTTCACAATATCATTTACTGTTCCTCTTATATCTAAGATCAGTACAACTAGAAAACTTCCTTACTGTTACCCCTAAACAATGACATATGTAGAAGTAAAGACGACATCATACTTACGTTATGGCACATTTGCATTACGGAACAGTTCAGATGCTCCAGTGGAGGCCTGAGTATTTTAGACACTATGAAATATTTATGAAGATGTATTCCTTTGTTGTAAAGTAGTCCTGGGCAAGACCTGAAGAAGGAACAAAAACTAATCATCTATACACTCTGCTTTCCTATTTGTATACCTTTGGAAACTTCCTTTCAGGCAGTCAAAATTCAACAGCACTTTCTGCTTCTTGAGCCATCAACAGCTACCCAACAGCCTTTCGAGGCAGTACAGACAGGGCAAGGTTGGACACGATGGAGATGACAATAGGTACTGGGCTTATGGCTCAGACAGGAGAGCCCCACGTACAGACTGACTCACAGGCTCCCTGCAGAAGAAAGGAAAGGGGAGGCAGGCAGCCACGCTCTACAAGGAACCATCAGTGTGCCACAGACTGAAGAGTTATCCGATAGCAAAGAGCAATACCAGTGATTGACGACTATATTCTCTATATATGGACTTCCTATGTTATAAGGCAGCTGAGATACATAGAATTATTTAGGTTAGAAAAGAACTTTAGGACCATTAAGTCCAACAGTTAACCCAGCACTGCCAAGCCCACCACCAAACCATGTCCCCGAGCACCACAGCTACACATCTTTTAAATACCTCCAGGGACTCCACCATTTCCCTGGGCAGCCTGTTCCAGTGCCTGACAACCCTTTCAGTGAAGAAATTTTTCCCAATATCCAACCCAAACCTCCTCTGATGCAACTAGGTGCCGTGATACATGTACATGATTTGCAGTCACTGCTTTGGAGCAAAGATCTTCCAAAGGACTTCTTTGAAAATGCAGTTAAGACTTCTGCTTATGTTAAAATTGTATTGGAGATCAGGAAGGAAAAGAAGGAAGAAAAAAAGACAAGGTTCATACAAAATATAGTTCCAGGATTACTCAAAGAAACATCCGAGTACAAATTTAGTGGGCTCAAGGACCAGAATTATTGCTTATGTCCACCAGAGGATGAGATCCAGCAACTCAGAAATAGCTGGACAGTGACTAAAGATGCAGTACATTTAAAACAAGCAGATGCTTTTCCCACTAAAGTTGTCAGAACTTTTCTAAAAGTTCTGAAACCCTGTGTCCCCAGATCAATAAAGACATACATACTTGGGTCACAATCCTGCAATCTAATATATGTAAGCGCATACATAGGGGAACACGTTTTGTGTACAACTATTTGCACATCAAGATCCTTATTTTCCATTTTCATGCCTATCCTGCATGACTTTCACTTTCAGAACTTACGTACTAGTATTTCAGGATGTTAAGTATGTCTTTTTTGCCTGGAAGGCACTATGTGCAACTATGTTGTAAATAAAGCCTGTTTGGTGCCTTAGTGACAGCCCCCTGTTGGCTTTTTGTATTTGGACACTTCTTTTCAAAAAGAAATGCAGAAATAAAATATTTTCAATGGTATAAGCCTCACAGCGTTCCTTGAGGCATGTGTTATCTTACTGCTACATATTCCTTGGCATATGCTTTTTTTTTAATAAAAAGCTCCTGAACAAACACTGTATCTTTTGTTGAACAGAGGAAACCCAAATTATTCCCATTCCATTTATGCCGTGCAACTATTATGTAGAAAATTAGACTACAGCTTGCTTTCTAAAGAGAGGTAGGCCCAAAAGCAGATCTTTAAGCAAGCTAATTTGTTGTGCTAAGGAACATTAGAGGTGGGTGTAAATTAGTCAGAAAATGATCACAGATGGTAAGGAAGTGCACCTTATAAGAACTCATACACTATAACCAGAAAATTATGCATAAGAGTATATATGAGGCATAACTAGAGAAAAGAAAGTACAAATTAAAGGTGGCCTTGCTCTTTGTTTGCAGTTTTCCCAACTGCACCCGCAACTTTCCCTGAGCCCATGATCACAACACATGGCTGGAGGAGCCTTGGAGCAAAGCACTTAAGAGACACCGTTCAGCTGCCCTCCACAAACTCTCCCTCCTCCCAAACCTGGCGATCCTGGCACACTGCCACCCTTTGAGCCCTGACCACCTCTTCCTCTAACGGCCACACTAGGGGTGGGAGGCAGAGTTCTCACCGTCTCCAGTATGAGCTGCCACACAAGAAGGTTTTGGCCCATGAGAAATAATAACCTGAGAAAACTAGCCCATTTCGCATTTCTGGAGGAACTGAGAACTCCATTCATTCCCTCTAACAGGCAGCAGCCCCCTGGAACTTCTCCAGGCTAAGAGGGAGTTCCCTGAATTTCTTTTTGAATGCTTCCTTATAGAGCTGTTCACCACCTCCCTCTCTACACCCTTCAGGCATGGGTCACCACTATATCCTTCCTCTGATCTGTTTTACATAAAATCCTGATGCTATGTCTTCCTAGTAGCTATGAAATTCACCCACCCTTTCTACCTCAAATCACTGGCTCACAACTGCACTGTTAATTACTGACACCTCATTCTCTACAGGTTTCTGTGGAATTAGCTGTTATCTCCTGCTAGTCCAAAACATCCTCACAAAAAGCATCCTTTAGGCAACTAAATTTGCATTATTGTCTTTTCTCTTTTCTGTTCTAAAACTGTACTAAGATTTTACTCTTAGCGCCTCCCATACAATAGACCCCAAACATCATTGCTTGCAAGTTGTGTAGGGCAGCTGTTTTTAAAAGATCTTTTGAGACAGATACACATGTGATCTAAGTTGTTCCCAGGATGTTATCTGCAGTCCTGCTTTATTCTCACTTCACTTGGCTCTTACCCACTCAGTATTTTATCTCAGATCCTAAACGATAAACTCTCCAGGCAAAGCTGCTGCTCCCCTCTGCTTTACCAGGCGTCAGGCATCCCTTTACACAATACATAGGTAAGACTATGCAAACAGCATATACTTTGAAAGTACACAGGAAAAGGTGTTTGACAGCTGATATTTCACCATGTAAAGTCTGGGGCACAGTTTGTTACTGACAAGGTGAACAGGAATAGAATTGCAGCCCCAACAAGCAGTGCCAGGGGTGACAAACACAGCAGATCCCCTGGCTCGCTCCACAGGATCACAACAGAATAGGCAAGGCCAGCAGGTCCCTCAGGCCAGCCTTCTGCTCAAAGCACAACGCGGCTTGTATGGTCTTCCCAACAACGAAACGCATGCCTCGATGGCAGGAGAACCCCAACCACACCGTCTCCTGCAGAAGTAGACACATACAAACCTCTGCACAGTTCTGATGTCTTCTTTTATTCATTAATTTATAAAGACAGGGCCTATCTGAAAACATTCCAGGCCAAATTCTTTAATTTCTGTTCACTGCAAGCCTAATTGCTTTCAGTGTGAATTTCCTGTAATATTGATAATGAAATTACAGACTTTTCCCTTTGGAAAAAATCTGACATTTCCACTAAGATTATGAAAAGAAATTAAACCATCAGAAGTTTCAAACACGGCACCAGCATACCAAAGCAATAAATGCACACTGTGTGAACTGGCATCCCCTCCACCTCTCCAAAACTGTATTTAGATTGTGGCCCTAGAAAAATACAGTGTGAAAACAGCATTTGTCCAGAGAAAAGACTGAAGATACACACCTTTCAGTTATATGAAAGGGGGCATCCTCCTGATTTGCTATTAAGTGCACAATCCTATACAATTTTTTAAAATCTGATACAATATCTTCAGAATTACAAGTTTTGTTCTGTCAGAAATTACTCAACAGGACAACATCAGTTTGAAACAGCAGCATTTCTAAACAGATCTTTCAGTTCTATCATTCGGCTCTTTGGAGTACTGTTTAGCAATATAGAAGAGGAAAACTCTAAGTAGACACAAATTTAAAAATCAGAATTAGCTCTCATAGTGAATGAATCCCATTCATAGAAGCATTTGTAGGAAGGGTCCAACGAAAAGGTCAGCTAGTCCAACCTCCCACTTTAAGCTATAGCTTAACCACCACTAAACCAGATCAGTCACAGGTTTACACAGCAAAATCTTGAAAACCTCCAAGTACAGAGACTCCAGAATGTCTGGGCAACCCCTTCTGGTGCTGTACTACCCTCATAGTAGATTTTTTTTTTCCCCCCTCCTCTAAAGTTCTGCCCAAACCTCTCAAACTACACTCTATGGGCATCACTCAACTCTGGTGAGATTGCATCTGGAGTACAGTTCCTGCTGGGTGGCCTAGTTCAAAAAAGAGGCTCAGAAGCTTGCTAAAGTACGTTGGAGGACCACCTCTGTGGTGGCAGCACTTGATCTAAAGGAAAGGTTGAGGGAGCTGAGCTTATTTAGTCTGGTTGAGAAGAGTATAAGGAACAATCCAAACGTCCCTCCAAGTTTTGATGGATAACGTCAAAGAGGGGGCCAAACTCTTCCAGGCAATATAACAAGGTCCAGAAATCTCTTGCAACCAGTATTTCTATGCTGCTACAACTCCAAGGAAAAAAATTGGCCTCCATATTAACTCCTGGGGCACTCTGCTCGTGATCGGCCACCAACCCTTCAAGCCTGGCGGTATAGCCAGTTTTCAGGTGACCATTTAGCCAGCCCATACTTCCCAAGTTTCCACATGAGAACACTGCAAAAAGGTGTCAAAGCCATACCAAGGTCAAACCATATTACAGCTTCACTGATCTCCCTTCATCTACATTACCGGGCCCTTTTCAATTAAAAAACAGTTAAGGTTAACAAACCAGAGCTTTCTTTTGATAAATCAATGCTGACTACTTCCAACTGCACGCTTGTTCTTTATGTGCTTGTAGCTGGCACTCCAAAGATGTTTAGCATGACCTTCCCAGGGACTAGAGTAAGTCTGACCAACCTTAGTTCCCCAGGTCCTCCCTCTAATATTAAAGATGGGTGTAATCTTAGCTGTTCTCCAGTTGTCAGGGGCCTCCCTTAATAACTGTGATTTTCCAGCCTTGCAAAATCACATGGGCAACCTCTTTCACCATCATTGAGTGAAGCCCATCTGGCCCATGGGTTTGAACACAGAAGAGGAGCAGGAGGGCACATGACCTCCAAAGTGGACATGCCTTATTAGACCCTGCTTTGGAACAGGCGTGGAGAAAGATTCTACTCTCTATAAATACCAGGGACATAAAGCTGATTTAACTCTCCTATTAGTGGTGTTTTCTGCTAATGCATAAACACACAGGAGGAGAGTCTTATTGTTTTATTCTGAAATTAGGAAATTCTTCTGATTCCTTACAAGTCCCAACAGATGAATTAGTACATCATCTCTGCCATCACAAATGTGCCAGTGTGATCACAGCAAACGAATAATGTAAACAGGCATGATTTATTTCAAAGCTGTGAACTTTCACACACGACATTTTTTTTAAAATTCCTTGTGCTTGATGAACCTTGCCTTATCATGCTTCATTATACAATAGTTACCTCGCTTTGCATTATGCAAATCCTAGAAAAACCCTAGAAAATCTTAAATAGGTCACTTGCATAATTTCCAAGTTATGTCATGGGAAAAAAATAAATCACACAGTTGCCTTTTTTTATTTTTAAATGTGCATGGAATGGTGAGAAGATTTGTTTACTGCTTCTGAGGGTTGCAGGAGAGCTTTTGTTAAAGTAAGATTTAAACTTGTTTAGGAAGTCCATTTTGATTTCTGAGCATTGTTACACGATTTATCATATTGGCAATAAACATCTGCAGCACACTCTATAACGGTTCCATGGGACTTTATAGTGGGATATGCTGAGAATACCTATGAAGAATACCACTAGGAAAAAGTCCCATTAGCTTAACAAGTTGCTAAGCCGAAACAGAAGCACTTTTTCTGTGTTGACATCGTTAATTTAATTTTTCAAAAAGCTAAGCAACTGCATCACATTTTCTTTAAACAAATGAAAATATCTAACAGCCAGCAAATTCAGATATTTGGATGCAGGTGTCTGCACATCACATATGTTACTCCTAGTACGGATGTTCAGGGGAAATACTTCAAGGCTTCAAAATGAAATTTAATACAAAAGATTGGGTGTGGGGTTTTTTAGTAAAAATAAAAAGTCAATAGCAAAATGACAACAGAGCTATCAGCATGTAGGCAATAACTCTGCTGCTGACTAAAATTGAAACAGGTCAAGAAAGACTAAAGAATAAGTGCAATGAATAAGCCTGACTCATATCTGGATAAAACGGAGTATTACTTAGCACGGCTGGGAATAGACTTTGATGTAAGGCTACAAGAAGTGTGAGGAGAGGTTAAAGCTTTCTAAGTCACCCTGCAGTTAGTAGTAAGAGGGTGAAACGAGAGTCATCTACATGGGTTTCTACCCCACTGCAGAACAGGCACTACCAATTCACTATCTCCTTGAAAAGTCATACTTAAACCAATACAAACTCACATTCTTAATGATAAGGGAATCACAGATTTAAATTCTTCATCTTAATTTTTCAGTTAATTATAAAACAACACATCCCTTTGAGGCAAAACAAGAAAATCCACTTTCTCTAGAAGATCAAGCCAAGGAAAAGCAATGCTACTGCATAGCAAAACTCAAAGAGGGCATTATGATGCAACATCACCCTGCAACAGATAGGACACCTCCACTATTTTAAACTCCTGTGCAAAGCAACTGTATCAGGAGGGGATGCCTCTATTTCTTCCAGCCACCACCTAAACGCAGCACAATGCAATTACCATTTCACTACAAGACACCTTCCGGCACAGAATTTGGGAAGCCAACACCTCCCTAGCGTACAAACCCCTTCAGAGCCCAGCTCTAGCTTTTCTGCAGGTGTATTAGGTAAGAGCTGTGCACCTCTCCACTGCCTTTCTCTTATCTGTTTCTGGAGCACAGTAACTTAGTGTCACACCTTAAACTTGACTCCTCCAAAAGCACGGTCACATCCCAGCATGAGCTGGGGCCTATAGCCAATGCACCAGCCTCTTACTTGGAAGGTAAATTGAGGAAGAGCATTACTAACCAGTGGAATACCAAGTTTGATAGAAGTGGCATCTTTCAACTCTTACTATTTCTTAAGATTCACTATGTATCTTTAAATCCTGAAAATAGTAGACAACAAATCAATGATTATGTGTCACAGAGAATATATCAGAAAATGGTAAAAAATTGTGTCTCACCAAGCATGGCGAATACATGAGCCCAGAGCCTTGATCAAGACTAAGTTCATGTCTCGCTTTTTGCATAATGTCTTTACCTAGCAGCTTTCCAGAAGTGAAGATACCTTCAGTTTGTAGCACTTGGGAGATTTCAAGGTGTGCACATGCTGAACATAAATGATTTCTGCATCTTGAACTCTTTAATTGGCATAATGACAATAATACAGGTGTGTTTGCATGAGTAAGAAGTCACAACATTTCAGTCAATGTTCACATGCGTGCCCAGCCAGCCACAGTAGATGCCTGGTAACTTGTGTTAGGATTAACTGTTTGTGAAAAGTTCACCTCGTCTGTGGGATTGTCAGAGACACATCACTTAAATTCCACAACACTGAAACTCATAGCCCTGAATATACTGCTATCATTATAATATGACTTGGAGGAGAGGCGGGGCGAGGTGCAGTGTCCTGTAACAGCTGATCCCAGACTCCTCCCTGAAAAGAGGGATCTTTTTACTTTCATACCAACAGAGCAAAATGTTCTAACTCCAAAGCATCACAGTGGCTGCAGATTAGCTACAGATGATCATAGGCATTACTACCAGCCTGATTTCCCAGAACTACCCAGTTAGACTCCCCATGATCCTGGAAATGAAAGTCACTTGACCTATCAGCTTTATTTCCTGCCCCTTTTAGGCCCTTTTATTAGTAATGGCATGTAGCTGCTCACGACACACTGGCTCCCAGAAAACCCAGTCCTGCTTCCTTTGTCACCATGAGTTAAGAACTGAAATTCCCAGGTCCTACAAACACAGTTGGTTTCCGCTTACAATTCCAAGTTCACAGCTCTGTCACAGTAAAGGCAACATTTTATTCCAAAAGCACTAATAAGACTCTTTTCCAGGGGATTGCCTAGCAGACTTCAGTTTGCCACAGAGGCACATTTATTCTCTCCTGCATTATTGCTGTTAAAGAACAAGCCTCTGTGGAGGATTTAAATTTAAAGATATGTTTTGCTTATTGAAACCTAACTGTACAAAACCCCTTATTGACATGTATTTGAAGGAAAAGATATGGAACAGGATACAGCTGCAGGACAGATGCCGAAGTACCTCTGGGGAGCTGAGACATAGTCAACAAGCATTAGACAGGAACCAGGATTAGCCTTGAACTCGGGTATGAAGAGGCCAGGTAGCAACACACTTGTTGGGACTGAAGGGCAAAGGTGCCAAGGAAGGAAAAGCCCTGCTTCTGATGGGAAACTAGTAGAACCTACAAAGGAAAACTTATCCAGAAGGCGTACAAGACGTTTCAATGGGATCATCATAGCCTGCTAGCATATTAGCTACACACAATGGATTCCTGACTGCTTTTTCCTCTTTGCTTCCGTAAGTCTACAACATACGCCTTCCACTCTGTCAAACGTCATGCGATACCTTTTAGCTTACACCCACCATCTGATCTTTCCTACTGCCATCTCCTTTCTGCCAGCAGAACAACATGGTTTCATCATGTCTCTTGGAACCCATTAATGCCACTTTCTCATTTCCCAGAGAGTGTTTCTACAGGACGACAGCAAGGTATTCCTCCCCTTCAAATGCTGTGCGCATTTGCCTATGGTCTGCTCAAAGCTGCCCGCTTTCTGCACTGCAAATCAGACACCAAATTCAAGAACTGCACACAGTATTTTAGCACAGAGCAGAGAAAAAGCCTAGCCTAAGCATTACCTATGTTGATTTGATTCAGACTGAACCTTGACAGATTTTCAGTCTGGATAAAATTTTGATACGAAAGACTTAAAATAGTTAAGGCAGTTTTCTTAAGCACAGTTACACTGGATGCTACAACCCCTCTATTTAAATTTACCAAGTTAAGAATACTCAGCTAATTAAGCAGTCTGGTTAGCCAAGAATTAAGTACTTTATAGCAGCACTGAAGATCAAACTGACAAAGCTGACAGTACCCTGTTGCACCCAGATACAGCAGGATGTAAAAATATACTAAATGAAAAGATAAATATATTACACAGAACTATGCTCGGACAGCAGGAAGATTGCAAACTGACTCAAAACTTGGCAAGTACCAGAATCAGGGCTGCCTGTATACCTAGAAAATAGGAAACATGTTTGAGGCAACTTCACAAAAAGCTGATCACAAGCTGTTTGACCTGTACCCTGGGCAAGGGCAAGGATGCAAGTCACTCTAACTGCAAAGGCAGGCTTGGAAGTTAAAGGCAGTCTTAATTTACATTCAGGACTGGCCAGCTATATAAAGGTTAGTGAGTATAGTGCAGATATATGGGACTGATAAGTCTGACAACTGCAGGCTGGTAAGTTGGACGCCAACAGTATTCACGGTTTCTGAAAACATGTTGAAACAATGTGGTAAAAGCAAGTCAGTATTACCTTGAACATGCACATCTGGAACTAGTTTGTGACCCAGTGTTATCTGAAAGATTCTCCTACCTATGCTATACCACAGCATATTTAGACAGTCTTTAATCTCCTTTGAGGGGACCAAAGTCCTTTAAAGATTTCTGGATTAGCATTGTTTATGAAGTAGAGTGTCATCACCTTTAGATCAATACAAACATGCCAAGTTACCTTACAGCATCAGTTATTTGAACATTTAATTAGGTCTGTTCTATATTATAGATTGTTATATGGAATTCAGTATCAATGTTATCTTCCACGAAGCATAGCCTGTGAAGTTAAACATTCCGAGACAAGGAAGCAACAGAATGGGCTAAATGAAGACATGGAAGAAAAAAACTCTCACTGAATTTGTGGCATACTTGTAAGTAAAGTTAATTATGTGTAGAAGTGTGGCCATTCTGGACCTTTACGGTTAAACATACAAGTTTATATTCTATCCCTGAACTTGATTTTCTTTTTTCTTTTTAGGCACAATTACCTTCCAGGATGAAGAAATCTTATTTGGAGTACAGAATCCTGTAATAAAATGTTTGTAGTTATGGAGCCACATGGGTATTTTAAAACACTATACCAGTGTTAACTAATAAGGAACAATAGCAGCTATTTAACAGTCTTGAGGTTTGGTCCAACTCCCTTTAAAAACAGCAGCAGTACTTCCCCATGTAAGCAGGCCTTTAGCAACACGCAAGGTTTTTGGTTGAGCAAGAAACATATTATAAAGTTCTATATGAATATTCACAGGTCTCCTGTGGACATGCTCATGCTCTGCAACTTCATGCCTTTGTGTCACTGACCTTAAAGGCATGAAGAAGAGACATATTTATGAAATGGGCACACTCACAGAAAAAAATCGGTTGCATAATTGCATTCTCACAGAGGAAAGAGATGACATTTCTTCCAGAAGCAATTACACTAATGCCATAGTTGCATTCTCACAGAGGAAAAAGATGACATTTCTTCCAGAAGCAATTACATTAATGATGACTGTTAGAATTATGCCCCTCCAAAGAATAGAAATCCTACCTGAAATACACCTGCACACACAAAAAAAGCCATTCTAACAAAGATTTCTCCCACTTCTCTGAGCAACATGTGCCAGTGGCTCACCACCCTCATTATAAAAAAATTTCTTCCTTATATCTAGTCTAAATCTACCCTCTTTTAGTTTAAAACCGTTACCCCTTGTCCTATTACCACAGGCCCTACTAAAAAAAGTCTGTCCCCGTCTTTCGTATTAGCCCCCTTTAAGTACGGAAAGGCTGCAACAAGGTCTTCCCGCAGCCTTCTCTTCTCCAGGCTGAGCAACCCCAGCTGCCTCGGCCTGGCCTCACAGCAGAGGGGCTCCAGCCCTCGGACCATTTTTGTGCCCTCCTCTGGACCCGCTCCAACAGGTCCACGTCCTTCTTGTGCTGAGGACCCCAGAGCTGGACGCAGCGCTGCAGGGGGGGGTCTTTTGAGGTCTCTCACTTGAAACAAAGATTTCATCATGCAAACTTTCACCATCTTTCTGAAACCGCGGCAAAAAGGAATCAACATATAAAAGGTGTCCATCAGCTGCCATTACAGGATTATTGAGGCTTTTAAACATGACGTTGTGGGAAATGCATCATACATTCAGAAAGACAGGGGGAAGAGGAGGCAGATAGAGAAGGGCACTGATAACTAAGCCAGCTATTAGCTGCATTATCTGACAGGTGTTTGTTCTTACGCAGCTGGGTGTTATTTAGTCCTGACTCAGTGATCCCAAAATGCTTTAGAGGCACTTCAGGGAGTCAAGCTCCCTGCTGTTAAAGTGACAGTGACTCAGTAAATGGGTTCCTTATGTACATGCCAGCATACTCTGCACCTGCCTGCATGATTGCACCACAACCGTGTCAAAAAAATTAGAAGAGCTCCTATTAGAACAGAAAAGAATCATCTGCAATTCTTACCCCTGAGTTCCTTTATAACTACGGAGGCCCCATCTTAAAAATATTACTTAAATCAAGATCCTTTTATTACAGAGGTGTTAGGCTTAAAGGCTTTTATGTTTATATCTGTACAATAAGTGAAAGATATAAATAATCCAAGTAACCAAAACCACTCATCGCTAATTAGCTTAACCAGTTTCACCAGTGGCTAAAAAGCATGCTGGAATCTTTCACAGTACTAAAAAAAACCCACAACCCACAGCAACACAATGAAGAACGACGACTGAATGTAATGCAGAAGTCTCTGTGAAAGGTAACAAAGCACTTAACTCTGATCTATTATGTGATTTTCCAGGTAGATTCAGGGTCTTCACATACTGCATCCATAGTGGGAAGGAGACCAAATCATAGCTACAGAAATAATATCTGCTTATAATTCAAATTAAAGAACATTACGTAGTTTCAAGGCAATATGACATTACCCTCCCCAATAATAGACAAGTTCACATTTATCACTCCACCTCCAGTCCATATTGAAGGAAACAAACAAAAAAACCTGAGTTCCTCAAAATTATGGCAGACTTAAATCTAAAATCGATGTTGACTTCACGAGTAATTGTTCCCGTTTAATTTCTTATACAATTTAAAGTGATATTTTACAATATATGCCTCCCACATGAAACTCATGCCAGCAAACATTCCCCATCACTTCCACAAAAAGTAGGTGGGGTGGGGAAGAGTGGGATTAAGAGACCTCTGATTCCTCTGATGGATGCTGGAACCCAGGCCCACAGCATCCAATGAACAGGCTACCTGGCAGCTTGGCCACTTGGTGTATCACCTCCCCTTGCATACTTCAAACACCTCAGCTAACCCACAGACCAAAGCTGGCATCAGTTTTAATTGTCACAGATTTAATCTCTCAGAGGAAAGAAAAGTATAATATAAATAAAGCCTCACATATAGGCAAGACACTACAGACATAAGCACGGCTGTACACTATAGGTTTCATTTACAGAACAAACTGGGAGAAAACACTTGACAAAGCAACACAATTAAGTGAGTCCCTGAGTAACAGCAAACTGGGCAAGAGATTGGAGCAAGTATCATTGTTTAAGGTATGAATATCAACTATTTTAACAACATGAAAAAATTTCAAATCACATTGTGGTTATAATTAATTTTTTGAAGTTTACCCATTCAGAGAAGTATGTTTACTTAAGTTATTCTGTTTACCTGAAGATTCATGTGCAGGCTGGTCTGTAAAGCCAGGCCAGACTCTGGAGCTATTTTAATTTCTAAACAGGGCATCTATTTTTACTGCTTTGCAAATGACTATTAAGCGGGATACCTGGAAAAGAATTTGTTTTTCATTTTGAGAGCGAGCTTCAGCAAACACATACGTAAAACTGACAGTCAGCTGATGACTTCCTTGACCCTTGTAATTTCTAGGTTTGAGTCCAAGTCAGACTTCGCAGTGAACATAAAAAGCTGTAAGAAAATACTAGTAGGGAAAAGTTTAAGTAATCTACATCTGTCTGCAGCAAGCTATCTATCAGAGCCAGCTTTAAGAGATAAACAGCGATGCCTAGACAGTATTAAAACTAGTGAAACACAGGATCCTGAAGAAAGTCACTGGTAAAAAAAGGGAAACCCCCTCTATTTTTGTGTGCTTTAAATGAATCTTCTACACAAAAGTCAGGTAATGTAAAGTGCTACAAAGCTCCACATAAGCAGATTAGAAAGTTTAGAGAGGTCTTTGAAACATGTGGTTCTTAAAGAACAGAACAGTTGAAACAATGTTCTGACAATGTTTCAAGGAATATTGCATGGAAGTTTCCCGTGGATGGCTTTTCTCCCCGAGACACGGCACTGCAGCATCATTTCTGATTGTACAAATAGAACACAAATACAACAATTAGCCACATTCTCAGCTGAAGTAAATTGCTGTACTTCCACTGAAATTAAAAGTTTTCAATATATTTAAAAGAAGTGACTGCTCTTTCATAACCATCAGAATTGCTTTTGCAAGCAATATTTTCACCTTGGCAGCTGTGAAGTTAACTGAGGCCCACCGTAGATTAACACCCAAGAGCAGTAACAAGCAACTAGTCATGAAAGACCGCGGGAACAAAATATAACAGCAGTTCTTACTGTTGTGTAGCAGCAACGAATTCAACAGGGCAGGTGACAGCCTTTAAGTAGCAGACTAGTTAACTAACCAAGAAATGTGGGTCAAATTCCCCTTTACTCGTGCCAGTGCAAATTAGTAGGAATTCCACCGCAGCTGGTGGCGACACACTGACATACTGGCAGGGCTGTCAGTCTTTGGCCAATGCCTGTGTGCAATTACAGTCTACAGCAGGGTGCAGTGGCAGTCTACTTGCACTTTCTTCACACCCCTGAATAAAACACAGAATTATCTATCCCATCACAGTTATGTAGCTTAATTCCCAAATTCCACTTTGTTTACATCTTAAACATGATTGAGTATTATTACAACCTTGAATTGTCTAGTATAGTTCAATTGATTAGGACAGGGCAATGTGAGCTCTACTACTTCTGTAGTATTGACCTTCAGTCTAGGTAATCATTTTTGCTGTCAAAAATTGACTAGCTAACCATTGACCAAGTCAGAGTAACACAGTCTTTGACCTAAAATTAAGAATCCTCAACAATGAAAAAATACTGATAATACAGCACAAGTGGGATTAAAAATCTCGCCGTGTAATTGTATCTGTCCAGCTTAAGATGCAGCACGAAACAAGGAACGCACAATTAATAAGACGACTGAGGGTAGTCACAAAGCTAGACACAGAAAGGTCTCTAAGTTACTCCTGCCAGAGGGTAACAAACTAACACAGTGTCACATACATGACTGCAACAAATGATGCAGAATTCCCTGACAGTGATTTCCACATTATTTATTACCATGTCAACTGTTAAGTCACCCACCAGTGATGTGTTTATGTCACTTATTCACAGCATACAAAAGCATTCTTTGTAAAAACACTTCTACAGGCAAAACTTGTCTCTAATGACACACTCCATGAGGATTATCTCTACAGAGTGACATTAGGTTAGTAATGTCACTGTGTTGACTGACCGCTGGTTGTCACCTAACCAGAAATTATATCAATGTCCTCTCTCTTAACAGGAGCCTTTGAAGATATACCATGGAATTTTCCAGTATGAGGAATAACAAAGTATAAGAGAAAATTCCATGGATATTGCAAGGTAAATTTAACATTATACTTTTATAAATGTAGTATGCTTTCGCAGTATGCAATATGGTACTTTTGTGGCCACAGATTTGAAAAGCTACGGTAGTTACTCCTGGGGGTGGGGTTTGCACAGGGAAAGGGGGAAGCAGGAAAAAGAGATCTATCCATTAAAATTTTCCTTCAATAGCATTGGACAGACCTTCTAAATGGCACAGGTTTTCTCTGCAGGAAAGTCAAGAAGAGTTAACCTCGCAGAGCAGAAGGCAGCTTAAGATATATATGCACACGCACTTTTGGCTTGGTGTCACACAGACATTTTTACCTTGTGTTACTTGCCACTGCTTCTCACTCAATATCCACGGAGAGAAGAATAACCACCCCTAGTGTGTTTAAAAACCAATAGAAATTGGCAGTGAAAACCACTCTTCCATTCCCAAACTAGTCCTCAGCTTAAAAAGGACATTTTGCAAGAAATCTGTATTTTGCCAGTTACATTTTTTTGCAAATAATTCTTAAAGCGCCAGGCATGTTTCAGCCAGTAGACAAATGGGGATCTTGTCCATTGGTTTGTACCTGTGAAAAGCCTCACATGTTCAAGGTGTGCTGATTTTGGCTGGGATAGAGAGAATTTCCTCCACACCAGCTAGGATGGGGCTGTGGTTTGGATTTGTGCTGGGAACAGCACTGATAACCCAGGGGTGGTTTCACTCCTGTTGAGCAGGGCTTGCACAGAGCCAAGGCCTTTCCTGCTCCTCACCCCACCCACCAGCAAGGGGCTGGGGGGCACAAGGGGTTGGGGGGACACAGGCAATGACAGTGACCCCCACTGCCCTCAGGGCTCTCCCACACCACACGGCGTCATGCTCGGCACACGGAGCTGGGGGAGAAGCAGGAAGGGGGGACATTGGCAGGGATGGCGTTTGCCTTCCCCAGTCACCTTTAGGCGTGATGGAGCCCTGCTGCCCTGGGGATGGCTGAGCCACGCCTACCCGTCGGGGGGAGGGGATGGATTCCTTGGTTTGCTCTGCTTGTGTGCGCAGCTTTTGCGTTCCCTGTTACACTGTCTTTGTCTCAACCCATAAGGTTTCTCACTTTTCCTCTTCTGATTCTCTTCCCCATCCCACCAGGGGGAAGCGAGCGAGTGGCTAGGTGGAGCTTAGCTGCCAGCTGGGGTTAAGCCACAGAGGTGTTAGAAGAATTGAATCATAAAAGAAAATGTGAATATTCTTAGAAAACTCACTCTCTTGGCAGCAATAACACTTCTAAATTGAAATGCTGAGTAAATAAGCAACTTTTGACCATGAGCTGACCCCCCTTTCTCTTACAGACAGCAATCTGAGCTGTTGATTTTCCACTGTAGCACAAATTATGAAGAGCTGACCAAAATAATAATAAAAAACCCGTGCAATATGTGGGATGTGGGGGGCACTAGACGGGAGTTTTTGAGGAAAGAGCACCACTGTTTCCAACATGAAAAGGTTTTCTGTGCTGTTGATGACTTCATCTAATCCAAAGACAAAATAAAGTAATCTACATACCCCTGCTGCAGGATGCCTGGCAGTGCTGCTCAGTGACCAAAGAGTAATTACTCGAGAAGCAGCACTGCTTCCCCTGGCTGTTAGAATTCTCACCTTCTGGAATAATTCTGTCTGACCTACCTTTCTGTCCTTGAATAGTTCTGTCTCCTGTCCCTAGCCAACCATTTTAGCTGTACTTCCATCCCAGAGAGTACAAAACTGCCATCCGGACCTGTTCTGTCCTAGTACATCTCTCTCCAAGCTTCCCGCATCTCTCAACTCTGCTCCTGCCTTTTGGGTGTTCTTGCTTGTTAGTTATGAGCTTTAATTCCTTACTTGGTCTAATTCTTTGTAACTATGACAAGTGCTGAAAATACCAGAGTTATTGTATTAGGATATTTTTCTATCTCAATTATTTTCAACCTTCACATCTTAAGACCAACAATGACAAAGTTATTTCATTCTCATGTTTAAGAAATGCCTAACAAGACAGCTAAGACTCCCCATTTCCAATAAATGCTATTTGCATTCACTGTGATTTTTTTTCCATTTTAAACATGAGCACCCTTTCTAGTGCTGTTGTCTTCCCAGCGGTGATGTTTCTATTATTCATCACATTGAACGATACTTCTGTTAAAAACCTCCACTGTGACATTTTACTATGAACTTTTTCAGCAGCAGAAAACAGAGTGTGGTCCCACACAGTTCACCCCTTACGAGAGGAAGTCTCAGAGTCAGTGGTGAAGTCAGATAAAACTAGAAAGCCAAAGCTCAGGTGTCAGAGTGGTAGAACCAAAGATTTATTTCAGCATAAAAGACTACTGACAGTAGCAATGCTGGCATTTTTGCTTCCATGGGCAAAGGCTATGCATCCATGGCCTTCCACATATCCAGTGTGGAATATAGACAGCCCTAGCACAGCAATAACTGCTCCATTATTTGCAGAGCCCAAAGGAAGAAGCTGAGAGTCAAAGCAACTTCTGAAGCCCAGGCACTGAAGATGGATCATAAGCAGCTTCTGCTTGCCTTTTATCAGCAAGCACTAACCTTCTATGAAGAGTATCTTGCCAAAGGAGAAGCTGATGGTGGGTGGGTGCGTGTTTTTTTTGTTTGGTTGGTTTTTTGTGGGGAGGTGGTTTTGCATGGTTTGTTGCTTTTTTGTTGCCGGTGGGGGCTGTGGTTTGTTGGTTGTGGTGGGTGCTTGGGGTTTGTTTCAGTGTTGTTTTTTTTTTTAAGAGACAAAATGAGTCTGCAAGTATGTTGAAGAGGAGGTAGATTTCACAGGGAAAGCCACTTCCCCAATATGGGGGGAGAAGAATCATTTTAAGACCATCAGTGTGCAACCGTTCTGGAGACCTAGAATAGGAATTTGGTTGGAAGGAAGATTAAAATTATCCTCTCAAAGGGCAAGTTCCCCATTATGAGACATTCCTATAACCACAGAGAATTCACATTACAGGTTATACCTATGTGCCATGTATCAGAATCTGTGGTTTAGATTGAAGTAATGCATAACTGTTCCTGAAACCAAAAGAACTGGCATCAACGGTTAAAAAAAACCCCACAAACAACCACAATTCAATCACTATTGGAGAAAACAGGCCATGAACATTGACTGTCTGAATGCATAGGCTTCTACCAAATTTTTTAAGTGTTTGCTGAAAAGAATGGTAAAGCCTTTTGTAAAAAGTTAAATGGTTACACCAGTAAAAAGGCTCTTTCACTTAATTTTCATACAGAGTTCATTGTAATCCATAAGGAACAAAGTTCACCATCATACCAAAGAAATATCCATGTATTTAGAGCAATGACACAGACCAAGGGAGCTGAAATTCTTTAAGCACTAGATGAATACTTTAAACCACACTCTTCATGAAAAAAGGCATCAGTTCTCAAACCAAAAGAATAGATTTTTTGCTAAATTCCACACTAGCACTAAGGCTTTTCTTTAAACTATTGTTTTCATAGATTATGATTAAATCATGCTTTGTGCCAGGTAAATAAGAGACTAGTCCCTATGAGGTTCTCACCATGAAACATCCTAGATGTGCTCCATTTGCATATATTCTTAACAGAAACAGAAGCAGGCAAAGAAGGATTTGGGGAGAAGTAAACTTATGAAATTAAGTAATGCAAAAGCAAAACTAAGTAACTGAAGCAACTTCAGTTAAGTAAATAAGTGAAACAACTTCTTGAGATCCTGCTGCTCAGGTATTTAAAAACCACTCTGCAAAATATATTTATTTAATCTCAAGAGAAGTGTTGGGGAACTAAACCAGCCTCCAATGCTAAGCTAAAGGAACTTCAATGAGTAAACAATGCTTTATGAACATGTCAGGCAAACTGTCTGAGGAGAAGTATTTCACCTCCAGGAATTTTAGTTTTGCTCTTCTGGAACATCTTTGTAGAAAACTTATTCTTCTGCAGCTCCACATCTGCAGTTGTTATTATCTATCCTCAGGAAGCCCTTGCATTCTGCTAAGAACACACATATTTTAGAGTCCCAATTCCAATCTCTCACAATTGCTTGCTCAGCCTGAAATGGCTGATTGCTGCCTCTTATTATTGCCTTTATGTCTGTAGAACCAATATTGCTCAGAGCTAGCTTCTTGGGGGGGGGGTGTCTGCATGTGTGAGCTGTAGAATTATTTTTCCTAAATCCCTGTTAATTACATCAATGCTTTTTCATTAAAGAGAACAGACTGATAAGAAGGGACTGAGACCAGAAGACAACGTAGCTCCACAGTTAACCAGGGACATGATGATTATCGGTAATAATTAATAAAAACAAAATAAGACGGATGGACTTTTTTGTGCTGAAGCGACTGTAAAGAACCTGGAAGCTACAAACTAAAAATATGCCTTAATTTTAAACTGAGTACATTGTGTGTGGAAGTTACTGGATGAGAATTGGGCAGAGTCAATTTCCAAAGTTCAAGAGCACTTTAAAAAATGTGCATTCAGTCTTAATGAGATTCAAACAAATTTAAGGTTAACCTATACTACCTTTCAGGTTCCACTTTGCATGCTAGTCTTGTCTTAGGCTAAAATACAGCTCCCAAATTAGTATTTTTTGAATATAAATAGCTATAGATATATATACACACAAACATGCATTACCCAGATTTAAATTTACTTATCTTAAATTACTGGAAAACAAAATTAAATAAAACCTACCAAACCCCAACCATCCATAGTGCTGAAGGGGAGGCTGAGAAGATTAGCCTCTGAAATATTCGGTCTGGAGCCCAGTTCACCACCAGGGGAATACTAAAGCAAACAGAAAACAGACCAAAGGTCCTCAGAGCTGCATCCTCCGCTGTAGTAAACAGGCTGTGCTAAATTACTCCATTCATGGAGCTGGTCTGTATTGTGGCACGTTGCTATCTGTTACCAAACCACTGCACAGAACTTCAGTAGGGTGTAACGGACAATAGGCAACAAACAAGAAAATAATTTAAGAGCTCTTATGAAGAATCTTATATGAGCTAGTTCTTCTCTCACTTTTAAAACCAGTTCACCCATCGTTAGCAAGAGATCTCTCAAATGACAAGAGTCATAGCCAAAACCTTGCCAGGCACTAACTAGCTATGTCTTTGATTGCACTGTTTACAAATCCGTAAGAGCATTTCTTCCATCTGTTCTGCAGTTTCCATCTATACGCTGAATTTACAAAATGAAATAAACTGCCTAAAAATTTGTCTTCCAGCATGTTGGCTATTGTGGACAACAGTCTAAACTTTGGACAAAAATATTCAAGTGAGGTGGAGAGTTTGTGTGGGGGGAAAAAGAAAAGGCTCTTGAGAAAAACTGATAGGGTTCTCGGGGGAAAATTTTAAAGAAATACGTATCAATTACTACCCAGGCATTGACTGTCTCTCCAACATAACATACAAGTCGTTAGCAGAGCCATTTTGTTTCAAACACCAATGTAAAAAACTAGCCAAGTTTTCAAAAGCAAAGTGGAAATTCCGCACATTATCTCCGACAATTCTGTGGTAAAATGATAAGCAGTTTCTGAAACTAGAGCAAAGAAGTTCCCTGTTACTCTAGGCAGGACACTGCAAAATTGATCTGAGGAGGCCCAGATCCTCCTCTGGAGGAGCTCTGAATTCTCTCTGCTCCACATGGGTGATGCTTCTTGCCATGCTCAACATCCCCCAGGTGTGAGCAGACGTTGCAATGATAGCCACCAGGAAAAACTTTCATAGCTAAAGCCTGAGTTACATGTGAAGAGGTTAGATTTCGTCTCAACAAATGCCTACCACAGAACTACAACTCTCTTTTTCTGATGTAAAAAGGTGATATCGATCAAGTTGCTTTAGAAAAAAGCTAACATTGGTACTGAAACAAATGGCATTCCTCACAACAAATAACATTTAATGTTTGCTCACTGGGTGGCTAGTTACGTGTTGCCCTGTTCATTTAGCCAAGCACTCACAATGGCACCAGATTGAAATTATTTTCATGGCAAGCCTTCTACTAAAACCCTTTTTTGTGTTGTGTATGTGCTTCTCTAGTTGTTTGAAAGCTATGTAAAGGAGCCATATATTTCATTTCTGTTATAATAAACTACTACTTTTGCTGTTATTGTTATTATTGCTCAAGCGTGCCACTTGTTCCCACAGTTATATCTAAAACACCAGCAACTTTCTCATGCGTTACTACTGTTACTACTAAGCAAGGGTCTAACACTTCAAAGGGCTCAGTCGCTGAGCAAATACTCCAGACATTGCTGGAATTAAATAACATGGCACTTATGAATATAGCGCATGTTTCCTTCTTCATTTACAAGGCACAGTGAGCCAGAAAAGTAGCACCCGAATATGATTCGAAAGAAATGCTTTCTGACAGCCTGCTCTGCAGTGAGTAGTGAACATTGAGTCACCACCACCATTTTTTTTTTTTTCATTTTTAATTTCAGCTTGTTTTGCTTGCAATTTTTATAAGAACTGCTTTTGTAGAAGCGTAAAAGGTCTCTGTGGTACCTTGGGTCATGAATCCATTTGCTAAAATAATGTTTTTGAAATCCTTTCTGTTCATCATCCAAATCCATTTTTGAAGTTTTGCCTTTTAAAGAGCCAGTTCTTGTAAGCAGGTCAGCTAGTGAGCTGTGATTTCAATAGCCATACTGAAAATTGACAGCTATATAGATTCATTAACCATATGGTACTGACAGGGAATCTCTGCATCACAATGATTTAGGCCCAATTTTTTTTTTTTTTTTAAAAAAGCTCAGTTTAACTTGCACTTCACCATCTGTACGTCTAGCTAAATGCAAACATGCTCACAGTGTGAGCAAAAAAATCCCAAACGGTGTTAAATAAATACGCGAGTCATCCCATGGAATAAGACCAAAAAAAGCAATGGCCAAGGCTCACAACACCGAGATGTGCATACCCGGAGGGGAAAATATTACTTAAAACAGCATCAATAGGAATTATGCAGTTCAGTTAATTGGCATCAGAATTAACAGCATAAACAAGGTACAAAAAATATCTAATCTGGTGGGAATTCAGGAATGGTTGGTGGGACTTCTTACTTTACATGTACTACTTTCTGTCTCCAGCCAATACTGGGCAAATTAGCTTCTCTTGATTCTGGTGAACAACCAGCAGCAGGAAGGGCACGAATACTAACATTTTAGAAGCTCAGTTCCTTGAGCACTTTTAGAGAGAACCTCTTTTTTAGATATCTTACTGATCACTTTTTTCATGTCTAATATTGAAAGCTTTTGAAAAACAGGAACGGGTTTGGTTCTATACAGGACAGAGTTGCTCAGAAATGGACCACTGCTGGCCTCAGTGACCCAGTGGCACGCACTCCTCTTACTGGCTGATCTGGCAGCTGGCTGTAAAGAAATCGAATCTTTTTTGTCATGGCTGGGGGGTGGTGATGGTGGTGTTGCTGGTGTTCTGTCTCAGCTCTATAATCCATAAGGGAACAGAGACTTTAAGGTGTATCATATTACTGGTTTGATAGGACTTGCATGCTAGAGAAGAGTTGCTCAAGTAACTTGCTCCTTTTATAACCTCTTGCTAGAAGGAGCAAGAGGGAACAGGGAAGGGTGTAGAGGAGGACTGGAGCAGCCCCGTAGCTGGTGTCTGCCGCCAGCATCACCCTCATACAGCCATCTTGCCAGCAAAACGCAGGAGGAACAGAGCAGCTTATGGCCACTGCACAAAGCAGCTGCAGCGCAGAAAGGGGAATTTAACTGCGAGGCTGTGAGGCACAGCAAGTGTGGTAGCCAAAGCCACACGTGCATCACGCGGAGATGTCAAGCTCTCTGAAAGACCCTGAGATAGAAACAGGAAGAGCTTAGCAACTGTTGACCTGGTATTTCTTAAAAAGAGAAGCAGCTGAAGGCTTCCTCTTTATTTGCTTCTAGTCCAGTCGCTGGGCAGAGAGGCCAGGCCTTGCAGCAGGGCATACCTGCTGGAGAGAAGCTGCTAAAACCGCTTCTTTGTTGCTGCTCCCACCAGTCTGTCACGATCCACTGTTGGGCTGAACAATTTGGCAGAGGTTAAATCCCCTTGCTTTCCAACCGACCTCAGGTAGTTCTGGGAGGTTGGGGGCAGCTGGGCTTAACTTCTGACTGACTCCAATGTGTTATCGTGACCAGTCTCCTTTTACATTCTCGGGAACAGAATTAAGACTCAAAACGGAATCAAAGTGCCAAGTCACTTCATTTGGCCAAAGAGAAATACACGAGAGAAAAGCAGAGAAAGAGAGAAAAAAAGAGAGAAAAAGCGAGCACGAGAGCGCTGCAATAGCTACCACCACGGACCTGGGGCGGTCCGTCCCTCCGCGCGGTCCGTCCCTCCGCGCGGTCCGTCCCTCCGCGCGGTCCGTCCCTCCGCGCGGTCCGTCCCTCCGCGCGGTCCGTCCCTCCGCGCGGTCCGCCCCCCCGCGCGGTCCGCCCCCCCGCGCGGTCCGCCCCCCCCGCGCGGTCCGCCCGATGTATCTCCAAATCCAGCAGCAGAGGGACATCCCAGAACACTCCTCATGGTCGCCGCTGGTTTCCCCTTTTTACAGCGTTGCCCTCTTGCACAGTCAGTGACTGGTTTCCCTCCCCCGCCTCCCGCCCGGCGGTGCCGCGCATGCCCAGTACCGCCACCAGAGGGGGCTGGAAAGTTCTAGAGGGTCCGGGCCGCGGTCAGCCGGCGCTGGGGCCCGGCGCACGCGCGGAGGGCGCGCGCTCCAGAGGCCGCGGGACGCGCGCGCTGCTGCGGGGCGGGGCTCGCCGGGCAGGGCTCGCCGGGCGGCTGCGGGGGCCTGCCCGTCCCGCTCGGTTGCCGCGGTGATTGAGCTGTGGTGGTGAAACTTGTCCTGCCGGCCCTCTCGGGACAGGTTTCTAGTCCCTTACAGAGTCTTTCGCAAACACGTGTGAAAGTCCCGCATCTGGCACAGATCGCGCCTGTCCCGTCCCTGCAGGGGCCGCCTCGGTGCGTCCGGAGGGTCAGTGCTGCCCAGCTGGAACTCACCGATAAGCCCCACCAGAGAGGTCAACCCACCACGCCATCCTTTGATACAAAAATCGAAGTGGGATCATATGTTTACGTCCCACCGTGGTAAATCGTGTTGCTAATTGGTACGTTATTTCATGTGGATTATGGGTCCGGGTTTGATGTCCTTCCATGGATTATGTAAATCAGCATATACACACACAAATGGCAACATTAACCGTAGTGGCATTAAAACATTTGCATTTGAAGCAATAAAAGAATTGCTGTTCCACAAGATACTAAAAATCAAAAGTATTCCATACTACAGAAGTAAAGTGTCCTTTTAGTCATCACCTATTGACAAGCAGTTTTTTACTGCTCAGAAATGTTCCATCTTTACAAGATTTTGATTCCAATCATGGAAAAATATTTTCAGATTCTAGAAATTCATGACTTAGAATTGTTCAGGGCCAGAATTTTATTTTGTCACGTCCTGCAAAATACACTACAGATTCTCTTTACTCTTGAAATCCTTTGTGAATTAGTGCTGCTCAGCTAGTTTTAGTTAGATGAGAAAGAAGTGTTTTACTCTGGCAGCACAGAACGGAAAAATGGCAAGAATCAAAATGGTTATTTCCCTGACAATTAGAATAACTGCATTTGTTTTCTCCACTTTACCTTTTAATATGTAATAGACGTCCTTGAGCTAAATGATAGATGCTATTCCCCCTATACAGGATTATCCAAGGGCACGTTAGTAATATTGATTAATAAACAGGGACAAATGTTAGTGGCTAACTCATATAAGCAGACCCAGTAAGGAAAATTAGTTTATTGAATGTTTCACTGAAGCTTATAAGGAATCGATAGCAAATACTTATTTAGGAACTCAGTGTTCTAGTCATCTTTAGGGATTGCTTGGGCTATAAATAACATGAAGACTGCAATATCTTTGGGGCAGTAATTTCATTACATATTTGTTATACTTGAGGCTGCTGTATAAAGACTCCACCTAGATAAGATCTGTGGGTACTACAAAACAGATGAATACATGAAAATGAAAACATTAGAAACAAGCTACTACTATCTAAGTAGTTAATTGAAAATAATTTGTTTACTTAGTATAAAACGTGAGCTTCAGATTTTTTTTCTCATGGCATATCTGTAACATCTATTAATGTAACGTCTTATTTATAATTAAGGAACTTACTTCCTTTCAAGTTTTTCCCGTACAGACTGTGGTCCCGTCTTCTTTTCATCAAACACATGTAAGTTCTATTAATTCTAACGGGAGTTTAGCCTGTACATCAAGGCAAGACAAAACCCTTTCATGTTGAATGTTTAATTACAGTTCTTTAAAGATTTTCACGTGTGCTATAATGTGCTAATTATTTTCATACCTAACAACCACAAAACTTGGAGGGGACTAATAGAAGTTGTCGTTCCGATTAGAAAGCAGAAACCCTTAGTCTGTGCACGGAAGTTTACAAAAAGCCCAGATTCATCTAGCTTCAAAATCAGGACACAGGGGCAATATAATCATAATTAATTTTTAGAGAGCTTTTTGCATTTCATCAGTGCAACACTCACTGGTTCTCCAAACCATCAGTTATGTCTTATTTCCATGTAATAAACAAGCTGTGTTCGGGGCTTTATGGTTTCAGCCTATGTCAATGACTTGCAAACACTATATTTTGTGGTGGGCACCTTTAATTTTTTATTTTTTTCTTGTGGAATGTTGTATCCTAGGAAGTGTCACACACCAGAGTTCTTAGCAGTGGGGTGTGCACGCTCACTGACTGTTGCGGCAACCAATGATAAAAATAAAATGGCAGCAAAAGTATGTAGGACTGAATGACATCTGGAGGGTATGTGAAGAGGGACAGCTCGGTGGTTCGGTAGAGGCTGAGCTGAGCTTCCCGTGTTGTTTCTGTGAAGCTGGAATGGCTGCCGCTAAGCATGCGGAAATCAGAGAAACAATTCATCCGACTTACAGGCTACCTTCTGCTATTGCCTCATTTTTGGGCTGCAAGAAGGGTACAGGGTATTTGAGGCTTTCTGGGGTCCAGGATCTTCTCCGTGCTGCTTTCATCGAAAGGGCATTAAAGGGTCTCCAAGCACTCAGATGTACATCTGCTACGTGATCTGTGTCCAGATGTCCCCAAACCATGTTAGAAGAGGTGTTGTAGAGTATGTGTTGGTAGACTGGCTCTACATAGTCCTCTATGTAGAAGAGAGACCTGGATGGTCTTTCGCAGTACATTACAAATTACGATGCACTTCGCGTAATTCGTGGGAAGCACTGCTATTTGGATAGCATTGTAGGCCAAAACACTCTGGCCGAACAGTTGCTAGGCTCGGAATTGAGACAAAGGTGACCTGCTAACAAAAGATCTGATACCTGCACCCACTCAGTGACAACATGAACTAGACCGAGGCATTTTGAAAACTGCCATGTGCTGGAGGAAGTGCAAAGTGAGGATTAACTCACTTTGCAGATATGCAACTTCATCACACAGGCTTGATAAAGCCTTTTACTGGATGAAACTAATTCCTTCTGCATAAATCCTAGAAGCCTTTCGGCAGTGGCTGATAGAGGTAGGAGAGCAGGGCAGAAAAGATGGCTCTGTCCTAACAGCATGGAAGGCTGCAGGAAACAACACAAGAATTAGGACTGCCCTATGGCTACACATCAGATCTGATCAAATCTCATCCAACTGTAGCTTTGCTCATTGTTGTAGGTGGTAATGTACCAGGTTCGGAAGCTAAGGATTATAAAATCACACAGTAGGTGACTGCGTCCCTCTATTTTCACTTGGAAGGGCCATGATAAAACGGAATAACCATTTACTCTCACTGTGTGGGTTCCCTTGCCCACCTCCCTCACAAAGCAAGGGGTAAGCAGTCAAAAGGACCTCCTCCTCGGTCAGCAGGCTCAGCCAACGAGCAGCCCCAGCACTACCTGATCAAACATTTGAGCACCATGGTCTCAGAATCTGTACAGACTGTGAAGGGCATTTGTTATGTTTGTGAAATTGTTTGTACCTACAGCTGGCAATTTTTAGCTGTGGATTTGCTCTAGAGAACTTGTCCCTCAGAGTGAAGTCACAGGAAATTTGCACGTTGACATCGGCAGGAACAGCACTGGTTCTAAAGCGGGAATAGTAAGGATTATATATATTATTGTTATTTGACCAAGTGTTGTTAGACTGAATTCCCATGTGTCTGTCCCAATGGGAAGCCTTTTCCCCTCACCTGTAGTACCTCATCTCTTCCCCAGTTGAGGCTCCAATTATTTATTTTCAGCCTTTTGGAATCTGTAGCTAATCTAAAAGCAAATATATCCTTTAATTTTGTTTCTGTGTGAGAGCAAATCTGGGAAGCTAAATGTTGACCAGATTTTTAACTGCCAAAACTCATAACATTTTAAAACATCGACATAAGGGAAAGGAATAGGAAACCATCAGGACATACCCCTTAACCATGCTGGAAAGCGTTTGGGTTGCAGAAAACAGATCCAAACTCCTCTCCTCACAGTGAATGGGCCTTATCTCTTCACGCAGGAAGGCTAGATACAAGGGACTTCGGAAGACTGCAAGATCTGTGATAGCATGAAAGAAATTGCTAAAGGGATGCTCGAGCTGATTAGAATTACTAAAATATCTTTTCATATCTAGACAGTAGTTACTCTGTAACTGCTGCATCCACAAAACCATTTGCAAAACAAGGCCTTGTAGTCCACAAATTAAATGAGGCCCTGTGCTATGTTTTGATAAAATCTCTGGGCAGTCTGAACTCTGCTACACAGACAGTTTGGCCAGCCTTCACCATCTGACGCCATCTCACAGTCCCTAGACCTCCACCTCTATATGGGACCACTGCCATCTCATCCTCTGGAAGACAAGTAGAAAGCAAAACACTCTTCTTTCACCACCATGCCTGCCATTTCCACTAGCAAGGACAGTCCCTTCTTTTGAAGTTTGATTTACAGGTGCTATAAAGCCATTGTGCTGACTGCATGTCAGTCTCCAAGGAAACTAGTAGCATATATATTCCAGAAGCATCCCTAGATGAAAAGAAGTGTTATTAAAAGTGTTCTCAGCATAACCCCTGCTATGAGAAGGAGCAGAGTTCAAGGTCTTCTGTTGAATGGTTGAAGGATGCTGTGTTCAAATAGAATGCTCTTAAGGAAATAATAGCAGGTCAAGCTGGGGATCTGGCTGTTGTACAGTCTCCAGTTCTGAAAGAGTCAGAAATTGAAAAATAATCTATGTGAAGCTTTAGGAAGATTTGCTATTCTTTTATAATTCAGCCTAATTTTAGGTTGGAATCTCCTCTGTATACTTAAGTATTAGCACTTTCTGTAATACATCGCCTTTTTGCGGCTATTACGCTTCTCAGCCCAACCTGTATCAGCTTGCACATCTCTACTTTGAAGTTGATGCTCAACTAGGTTTTTATATCACTCTTTTAAAGGACTGAACAGAAGCACAAGGTAGCCAGGCTGCAGTCCTCCCTGCTCCCCGGTGCCAAGCAGCTGGGTGCCCCACAGCTGGGATGGGTGCTCTGCGCAGTTGCTGAGAAAGACATCCCATGAGAACGTGCGCTTCCATGATCGTTAAAAACTGTCTGTGGCATTTTCAGAGTGTGTGCGCTGAGAGCAACATCTTACTTGAATTTTAAATAATGAAATAAATTCCCTTTCTCCTCTAAATTCCCTGGTAAGTTCCCATCTGAATAATATATGCTTTCCTTTTTTGTCTTAAACCTGTAAGGATATTATTTATTCAGTCCTAGTGGAAGCTTTATCCAGGAGGAGCCGAACCAACCCTATTCTAAAGTTTAAGTTACTAAAGCACTGGGGGAACATGTGAAATCAAAGGTATTACATAATATACGAGATTCTCATTATGTTGCTGTAGTTCTGACTGCCAGAAACATAGCTGCTCAATATTGAAACTCATTTTCTCTTTTATGGCACAGTTCAGTATAACCAAACACAAATAAATGGAACAAAAGACTAAATCAAACAAAGCAAATAAAAAGAGCAAGAGAGCACTGCCAATAATGTGCAGTTTCGTTCCCAGCTTGGATCCAAGTGGACCATGATCATTGCAAGCATTTTCACAAAACAGTTTAATTTCACTTTATGAAGGAGTTTCAGTTTCATAACGCTCTCTGCCTGAGTGCGTATCTGAACAGACACTTACAGCTACAAGAAAACATTTGAAGACTCAAGAAGGAAGATTTAGGCGTTCGCAAAGCTCAAATCTGATCCTCAGTAAAGAAATGGAACTGGCTGGGAGAAGAAAAGGGATAAAGACATTTTACAGGGGAAGAACAATTGAAGTAACTAAAATGATATTGCTTGCAATTCTTGTTTTATTTCTCTGTTTAAATCAGAAAAGCAGCATGTGATGGAGTTAAGTTCTCATTTGTCCCTGTTGTACTGCTTATCTTCACCTTTCCTACCTATGCATCCTTAGGATGCCCATAAACAACAACTGCAGTCATTGTAATGGACAGAGAAAACGAAGCGTAAAATTGGAATATAACATCATAGCCGATCTGTTATTTCCTACAGCAGTTCTATCAAATCCAGAAATGAAACGACTGTAAGCTTGGCAGCAAGTAACAGAAGAAGAGTTATACCTGTGTCGTGGTTCAGCCCCAGTCGGCAACTAAACACCACGCAGCCACTCGCTCACTCCCCCCACCCCTGTGGGATGGGGGAGAGAATCGGAAGAGCAAAAGCAAAAGGAAAAAAACTTGTGGGTTGAGATAAGAACAGTTTAATAATTAAAATAAAATAATAATGATAATAATAAGGGGAAAAAAACCCAGAAACACAAATGACACAACCACTCGCCACCCGCCAACTGACGCTGCTGGTCCCCGAGCCATGATTGCCCCTTCCCTCCCCTGGCCAGATCCTCCCAGTTAACCTACTGGGCATGACGTTACATGATATGGAATGTCCCTCTGGCCAGTTTGAATCTGCTCTCTTAGCTGTGCCCCCTCCCCTCCTGGCTGCTTGTGCTCCCAGCAGAGCCTGGGAAGCTGGAAAAGCCCTTGACTAGTACAAGCACGGCCCAGCAACAACCAAAACATCGGTGTGTTATCAGCATTGTTTTAATACTAAGTCCAAAGCACAGCACTGCACCAGCTTCAGGGAAGAACATTAACTGTCTCCCAGCTAAAACCAGCAAAATATTCGTTTGCCAAATACCAATCGTACATACACCCTAACCTGGCTTATATTTTCTCCTCAGAACTGGCAGTAGGATGAAATAGTATTGACAAGACAGCCTTGCTAGTACTTGCTTCTAAATCGCCTACCTTGTGGGACATCAACTGCAGCTATCATTGCATTACTCTTTCATTATGAAATAGGATTTAACACAGCATTGTGCAACATGAGAATGTTTTCAAATCCTTATCCTACCCTTCTGCATTTCTTATTGAATTTGCCCTGCATTTCCCCTATCAGTAGACCTTTGTTATTTGATGCTAAAACGTTTTAGGTAAACACAGATATATTTCCCTATTAATTTCCACATCCCATGTGAAAACCAGATTAAATTTACAACACTCTACCAAATGTTAACATTTCATGTGACAGGATATGCCCAAAAGCATGTATACAAAGCGGACAGCAGAAACACTCTGCCAGAGACATAATAGCAGAAAGAAAATGGAAACCCTTTTTAGCATGATTTGCAGTATCTTTTCTCCTTTCCTTAAAAAAAAAATTGCAACAGAAGAGACAGCTGATGAGAGTTTGATGTTCAGATACATAACAGCATCAATGTATAGCATTTTCCTTGACAGAAACCACAAGTCTATTTTAGCACAGAAAACACAGAGAGTACCCCACGTGCTTGCTTAGAATCATGCCCTGGTGGGGAAAGCACAGGAGATCGGGTGTTTGTACGGGCCTACCTAGCAGAATAGCAAATACTTTCATAGAATTTGCATGTTCCTCCTCTATCCAAAAGGTGATCAAGCCATCAAATGTCAAAGGAATAAAAGAGCAATATGCAAATTTACCAAACTCAAAATCTCAGGTCTCTAGTGAGGGAGACAAACAGGGAGCAGAAGGCAATTTTCACCACCTGGAAAGGATGCAGATTTAGGTCAATATCAGAAAAACTCCTTGTAACAGGATGAAGAACTAAAAGTGGTATTATTAGCTGTAGGCTCGGTATAAGGCACTTGCCAAAGCAAACAATACAAGCAATCTACAGAACCCAACGATAGTTAATTTTCAAAGAAACCACAAATAGGTTATATCAAATTATCCCTTTTAAGACTAGCATTTTAAAATGCTTGATGGTTTTATGTGGAGAAGCGCATGAGATGAGTGTTTCAAATTGTAGTGACAAAAATATAATGAGAACAGATTTCGTTTTCTATGATGTTAGAAAACAGCCTGTGCAAAACAATACTAGGGGGATAATTCCTGTTCCTCCAGGCATCTGACCGTGCCGTATCTACCCACCAGCCTGCCTTTCAAGTGCAAGAGAACATCTTGTTTGCATTCAAATCTGAAAGACCTGAGAAGAACCCAAACCGCTTTGTAGGTGAGTTAACTTATACTTAAACCATTTAGTTAATAAGTTCAGCCCTTCTCCATGCACTTGGCAGTTAAAGGAAAATAAACATCTGTTGCAGTTCTGTTGCTAGTTCAAACAGCAAAGCATTAGTGCTTGACCAGATATTGGCACAGCACTGATGCTGAAAATCTAACAAGAGACGCTTTGATCGGATAACTTAAGCAAATGCTTAACAACACTCATTAAGCTGCCAGTAAAGCAGGATATAACAACAAAATAGATTGGGTAATGTATCTTGATTAATCATACAATTTAAATTTTTTCATTGTTGAATTGAAATGAAGGAATGAAACAGACTTCACAGCTACACCAGTAATTGTGCACAGCAGTCATAAAGCAGGGATTATAAGGTTACGGATAATTTGAGAATAATGTGAAATTACTTCAGGAGTTAGGCTAAGCTGTTTTTTTCTGGTTTGGATCAGGCTACTTAGAGAACCGTCATACCGGATCCTGAGAATGGAGACATGCATGTTACTAATATAAAATTCATTCTCTACTCACTAGAATAGAGGACAACATTCATATGTTACCTGAACATTGAATATTTGTCTTCCTTTTTATCTTAATTGTACAACATATCAAACAATAGGTCTAATACTTAAACAAAAGGGAAATAAAACAATTAATCCTAGGAAAAGTCATGTGTTTGGTATGAATATCTGCTGGGCTCTACTGAGATGCTTGGTTTTACTGACACTTCCCACCACAGTTCCTCAAAACTGACACATTAATTATTTAGGTTAAGAGTATCACCAGTTCAAATATATTTATTTTCCTTATTTTGTGTCTCTTTACATAAGTTACACATCCTGACCAAACCAATTTGCTCAGTAAGTGATAACACTGGCTTCCAGAAAACAGATGTTAACATGCAGACTATCTTTCATTTAGTCCCAAGATTTTCAAAGGTTGGAAGAATGATCATAGGTTCTGATTAATTTTTGAAATTAGCTGTTTATTCTCAAAGAAATCACAATTAAAATTATACCTTTGCCTGCTGCAAGTATTACTAAATGGAGTTCCTCCTCTCCAACTTGGTGAAAGGCAGACTAAGTGCACTGGGCAGCCCGTACAACTCAAGAACATGATTCCTGCCACACCAAGTCAAGTCTCATGGATTTAAGCAGGACCAGAAGTGCTCTTCCACTGGGAAATACACTCTCAGAAAACATTACTCCTTTCTCCTCCTTCTGGACCCATCAAGCCCGCGTATGAAATAGCCTGTCTATTTCAGCACAAAATCATTCAATCTGAACAGAACAACTTCTGAGGACCAAACAAACATGTTACACAAATGAAGATCAAACCAAATCCGCTGCTGCATTTCCTTTTGCTTCCAAGCATTAACCTTCGCTCTTTCCAATTCAGCCTAAAACATCTTCCTTGGTGAGGCAAAAATGTCTGATCCTGCCAACTTCACTATGCCAAGTCAGTTGAAGACAAACGGCTTTTCATTTTTTTCCCCATGAAAAAATATTTCCCCTGTGATCAGCAAAGTTAGGAAACACTAGACTGTAAGTAGTGGCACAATGTTCCCCACAGCTCAGAAAATACACCACATCCCACACTTGTGCTGTAATCACTTGTCCATACCGGCAGGTATGACAGATCTGGTTTCCATAGCTGAGCAAAGGAAAGAAAGGCTGATATCATCAGCATATCATTTCCATTTGTCAACAGAAACAGGGCTGTGATTCACATCTTTGCAATGGGAAACCAATGTTACTAACCATTTCAGAAGCTGAGATACTATTCATGAATACCTGAAAAGTAGATTTCCCATAGGATTTTTTTCCCTCCTGTCTGCATTTCAGTAACTTGAAATGGGCTCCTTATGTGTATATTTTTTTACCTCTGTTGGGATTTCTTTTAAGCAAACATTTTAAAACATTTTGTTCATCTGTTGAAACCTACTATTTCCTGACAGAAAACACCATATGACAAAATACAACTCCTATTTGAGAAGGCACATTAGTGAAATGTGCAGTGTTACCATATTTTTGATGTAACATCGAAGCACAATGTAATAATAATAATCTTTCAGATTAACACAAGCTTTAATTGAAATTAGAAAAGGAGAAACCTAAGCACGTATAATGCATTAGGATTCAAAAAGGTTGCTTCTAGATCACCACTTATAAGTCATCTAAGGTAGACACATCCCAACATCTAATTGTATTTCTATTTCAGTATTTTTTATAAAATTATTTCCACTTCATGTTTACTACTTATTTATCTTTGCTCTTATTGCTTAAACATATTTTACCGCTCCCTTGTCACCTACAAGAGAAGGACAGGAGAATAAAAGCTGTCGCTACAAAAACTTCCGTGACCTCTCAATTTACAAACATCCACGTCCTCAATTTTACACTTCATTGATGTTCCAGGTGGTGTTAACAGGCGCTTCTGATGGGTGCACAGCTATTGCACGGTTAGCTTTATTCCCTGACCTACACGTTTGCAACCGTGGCCCAACAAACTTCTAACACAGCCTAAGTACAAAAGAGCTTTTGTTGCCAGATCACAAGCACCAGTCATGACAAAAGGAGTCAGCTCTAATCCTGTCCAAGGAATCAGAGCGTTATGACAAATTTTCTGTACGGACCTGCAGCACCTTGCCCACTTGTGCAGAAAGTGGAAATTTTGCTTTTCTCTCCTTAGAACAAAATAAAATGGAGTGGTGGTTGACATCCATGTAACAACCTGGGAGACTGGGGTTAACCTGGGACGTAGGAGAGCTCCAAGGGTATCAGTGGGACGTGGGCAGGGTGCTCGTTGGGGACTCGGGGGAATGGCAAAAGTCACAGCGCACGGGTCTCCCACACACCAGGTGGGCACCTCAGCTCCTCCCAATGGGCTGGCTACGCTTCTTTCCCCTCTGTGGACTTTACTACGCTGCCAGACATTTAAGAGTTAAGCGATGCAATAAATCTTCATGCCAGTGGTGCGCTTCCCTAGCTACACAAAGCTCCAAAAATCTATCCAGAAATTAAATAAATTCAGCTAGAAATATACTAAACTTTGGATGATGTGATTTATCCATTTTATCAGTATCAAAACCCCATAGGCTGCGTTTTGTTTAATGGCAAGGTATTTAACGTTGGTTTGCATTTGCACTCTGTTATTAAGTCTAACTGAATAATTAGATATATTTTTTGCAAATAAAGAAACTGAGGCAAAGGGTTTACCCATCCAAGATACACATAAGGACTGTGAACGGGTTATTAACACAACTCTTACATACCAACGTGTTGTCATTCCTGCAGATTTTCACCTCACAAAGCATACTCCTGTATAAGAAATGTATTTGAGATACCATCCATGTGACTATTTCCTCTCCAGCAACAAATATAACATACCCTTTCTGCATCATGCATGATGCATTTTATTCAAATTAGCACATCATCATCATGCAAATTGGATCAATCTGAGCCATCCATCTGTCACTAAAATTTAGGGGTATATTCTCAACATCATGTGTAAGGAGTTATGCATGCAAATTCCTGCACATCAAAATGATTCAATGCCCAGAAGAATATTACGATACTAAGAATTATAGCCAACGTGGCACTCCTGTGTACATAATGTTCCACGCTTCCCAGGCATTTTGCTCGATGCCTGAGAAGTAGGAAAGAAGACACTGAACAGAGAAGCCAAATAAATGAAAAAATCACAAACGGGTTTTTTTTTCAGCGTCGAACTGTAACTGCCATGCCCACACCCAAAACTTGCTAAATCAGGTAATTAATACAAAGGGTAATAATATTTGTAATAGCAGGTCCAAAAACATCTGTTTTAGGCAATCAAGTTCTTGCTGTAGGCTGGTCTCTTAAAACATGCAAAAATTACCTCTGGCAACCGCCAAGCACAAGAACTCCTTTAGAATTCATAATGATCTAATGAACACCTTTCATCTGACTCAGAAATTTCTTTCAAGTCTACTCCAAGTCATGATTGTGCCTTTGTATGTTTGTTACTTTCTTGGACTCGTGAGCATTTTGTTTGGTTTCGTTTTGTTTCATTTCGTTTTGTTTTGGCTGGAGGAAATCTGTGACACTGAGAGGGTGGAATTAGTGTTTTCCTCTGTCCAAATCCTTGCTACGTTTTGTTCCTGAGGAAAATGGGATTCTGACTGCCTGACGGTCGATGGGATGGTTTCCCAGTTAGGAGACCAGGCTGAGAAGTTGTGGCGGAGAGAGGAAGGAGGAACTGGGAAATATCCACCTCCTAGTTTACGTGTGAGTGTTGTGTTCGCTGAAGGCAACAACAACCACCACAAACCCCAGCACCAGCCCCAGCCCTCCCCAAAGCCAATGATTTCTCAAAGGGAGGAGTTTTTAAAAAACTTTTACCTTTTCATTTCAGGCACTGCTGGAGCTCTATTTGCTAGAAGGCGTTGAAGAAATCTACAAACATGCAATTGTATCCCTTTGAGTTATTTCTATTACACCTTCAGTATACGCGCATCGGTGTTCTGAAATGTCTGTCACCTACGTGTTCCATACATTTTCTAATTTATGCTTCAAACACACTGCAGGTGAACACGTTTAGTTAAGAATTAAGTCATAGACAGAAGCATTGTTTTATTTCTTTGTACTGTAGATTTTTTAGGAATTTTTAAAATGTTTTGTTGCAAAGTCTCTTCTGATACGAGAGAACAGGTTTACTAAGCAATGTTAAAGGTAGAAAGCTCCCTTAGATTTTCTCAAAATGTAAACTGTTTTTCATTTTTGAAGCACCCATACCTGTAGCAAACAGCTGCTTCCTAGAGCGATGCACTAAAATGTGCTGCTTCAGAGCAAAAGGATTTCTAACAGTGGTTTACCAGTACTTGATTTTGCTGAAATCATCCATTTTCCAGGACAGCTAAGAGGGCTTGCATTTGTTCTCTTAAAAGTGCAGGCACACAGAATAATAAACAGAGAGAAGAGAAAAGTAATTGGGCAGAAACTTGCTTTTTAAGCTGCCGAAATACCCTGTGCTACTTTGGTTGTTTGTTGCCTGACCCGAGAGGGGAGCCTAGAGAGCAAGGGTTTGAAAAGCTGTTGCACCCCGGAGCTCTCTGATTAGCATACATCTCCCAAAACCAGCTGTCAGAAAGAGAAGGGGACACTGCTGATGAGTGATCCACATACTGGTTTAAATCCAGTTTTAATCATTCAGAGCTAAGCTGTGTTGTAAGGACGCCCTAATTTCAATTGTTTTGTATTCACTGGAAAGGAGAGGAAAAACCAACTGTAGAATTTGTTTGCTTTAATAATCAAGCATTGGCTGTTCACGTGTTTTGAATGTCCAGCTGGTGGCTCCACTGACTAAAGAGGGAGCCTGAGTTTCCAACAGAACTATTTAAATAGCGAAAGGTAACCTTTCTGAATTCCTTAGAGAAATCAAAGAGTCTGTCTTTCTGGTTATTTATTCAGAATGCAATTTTGTTGTTAGGATCTGACTATCTTCAGGTTGCAACAGCATAAAATGGCAAGACTAGTACATGAGTATTTTCTGCGTCCTACCACTATTATATTCTTATTTCACTTTATTATTTATTACTATTATATTAATAATAGTAATATTATTTCATGTGATAAATTGTTCGTCTTGAAAATTTATTAGCCTTAATTAGATACCTGATATCAGACAATTTACTTGCTGCTAGACATCATACATTCCTTTCCAAATAAAACAGAAACTTCAGTCGACTCCTTCACAGCTGCCTTTGCCATCCCTTGGAGTCTTGTTAAGTTTATTCAAGGTTTTTGGCTTCTAGACCACAAGGACTATGAAGTAAGTATGTTCCAGTTTAGTTAGGCATACATTGCAGTACAACGCTATGATCTATAAAATGACTTCAAAAAATCGGTGCTTAGCTAATAATGGTGATAAAACATTGGAAGCTTTTTTTGTAATCCTGCTTCAGCAGCACCTTCAGCAATACGTGATGATCTGCAATTTGGTTTTAATTACGTTGACAGGAAATGGATTAAGACAATGAAGAAGTCAACATTAATAATGCTTGACACATGAATTGCCAAAGCCATCTGTTCAGGTTGTTTTCAGCAGAGCAGTCGAGCGCTTTCTCAAAAGCAGTGGTTTGGGTACTTTAAATATTAAACTACCATCCTGGCAGCAAGATTTGAGGCAGAAGACCGCAAAAGTGACTTTTCAATCTAATTCATGTTCCTTCTGATGCTAAAGGTTGTTTGTTGCCTGTCACGATGTCAATATAACCTGTTTGCCTGGGAGAATAACTTGTATTTATAAAAGGTGATGTTTGCATATGGAGATTTGGTGATCCTAGAAAAGTGAGAATCACTCTTTTCAAAAGACTCCCTTTGTTCTGTACAGCTCTCTGAATTTTTTTTTCTGCAGATACTTCAGAATTTATATTTACCTGTCCTGTATCAAGTCCTTCATTAGTCATCATCTAAGTTTATTTAACAGACATTCACCCTTACTGAAGACACTTTTGAATAGTTTTGTGTGTGTGTCTATATATTTTAATAAACCTGATCTCTACCTTCTGCAGAACTCCCTGGCCCTGCTTGTTGAACCAGCTGCAATCAAACCTGTGTCGTGGCAAGACGTGAGAATTCTTCAGTCCCTCATGTGCCAAGGAGAGCATAGGCGAGCCCTCAGATACACACAGGTTATGAAGCTATCATTCTCAAGCTGTAGCGAAGTGCAGCTTTTCCTCACTGTGCTGTTGTCCAATAGGTAAAGAAATATATGCCACCATTTTGGCATCCAAATACTGTGAGAGGTGGAGAACAAACACTAGAAATCACAATCCCCTAAATTTCCTTTAAACTTTGAATACGACATTTGTGGGGCATCTTTTTGGTGATACTATTAATATGCCTTTATGTCTCAAAAAATGAATTACAGGTGCATGGTGGAGGCTTGAGGTCTGCTGCAGGAACACACCACTAAGTTAAAGGTGGAAGAGCTATTAAAAGACATGTATGACATCTGTCAGAGGATGGGACTAGTGGAAGACTTCCTGAAGCTGCCTTTCACAGATGCCAAACAAGTAAGTGTGGGCAAGAAAAAAATCTTATTCCCCTCTTTGCCAAGAGAAGAAGCAGTATCATCATATATGTTTTAAAATGTGTTATTTCTCATAGAAGTGTTTGGAGAAATTTTTACAGAATCATGAAATTCTTTTAGTCCAGCATCTGCAGCGTGCCAACTGTATGGCAGCACTACAGCTGAACCAGGCAATGAACGTTCATCTCATGCTAAGTGTAAAAGTTCTGCCAAGTGTGCCAGTTTCTCTCAGGGGTTACTAACCAGTTTTACCAGTACTCAGTAAGAATCCTGCTTTCTTTATCACACCATTCTTTGAAACACTTGGAATAAGCCTCTATACCTTACATTACAGCTGAACCTAAAAGTTGAACAAAAGACGTCACTACTCCAAAGCTACCCTTTGTAGTTGGAAATTCAATGTTACAGGCTGTTGTTGACTCCACTTCAAATTGTTTGTTTGTGTCTGAGGATTAAATAAGTATCTTTCCTGTCAGCTACTCTTGCCATTCAGTTATCCACAGACCTACATTATGTAGGGTTTGGATTATTGGATGTTGTTTGGGTCACTGTGGAATGAAGAGTGTGTTGTATGTCATCTCTTGTATCTCGCACGCAGCTCTGGGTGCCAATCCACAGGCAAAATTTGCATCATGGGTTGTTCTTTTTATTATTTCCTGAAGTTATAGCGCGAGGTCTGCAATTGCACAGCTTTCATTTTACCACTTTTAGGACAGAAATTCCTACCTAACTTCTGTATCTCAAAATAGCCAGGTCAAATTTTGCGTTATGTGAACTTCTGCTGTGGTTTTGTGATACATTTGCTGTTTTCCGGAACCATAGTTTTCCAGGGAAGCAAACTTATAGGGTGATTTTGGAAGGTTAGGGCCTGCATTTGAAAGCTTTAATCCAGGGTGAAGGTGTGTAGGTAGCTTTCTCTTCCTCATTTTAATACGCACTTCCTTTTGTCCAACGTAACCCGCCGTTGCCCTGGAGATTCAGTCACCTGGGGCAGTGGCGTTTCAGGAAAAACAAGGGAAAGGCTGCTGTTTTGTCAGCCATGTGAAACTTGTGGGTGCTGTCAAGTGTGTCAGAATGAGGTTCTGCAGAGTGCCGGCATGGTTTTAACTTAAAGTTGTAGGTTCTGTTATTATTCTAGTCTTGCTTCCACTTGGCTAAAAATTCCGGGTAAAGCTGGTGTGCGCTAATGGGCAGAACCTGCTGCTGTTCTGTGCAGTGGGTGTATTTTACTGCACCTGTAGAGGAAAGGTATTCACTAACTTGAAAGAGCACCGAGAGATCCGTGCAATGAACTTGAAATTAGTTAACTTCTTGCCTAGATTCTTGCCTAGATTCTTACCTAGATTCTTCAAGAATCTAGCTGACAGAGAGTTCTGTCACCTTGGGGTCCAGGTGCTTGAGTCACTGAGGACAGGGCAGAGCTCCCCTCCTGGCCTTCCCTGCACCAGGGTGGTAGGGCAGGGGGCAGAGCGTGGGCTGGGTACAGCTATGCCTTGCCCCTTGCTCCTGAGAAACGCTTCAGGGGCAGAGGAACAGGTCAGGGCCATTTGGGGCATTCCTGAGCAGCAGCCTTCAAGTAATTCATTTGTCCCACCTGCTCCTCCTGGCCAGGGAAGGGGATAGGTAGGTCTGGCATACTCTGGAGGGGATGCCTGGGGTCTCTGCAGATAGGGGGGTATCAGCTCTGCTCTCTTTCCTTCTCTTGCAGCCCTTCAGCTCTTGGAGAAAGACGCCGAACCCTCAGTCTTGTCCCTGGCAGCTCAGACCGTGCTGATCCTGAGATCTCCAAGGGAGCAGCCAACATCGGGATGGACCCTGTGGGCGCTGTGCTGATGGCTCTGCACAGCCAGGCAGCGGTGAAACTCTCTTCAAGAAAATTGATGTCTTTGCCTCAAGCTGGAACCACAAGCCCAAGGCCATGGTGTCCTTCACAGGGGAACCACCGTGAGCATGCTGAGCAGACAGCGTTCCTCTGGGCCTCTACCACTATGTGCGGGACAGCTCGCCCCTCGGCACACCCTGGCCCCATTATCGGTTTAGCATGTCACCCCTCTGTTAGGCTTTCCCTCAAAAGAAGGCCTATTTGTTCACCTCCCATGGAAGTCTTCTCTCTCTGGGCAGGCAGAGGGCAAAAGGGAAAAGGCAGAGCCTGAAAGAACAGGGATTGCCCTGAGAGCTGCCGGATGGCCGGGCTTTCCAGCAGCCCATGGCAGCACAGTACTCACTGAGCCAGGGTGTCCTTGCAAGAAAGGCCCGGCTGCCCTGCTGGGCTGCAAAGCCTGGAGGTTTCATCCTGGTGTGCAGACGTGGCCACCTCTGACATGCTCTGGCTGGTGTTGCTGAGCACGACGTCATGCGGTATGGAATATCCCTTTGGTCAGCTGGGGTCAGCTGTCCCAGCTGGGTCCCCTGCCAGCTTCTGGGGCACCCACAGCCTCCTCCCTGGCACAGCACCGTGAGGAGCAGAAAAGGCCTCGACACTGTGTCAGCGCTGCTCAGCGATAACTGAAACATCCCTGTGTTATCAACGCTGTTTTCAGCACAAATCCAAAGCACAGTCCCAGACCAGCTACGATCAAGGAAATCCACTCTGTCACAGCCCAGAGCAGCACACCCGGCCAGCTGCTGGGATGGGGACTACAGCTGCCCGCATGCCACTGGCGGTGGAGGACTACACCCCCCCGGCAAGCCCCAGGGCAGGGAGTACAGCTCCCAGCACGCTGTGGAGTACGGCCCCACCAGCCGGGGGCCAGCCGGCCCTGCTGCTGGCCCAGGAGGCATCAGCCGATGCGATGCGGGGGCTGGCCCCGCACCTCCTCACCCTCCTGCCACCCATCCTGCCTGGGGCAGGAGCGCCCAGGGCAGCACCACCGATGACTTCAGAAAAATATATTCCAACAAGCTGGAGAACGGTGACAGAGGTTTGTCAAGTTGTCAGTTGTTTGCTTTTTAAAGGGAGGAGCTGGAAGTAACTGGAAGATGCTCCGATCTAGCAAGTCCGTCCAAACTCCCCACCAGATGTGGAGGAAGAGGCCAAGATGGCCGGTGCCCGAGAGAAGAGGCTTCCTCCTGCTGAGGCAGCCCGAGAGGCATAATGAGTTTTATCTGTTCTCAGGCACAAGCGACTTCCAGACAAAAGGCTTCAAGGACCTTGAATCTGACGATTGAATAGGCAACATAGCTAAATTGCCTCCATCCTGGCTATGTCTGACTGGGGCCATGGATGCCTCCGGAAGGCTTCTGCCCCTGCGCTGGGGCATCAGACGTGGTGAGGCACAGCAGCGGCTTGGCATCTCACCCAGCCTTTCGTTCTGCTTGCAGCCCAGCTAGTCCCTACCCAGCCCTGCTGGCGCATCAATGTTCGGGACCAAGGGAAAGAGCTTTCCTGGCCAGGACAAAGGGAGAGGTGGGTGCAGAGGTGCTTTGTAGGGCAGTGCTGGGAGCTGCAAAGGAGGAATGAGTGTGCCTGACGCCCCCTGCCCATCAGGAGACCCTGCTGCTCCTCAGGGGTGGCAGTGCCCAAGGAGAGGCCGCTGGCTGCCTGCTGCCGGCCCTGGGAGGCCCTGGGACACACAGAAAGGCACGGGGAGCTCCCTGGGTGCCATGAGATGGCACCACAATCCTGCATGGTAAAAAGGAAATGGTATATTTCAATGTGGGCAAAGTCAGGTCTCCACAGACTCAGGGCTTTTCAGGAAAAAGTAGCCCCCAGGGGACTGACTGACTGACCCAACCTCCTTTAGCACTGTTAAGCCTGCCTGGGCTCTGGAAACATCGCTGCCACCACCTGCATGGAGTCCCCGTGGAGGCCGGGCAAGGTGCGGGTGCCCAAGAGCAGCAGCTCGGGCTTCCCTCCCTCCTATGTGTAACCTGCTTTCTGGCCCCTATAGCATGCGTTATGCCAGCTCAGGTGTGTGGAGAGGAGCTTTTGGAGGTGTCCCCATCTCACCTCATCTCCACCCCTCCTTTCTAACCAGGACGTGTTGAATAAATGGCTCGGGAGCCCAGGCACAGCTTTGGCACAGTCAGCCTATGCACCTGGAAGGCTGCCCCCCATAACTTCCCTCTCCCCCGGCACGGGTCCTGCCTGGGGTTTCGGTGTCCCCACGGCACACGGTGGTGCCTGCACAGCTCTGGGTACCCCTGGACAACGCTGGCCTGGGCACCCCGCAGTGCCCGGGCTGTGCGAGCCTCCAGATGCTTCCCCCTTTCAGGTCTGCTCCCCTGGGTGCCCAGCACTACTCTTCCTCCTCCTCCCTCCTCTCTCCCCAGCGATAATCCCCTCCCCAGCAGGGATGTGCAGCCCTCTTTCCTGCACTGGCCTTTCCCTGCCCCACCAACACTCACCCACTGCCCAGTGCAGCTTTCACAGCCGCCAAGAAGAGACCCACAGTGTCAGACGCAGTGGTTTGCAGATGGAGCTTTATGGAACAGAAGGAAGCACTGGTGTTAGCGGCCTGGCTGGCCGGCACTGGTGCTTGTCATGCTGGAGGAGGCTCTTGCTGGACCCCTCTCTCGGGATATTCTGTGCCCGAGAAGCTCTCATGGGACTATGCCAACGTGGACTGCATCGGCTTCCCCAGAGCTGCGAGTGGAATACAAAGCTCTGTAGTCTTGTATGCACAGATTGGGGCAGAGCAACACTACAAGGCTAGACAGGATACGTGTGGTGGGATCTGCTGCTGCCCGGAGAGAGCAGCCCCCATGGTCCCTGTAATGCAATCCCAGCCTGCTGCTCTCCACGCCACGAGGGCTGCCAGGAAGACACCCTCTTTTCCCAGGGGTGGCGGGGAGTCGAAGGGAGGGAGGGAGGGAGGGAGGGTGCTGCCGGGCAGGGGCAAACACGGGGCATGTTTGGAGATCCTTAGCTGGGGGAATCCTCCTGGGGAAAGGCTCCTACCGCAGCAAGGACAAAGCCTCACATCTCAACCTGCCTCTCCCCTCTCCCAGTCACCCCCACGGTCCCATTCAACCCCACAGACTGCTCAGGGCCAGCTGTGCTTGGGGCTGCAGAGAGGCACCTGGCATCGAGGACTGACCCGTGCCGTTCCCATGGCATGAGATAGGAAAGGACGCTGTCCGTGTCCAGCCCCGTCGCGCCGGGACTTCCTTCCCCCGCCCACAGCTGGGTCACCAGCCTGGCCCAGCTGGCCCGGGTCTGCCCCAAACCTGGCTCACACTCACCTTTTCAGAGCTGAGGACTCCCAAAGGCAAAGCCTCCACTTGTGCTCTGGGCTCTCCTCAGGATCCACGGAGGGCTCTTCTCTGCCCTCTCCCCACCACTCTGCAGTGCCACAAATGCAGGAGGCCTGCACAGAGAGAGAGGGGTGAGCACAGGAGATGTTGCTGGGCAGCAGGGAAGGCGCCTCAAGCTGTGACGGCCCCACACAAGGACAGTCAGCCCCCACGCTCCTCGGGTTTGTGGACCGTCCCACCTTGGCTCCCTGGCAGGAAAGCAATGCTTGTTTCCTAATTGTTTTTCCCTGCCTGCGGTACCTGGGCCTCCACTGGTCTCGCTCTTCCTGCCAAGGCTTCTTGGGTGCCACTTTTGGCCCTTGCCTTCTGCTGGTACTTCTTGTGCAGGGAGGCCCAGAGCTTGCATCCTTCCTCCTCTGTGCACACGCGGGACTGTGCCTGCAGGACCACGGCAATGCCATAGCAGGCAGGGCTGGTGCAATTTTAGCTCTCCCCCTCCCTCCTGCCCCTTCTTCTCAGCATCTCCGTCAGCCCCGGTTTCCTCACAGCCCTCTCAGGCCTGACTGCAGAGCCTTTTTGCCATGACCCCTGAGACAAGTGACCATGGGACTGAAAGCGACCCAGATGCCTGCTATCCCAAAGAAGCCTGGCAGTGCCATCGTCATCAGAAACACCGCCAATCAAGCCTTGGGGTGTTTCTGGAGATGACACAAGTGAAGGCTGCCTTCTAAGTGGACAGAACAACCCGCGGCCTCTCGAGAAAGCCGTGGGAGAAGTGCTTCAGCCTTCAGCTGAGCACACGGTAGGGGGTCTTGCAAGACGTGACATCCATATAACATTGCTTTTCTACAGGCGGCTATGACGCCGTCCCTCCAGGAGCTCACGTACCGGTCGTGCCCTCCTCTTCCCTGGCCTAGCAGGGGGTGCAGGCTGGAGTCCAGCTTCCCGCAGCTGTTGGCTGCTGCGTTCCTCTTTCCGCGAGCGATGCCACCGCAGCACTGCGAGCTCGCTGCAGAAACACAGTAGGAGGAGGTGGTGTGAGCGCGGGCAGACTGCTCTCCAGCCGGGGCTCCCAAGCTGGGCGCCCACCGCAGCCGCTGAAGGCGGCTCTGCCGAGAGGCGGGTGCCAGGAAAAGCGCCTCTCTGCCCTGGTGCTTCGGGGGGCAGGAGGAAGGGCACTGCAGGAGAGGAAGCACTGCCCGCCTCTGGAGAGATTTACCACTTGAGCTTGTCCTGCAGATCCACCTCCTCGTCCCACTGCCCGCTGCGCTTGCGCTCAACCTGCCCCAGGATGCACGTCACCACCTCCTGCAGGGACCGGTGTGTCCGTGGGGACAAGCTCCTGCAACAGCAAGGACAAAGTTTCTCTGACCCTCCTGCCTCTTCCCGCACCCAGACCCACACATACATGGCCCCATTCGGCCCCACAGCCCCTTTGAGGCAGGAGGAGTTTTAAGCCCTGCTTTGCTCCCTGCTGTCGGGCTCTAGCCCAGCTCATTCCCATGGCTGGAGAAATCTCTGGGCACGCTCTGCGGCCCCTTGGCTCTCAGGGGTTGGCTTCCCTGACCCACCGCCGGTGGCTCACCACCACCACCCCTCTGCCCCAGGCCCTGGCTGGAGCTGGTGCACTCTTACCGCTTAGGGGGAACAGTATCATCCTCGTGGACTGTGGGTGGACCTTCGCTATCCCCTTCCCACTCCTGCATCGTCATCAGCTCCAGGAGGTCGAGGCTGGACTCCTCCGTCTCTGTGCTCGTCAGGTCGCTGGCTGATAATTTGTCAGAGGAACTGGATTCCTGCACAGGAAGAGACTCTCATGCAACGGCCCCGCACCCGGAGGGTGCTGCTTCCCAGCGTGCAAACCCCCAGACCACTTCTGGCAGGGACCCTAGTGCGATGGGGAAAACCAGGAGCAGGACCTCAGCACGCCCTTGGGGTGATGCCTGCTTGTCACCAGGGTTTCACTACAACCCCCTGGCACCCCTCTTGCTCAGGAAAGGCAGCCGTCACCCGCCCAGCTCCGCTGCAGCAACGCTGCTATGACGGCTGGGGTGCTGGAGGTACCGTGCAATCTCAGCCCCACCTGGAGGAGAAAGTGCTCTTTCTCGGCACAAATTCAAAATACCTGGCTCCTCTGTGTCTCCTTTTCTCGCTCAGCTTTCGCCTCGGGCGTCTCCTTTTGTCTCTTGGCCTTCAATTCAGTTGCTGGTGGGGTTTGCCCTCGACTTGTTTTTGCCTTCGCCAGCTCCTTTTTCTTCTTTTCCTCTTCACCCAAGAATTTCCTGATGTGTTTTGGAAGCCTCTCCTTGCTCTGCAAGTGGTTATTCTGCAGGGCGACCAAAATGCAACAGCAGGCAGTGTTAGTCTGCCCTGCAGAGGGCTGAGCTCTTCTCATTCCCGCCCTCCCTTTTGCCCCTTCTCTTCTGCCTATCTATCCACATTGGTTTGCTCCCGGGCTTCTGCAGGCTCCACCCAAGAGCCCGTCTCCAGTAAGAGGGAGCTAAGTGACTCCTGGGAGAATCGGCAGGCATGGAGCGAGGCCTCTCTACAGCCCGCTACGACACACTCACTGCAGCAGCCTGTGTCAGGTACCTTTTCTCTGCTCTCAATCGTTCTGGCAATGAAGTCGACTGTTCTGGGTTGAACCAGAGGAATTACTTTCTCTTTCGCCTCTATTTCCTTCAAGGAGCTCCCCTGGATGGGCGGCAGCTGCCTGCAAAGACACAACAGGGTGCGTTGGCAGGAGCGCAGGAGGAGCTGCTTCTGCGTCTTGTGCTTCCGAGTGGCGCACCTGCTTCTGCAGCAGCATGCACTCTGCTTGCCGCCTTGTGATCAAGTGCGCAGAGACAGAGAAGACCCCCCAGGCTGTCAGGCTCAGATGTGCCCAACAGCCCCGCTGTAACTCAGGATGCCCAGGTCTAGGCCCTCTCTTGCTGGACCAATGAGAGGAACAGTGTCCTATGCCCGGAGATACCGCTCCGCCCTCCGGGTCAGCGCACTGAAGTCTGCTCAGTGGTCCAAATCCAGAGTGCTCACGGGCTGGACAGGCAGGTTGGGTGCTGGGGATGCAGCGTCAAAAAGGGGGAGGACACGACCCCATGTGAAAAGCAATCGTGCCACTGAGCTCTCCTGGGCCCTTCCCTTTTGCAAGGCCATAAGCCTGGTGTTAGCATAGAAGAGGCTTCTGGTTAATCAGAGGAATCCTCTGCAGAACCTAACTGCCGAACACTATTCTCAGCCAACAGAAAGGTCGGGGTCATTTCCATCTGAAGGGAAAGCCACACAGGCCTTCCGCTCCTGGAGTGAGCATTTGCAGTTAGTTCCTCAACAGATCTGCACGCCAGGAGCAAGGAAAGAAACGATGCTGCCAGCAGCGTCCCAAGGAGCTACGAGAGGCTTGCCATGCACCAAGAAACCATGAGTTAGTGGAACGTGGGATAACCACGCGTTGAGGTCATCTAGCCTCTGTGTCCAGGAGAAACGCCTCGCTCCCAGAGAGGTGGGAGCACGGGGTCACCCTCATCGCGTTGTGCAAGTGTCTCACCTGGCACGAGGCTCACTCCTCTCAGTTTTGTGACTCTGCTCTGACTTCACAGTCACTGCAGGTAACCACTGTGGGGAAAGCCTTGCTCGGTGGAGGAGGCGCTTCTCAGCAAGAGCCTCTAGAGAGAGGAAATGAGATGATTCTTCAGAACATCAACCTGGTGTTGGTCGGGGAACTGGGTGCCTCTCGTGTCCCAGTTGCAACGAGAGCAACGTGCAGGTCTGCTCAGGCCTGTGGTAACACTGCTGAAGGTGGTCCTTTTCACCCCTTTGGATGAAAGCTGTGTTTCCTGGGACAGCAGCAGGGTCAGAGCTTTGCACCGTTTGCAGCACAGGCTGGGGAGCGGAGGCCTCCGGGAAGGGGCCCGTCAGCAGTCCCAGTGGCCGTTTGTGGGGCAGGGCTGTCCTGAGGCCTTGTTCCACCATGGGTCACTGGAGTTTTACCGTCATGGGTACAGAGAGTCACAGGAGGTGCCTCTCCCTCTTCCAGGCATCCTGGGTAGCCTCCGCCCTAATCCCCTGCAGACACGGAGGAAGGAAAACCTACAGCCCCCTGCCAGCAACCCACTGGTCCCTTACCTTTCTTTCCAGTGCCTTCACCTTTTCCCCAGCCCTGCTCTGGGGTGGCCTTCACGGGTGCGCTCAGCTCCACTTTTGCTGTTGGCATTTTAGGCACGGTCTCAAGCTTGTACCTGGAAAGAGGAAGAAAGCACCGGGCTGAAGAAAGGACACCGCGTGGTTTCCCACGACAGCCCAACCACGAGGACCATAGCAGGAACTCCAGTGCCTGGAGGGGCAGGCAACGCCCCGTCGGCCCGTGCCAGTGTTTCCATCCTCCCTCTGAGAATGGTCGTCTTCCCACAAAACACCCTTGCTGCTTCTGGGGAAAATGAGACCTCTCCTACTCCTAGTGCACGTGGCAAGCAGACTAATCTCTAGATTGCGAATCTTGTCCTCCACGTTTCTTGTAGAGCCTCACAGATTCCTGCTCTTAAGGAGTCACCTCCCTCCCCTCAGTCGTCGAAGGCACTGCACAGCAATGTTGGTACCAGACAGAGCTCTGCAGAATCCCACCAGACACAAGCTCCCGTTTGGACCCCTCTGCCCCTTGGCCCCAAGCAGAAGGCACTCTCATGCATGGGAATGAGAAAGAGCTGGAGAAGCCTGCTGGAAAATGTTGCCTAAATGCCTCTCTTGGGCCACAGTAGGACAGAGGCATAAAGCGTTGTCACTGTCCCGTCTTCCTCCAAATGAAGTCAAGCTGAACGAGAGCAAGCAGGGAGCTCCCTGCCAACGAGGCCTCTGAAACACTCCCTCCTCAATGCCATCACGAGTACAGTTCTCAGTGCCCGGCAAGGCAGGCGTCCCAAGCACGAGGTGAGAAGCTGCTCGCCTGCTCCGCCAAGGGCTGCAGGAGCAAACATACCGTGGTAGGACGATAACACGTCCAGAAGAGGTCTGGGCAGCAGCGGTGTCATGGCGTGAGATGACCGAGTCCCTCACCTCCGACATCTGCAACGAGGACGGAGACAGATGGCGGGAGATGGGGCCGCTGGGAAGGGCTGGCTGCTCAGCCCACCTTAGGCCAACGCAAGCACAGGGCCAGAGCAGGCAAAGGGCTCTGGCCTCTGCAAGCCTTGCTCTGCCTGTGCCTCTGCTCCCTACCCCGAAGAGTGGGGCGAGCGGCACTCCCCACCCACCATCAGCGCTGGCCTTTTGCCACACAGTGAGGCCCCTCTGGGGGTATCTCTTGCAAAGCCAGACCATTGCACGCAAGGGAAGCGCTCCACAGAGAGCGTGCTGTACTGTGCGCCGCGAGGAGCCCAAGGGGCTGAACAAGGCGTGGCAGGGCGGGAGAAAGCAGCCCCCCAGTCCCCAGGACACATTCCAGAAGAACCAGGGGTGGCCCTGGGAAAATTAAAATCCTACCTCAAGAAGAGCCTGGAACATCTGCCCAGTCCCATTCAGCCTTCTCAAAAAGTCTCTGTAAAATCTCATTTTTACGTCTTTTCCCTCTATGATCAGCATGCCCACATCGCTCCAAATGAGGGCAACGTTCTTGCTCTTCTCTAGGCAGGCACGGAGAAGAAAGATGGTCCTTTCCATGCAAAGCTGCACCGTGCCCTCAGAGACAGCGTTGTCGGACGCTATCCGAGCGTACGGCAGCTGCTCAAAATGTTGATGACCTGAAAAACAAGAGAAGAGGAACACACCAGCTTGCAGAGCTGCCAGGCAGGCTGCCGTCAAAGGTCTGCAGCTTCCAGGCCCTCAGGCAATACATTGCTGCTGAGTTGCCTAGCTGGGACAGCGCTCCGAGGAGAAGCTCGCATCGTCCCTTCCTGTTCCAAGTGGAAAGTGAGGTGCAGGACGGACAGCTCTGGTTTCTGCGATACAGGCGGCTCTGGCTTCTCCAATACAGACAGGGGAAGGGAGAGTCTTAGGTGCTTGGCAGGAAGAAGAGCCATGACGCAGGACAAGGTGAGGAGACAGGTGACAGGCCTCACGGCAAGCTGGAGGCTGCCAGGCCATTGGAGCCGTGCCCACATTCGGTGCTCTCTTGGACATCAGAGAAATGCACCCCAGGCACAGACCCAAGCTCTCGGTGCCCCCCAGGCTCCTACGACAACTGCTGCAATGGCAGCAGTGACTGGAAAGCACAGGCATCGTGGTCGCTGGGTTTTGGAACAACCCCTCTTTCTGCCCTGGGTTTCCCCTGCTTTCCCCCCTTTCAGTCTGTCTGCTTACCAGGAATGTCTACGCAGCCGTATCGGAGGTCATGATCCCGCGCCAGAGTGTTTGCAAGATGAAACACGGGTCTCTCCACAACCACCAGGCCCTTCTCCTTGCTGGCTACTCACTGTCTGACAACCACAAAAGTCCCAAGTCCAGGAATGCGGACAGCCTGAAACAGGTGACATGGCGGATCAGAAGAAGTCTTGGAGGGACAGAGGGATGACTTGTCAGAGAATGGGGATGGTGCTTAGCGCCCTGCCCAGGCCTAGGCACAAAGGAGCGAGACGGGCTCTTTGGAAACCCTGGGAGAGGACAAACTGCATCTGCACTTTTCCCTCTCACTCCCCTTCACCTTCACCTTCACGAAGAACCCAATAGTGCAGGAAAAGCTGACAGCCATCCTTTGGCTCAAGAAGACGAAAGGCGGGGCGGGGAATTCCCACACTTGGAATAAACCCTGAAGTCTCCCAGGTTTTGTCATGCAACTCTGACCATGGGGACTCCAGAAGCCCCAGAAGCCTAGCGCTTTTTCTGACCCTAGGCCTGGACCTTATTGCACAGCTGAATAGGCAGAGGTGTCGGTGCGTGGCACATCTGCGCATCGCAGCATCACGCTGGGGCATCGTTTCTGCTTTCAAGGAAGGGCAAGAAAAATTGCACTCCAAGGCAAAGGGCTGTCAGGACTTCATCGGCCTTCATCAGGATGTGAGGGGAGGAGAAGGAGGTAAGCCCCACCTGGTGGAGAGCCAGCTGTTGGCTGAGGTACCATGAGGAGCTGGCCCAAATCTTAGCAAACTCTGGAAAAACAAGGGGAAGATATGTCATGCTCTGAAGCAGCAACCTCAAAACCATTCAGCCCGCTCCTGTCCAGGGACCGAAGCAGTTTGAGCACAGGCATTTCAGATGGCCTCTCTAGAGCCCGGCAAGAACCAAAGGACACCTCAGCCTGCCTCCAAGACGGCTCCTTTCCTTTCAGGCGCAGCTCTCCAGGCTGTGACCCGCTTCCATGGGAAACCAGCAGCGCATTGCCACGTCAGCGAGGGCAGGGTGCTGTGCTCCACAGAACCTCAGAGGCTCAGGGCTGGCCCTGGTGGCTCCCCAGCAGGGGCCAGTTTCCCTGTGTCGCACCTCCAAACAGACCAACTCCACACGGCCCACGAGCACCTTCAGCTCTCCCATTCACACACGAGCTCAGGGTGGCACCACCCACCACCCGGCAAGGAGCAGCCCTTTGGGGCCACGGATTTCTGCCCGGGGTGCCCCAGGAAGGCAGGGGCCACGTCAGGAAGAGAACCAGGAGCTGCTGGATCAGCCCCCCAGCCCTTAGGCATGGTCAGGCTGGTCCCTCCTTGCAGTCACCAGCCTGAGCAGACACCCCCACAGCCCTCGGGCTTTCCACGCCTGTTTTCAGAGATGGCCTTGACCCGGCAACGCTTACGCAATTGGGTCCGAAGGCCTTACCAGAACTCTTGAGCTTCTTAATCGTTGGACACAAGTGAAGCCACAAGAAGCGGTCGTCTGCCATCTTAGTTCCACCCTTGCTCCAGGTCAACAACTGCAGCAGGTGGCTGGCCAGTGGCGTTCTTGCTTCCTGCAAAAAGCCTCCTCCTCTCTGCTCTCCTCCTCCTCGTGTGCCCTTCACCAGCCCCAGTGCTGTGGCACTGCCTCTCTCCGCCTTCTCCTCCTTGCTGCAGAGCAGCTCCTCCGGAGCAGCGCGGTGGCAAGAGCAGCTCCCAGCACCTGGAGTCACCTCTGCCTCGCCGGGGTGTGTGGGGTGGATGCTGGTCACGACCCGGGAAAAGGGGGCTGTCCCATTGTGACCCCAGAACATGTCACAGAGGGGCTGCACACAGCCCACCCCCTCCCCACCCGCCCAGGCCCTGCCAGGGGGCTTTGCAGTGGGCAGGGGCTCCAGGGGGCTGCCCCCACCTCACTGTCTCCTGACCAGGAGGGGGTTTCCCACGCTGGGGCTCACCCCCGCCATCTCCCCACATGGCGACACTGGGCTGTAAGTGCTTAGGGGCTTCCTTCTGCCCTTCCCTGCTTCTTCCTGCCTCTCTCACCCAACATGTCTGGAGCGGGGGGCAGCGGGCTCCCCCGACTGGCAGAGGTTTGGCAGGCGATGGCTGTTCACATCTCTTTTGGAGCTGGTGGGAACCGTCTCCAACCGGCCCCAGCAGCACCTGTGCTGCTCCCACGCAGGTCCCACTGCAGCTCCCGCTGCTCACCCCTTGCCATCCACGCCCAGGGCAGAGCACCCTTGCCCCCCCCAAACGCGTGTTTAAGGACCCTTGGGACATGCATCCGTCACAAACGCTGCCTTTAGCATCCTCACAGTGGAAATGAACTGCACCCCTGTGCCCTCAGAGCAGACCACAGGGCTTCCTCCTAGCAGTGGGGCACGGGTATTGCGGAAATCCCAGCACATTCCCCGCCAAGTACAAGCAGCGTAGGTCGCTCCTTGACCGTCGGGGCATCCCACCACCCCACCAGGCCTTGCCGGAGTGGCATTACCTGTGTGTTACAGCATCCAGGAATGGCCAAGAGCTGTGACAAACCTAGGTGCTAAGGCAGAACCTGGCTCTGCCCAATTTACTTAAAAAAGAATGATAACTCTTTATTTTTAGATCCATTCCGAGTCTCCTGGAGAGACTGCGCCAGTGGCAAGAATGCAGTCGGCAGGGTTGGTAAGGAGGAGGAATACATTACGCTGGGAGAGCTCACGGGTCTGGGACTTTGGCCTTTTCTTTGATAGCCATATCAGCCCATTTATTAAAACCCGGGTTCTTCTTTGCATCATCATTGTTCTTACTGCAAACAAGTTCAAAGCTAGAAACCTAGAAGTAGCTCTGGCTGTACAACACTTAGTAGTGCAGCGTGTAACCTCGAGGGCACCTGATCTCTCCAGTGGAGGCGAAGTCCCAGGTGGCTGAGCAGGTGCTAGGGCAGGACTCTGAGCCTGGCTTGTGATGCCACTTGTAGCTGAGTGGCTTTGAAGGCAGGAGTGGAACAGGAGCCCAGCATGTGCAGGCACCTGTGATGTCCCAGGCGGCCAAGTAGCTGCTAGGGCAGGATGAGGCGATTTAACTCTCCAGGAAACATTAGGTAATCACAGGGTCAGGACGCCAGGCGGGAACTATCACTGCTCATCTGACTTGGGAATTCTTAAGGTTATTCTTAAGAATGAGGATCCAGAATGCGCAGTCACTCACCAAAGCAGCTGAGGGGTCTCCACCTCAAGGAGTTGCCTTAGGTGGCATCCCGACGTAACGGGAGAGCCCCTGACTGCAGGAACCACTGCTCCAAGGAGGACCGACTTCATCGGCCCCCCGGCAGGACTCCGCTATATCCTAATCGAATCTGACCTGTGGTCATAGATGGTCATGGCTGTTCCCTGTTGCCGAGGGCTCTGTCTGTCGGCAACTGTGCACGTGACAGCGGTCACAGCAAGGCAGCAAGGGTGCCAAAGTAAGGGTGCGAACAGCAGCAGTGGCTGCTCTGCTCCAGCGGTCGGAAAGCCCCGGCCTCATCATCAGGGATGGGGCATCTCCCACTTCTCTGAGCAACGTGTGCCAGTGGCTCACCACCCTCATTATAAAAAAATTTCTTCCTTATATCTAGTCTAAATCTACCCTCTTTTAGTTTAAAACCGTTACCCCTTGTCCTATTACCACAGGCCCTACTAAAAAAAGTCTGTCCCCGTCTTTCGTATTAGCCCCCTTTAAGTACGGAAAGGCTGCAACAAGGTCTTCCCGCAGCCTTCTCTTCTCCAGGCTGAGCAACCCCAGCTGCCTCGGCCTGGCCTCACAGCAGAGGGGCTCCAGCCCTCGGACCATTTTTGTGCCCTCCTCTGGACCCGCTCCAACAGGTCCACGTCCTTCTTGTGCTGAGGACCCCAGAGCTGGACGCAGCGCTGCAGGGGGGGTCTTTTGAGGTCTCTCACTTGAAACAAAGATTTCATCATGCAAACTTTCACCATCTTTCTGAAACCGCGGCAAAAAGGAATCAACATATAAAAGGTGTCCATCAGCTGCCATTACAGGATTATTGAGGCTTTTAAACATGACGTTGTGGGAAATGCATCATACATTCAGAAAGACAGGGGGAAGAGGAGGCAGATAGAGAAGGGCACTGATAACTAAGCCAGCTATTAGCTGCATTATCTGACAGGTGTTTGTTCTTACGCAGCTGGGTGTTATTTAGTCCTGACTCAGTGATCCCAAAATGCTTTAGAGGCACCTCAGGGAGTCAAGCTCCCTGCTGTTAAAGTGACAGTGACTCAGTAAATGGGTTCCTTATGTACATGCCAGCATACTCTGCACCTGCCTGCATGATTACACCACAACTCTGTCAAAAAAATTAGAAGAGCTCCTATTAGAACAGAAAAGAATCATCTGCAATTCTTACCCCTGAGTTCCTTTATAACTACGGAGGCCCCATCTTAAAAATATTACTTAAATCAAGATCCTTTTATTACAGAGGTGTTAGGCTTAAAGGCTTTTATGTTTATATCTGTACAATAAGTGAAAGATATAAATAATCCAAGTAACCAAAACCACTCATCGCTAATTAGCTTAACCAGTTTCACCAGTGGCTAAAAAGCATGCTGGAATCTTTCACAGTACTAAAAAAAACCCACAACCCACAGCAACACAATGAAGAACGACGACTGAATGTAATGCAGAAGTCTCTGTGAAAGGTAACAAAGCACTTAACTCTGATCTATTATGTGATTTTCCAGGTAGATTCAGGGTCTTCACATACTGCATCCATAGTGGGAAGGAGACCAAATCATAGCTACAGAAATAATATCTGCTTATAATTCAAATTAAAGAACATTACGTAGTTCCAAGGCAATATGACATTACCCTCCCCAATAATAGACGAGTTCACATTTATCACTCCACCTCCAGTCCATATTGAAGGAAACAAACAAAAAAACCTGAGTTCCTCAAAATTATGGCAGACTTAAATCTAAAATTGATGTTGACTTCACGAGTAATTGTTCCCGTTTAATTTCTTATACAATTTAAAGTGATATTTTACGATATATGCCTCCCACATGAAACTCATGCCAGCAAACATTCCCCATCACTTCCACAAAAAGTAGGTGGGGTGGGGAAGAGTGGGATTAAGAGACCTCTGATTCCTCTGATGGATGCTGGAACCCAGGCCCACAGCATCCAATGAACAGGCTACCTGGCAGCTTGGCCATTTGGTGTATCACCTCCCCTTGCATACTTCAAACACCTCAGCTAACCCACAGACCAAAGCTGGCATCAGTTTTAATTGTCACAGATTTAATCTCTCAGAGGAAAGAAAAGTATAATATAAATAAAGCCTCACATATAGGCAAGACACTACAGACATAAGCAAGGCTGTACACTATAGGTTTCATTTACAGAACAAACTGGGAGAAAACACTTGACAAAGTGTAGGGGAATAGACAGAGATCGGCGACCGGAAGATCACGGGATGTGATGGAAAGATAGACTCCTCCCCATAGGAGTTGCAGGAACAGGAAGCTCAAGAGCTATATAAGCGTGTGACGCAGCTAAATAAACGGAGATTTTGTATCCATCATATTGATGTCTGTGCATCACTGTCCCCAGGGTGGGTAGAGCCCTGTGTCCCAGAGATATGTGGCCCAAGATAAGTTCTCCTGTAGAAGCGTACAGCTACAAGTGGTGACCCTGACGTGATCGGCGGGGCGGCATGGCAAGTTCGCCGGGGGGAAAATATAGCTTGGGGCACGCAGGGGCGGGACGGGGAACCGCAGGTCGGCGGGCGCGCCATGGATTCAGTCGTAAAGGTACTGAAGGGATTGGGGAAGGAATATGGTACTTCGATATCGAAGGCGCCTACCTCAAAGGCCATCCAATGGATGATTACGCAGGGGCTCATACGGAGTCCCGCAGACATATTTAGTAAGGATAAGTGGGTGAGAATTAAAGAGAAGTTAGCCGAAAGGGCTATGATGGGAAAAACCCAGTACATACAGCTCTGGGGAAAGATACACCGGTTACTATTGAAAGCTCGGGATGATCAGGAGACGTGGCGGCAGGCGCGGCGGTGCCTGCACGGTGCTACAGGCGACAGTAGCCCGGAAATAGACCCAGGACGGGCAGTGGGGACGCAGACAGGGGCAAGCATCGCGGGGGATGGGAAAGAAGGGGAGAGTTCGGACGGAGCAGCCTGGCCAACTACTCAGTCTGAGGCTCCCAAAGAGGTGGATCGGGAAGCGGCGGTGTTCCCTGTTGAGCCAGCAGGACCCTTGGAATGCCCCCCCCCCCCCCCCCGCATTCCCCTGGGATGATTTGGCACAGGTGGGGGCGCCTGTGCGCAAGGAGGGTGACGTGGCAGTGGACGCAGCGGGAGTGACAGAGCGGAAGGAGAAAGATGACCAGCGCCGGAAGCAGCGCCGGCAGCGGCACCGCCCTCTGCCCGACCCTTGAGACTGGCTCCCAGGGCAACCCTTGAGATGGGAGTCGGACGAGGAGGGGGATTGGGGTGCCTGGAGGGGAGGACGGGGGGGGTATAGAACAACCTCGAGTAGCAGCGAATCAGAAATTGGGGGAGAAACCGATGCCCACATGTGGGAAGGGGGACAGATTGCCTGCAGCGCGCAAAAAAGAGGCATAAGGCAGCAGGGACTCGGAGGACCAGTCAGAAGGAGGGAGGAGAGGGACCGCCAAAAGGGGAGGTCCGGAGTGCTGCAGCTCCGGAGGGGTCCGCGGAGGACGTGCTGCGGCAGCTGCAGCAGGTTATGCGCGCACTAGGGGAAGTAACTCGGCGGCAGACAGGACTCTTAACGAAGGGGGCGCCCCAGCGACAGTCAGTCGAGTTACCTAACTGGCGGCTGATAGCCAGAGATTGTAGCCTCGATGGAGTAAGGATAGAGATGCCCGGGATCTTCCCTGTCCGACTAGCTCCAGGAGGAGGGGTGGAGTGGATGCCGATAGATGCCAAGCTAGTGCGAAGTTTATGGCGAGAAATTAGAGAAAAGGGGCTGAAAGATGAAGGAGTAGGATTGCTGCTGGACACTGCGCATGCAGCGCCGTTGACCCCCTCTGATGCTAAGCAGTTGGCGAAAGCAATATTGGCTCCCACAATGTACATACTTTGGAAGGAGGCAATGCACAGTGCCTGCCATGCCCTCGTACAGCAAGCGGCGGCAGTTCCGGGCCACCCGCTGAGAGGGACCACCCTTGACCGGCTCACTGGCAGAAGTCAAGGACTGGAAACCCCGCAGTTGCAAGCAGCAGAATTAAGGGGCAGGGAGCTGCAAGCGGTAACGGAGAGTTCCCGCAAAGCGTATAGCGAAGTGGGCAGGTATGAGAAAAAGGCAGAACCTTGGCAAAAGATACAGCAAGGACTAGCAGAGCCATTTACAACGTTTTGTGACAGGTTGCAGAAGGCTATTATAGAATCAGAATTGCCACCAGCAGCCAAGGAGGCAGTCCTTATGGATTGCCTCCGAAATCAAGCAAATCCGCAAACACAAGATATCCTCCGCACCCTAGCGGTAGGGGCGCCGTTGGGTCAAACCATTAGGCATGTCTTGCGCCAGGAGGCGTTGAATCAGCATGGCGGTGCGGGAGCGCACATCTGCCAGAACCCTGACTGTGGAAGCGAAGAAAGGGTGATGGTGCAAGCGGCCGGGGTGAGGCCGAGATGTCACTTGTGTGGACGGCAAGGGCACTTTAAAGCTGGGTGCCCGCTAGCAGAAAGGGGAGGACGTAATGGAGGAGGAGCGCGCCCAGTAGGGAGGTGCTGGGTGTGTGGGAAGCCAGGACACCTGGCAAGAGATTGTCCAACTACAAAGCCGGGAAACGGCCAAAGGAGGGCGAAGCGAGGGCGATTCGCGCCTCCTGTGAGTCAAATGGCCCTCATCATGGTGCCAGCGCCAGGAGCTTGGCCCACCGTAGCGGGCCAAGGGGGAGTGAAACTTCAGGCAGGGGAGCAGAACCAGCAAGATTTGCAGGTTATAGCCCCCGTGTGGCCTTGGTCATAGGCTGTGATGAGAGACCCATGGCAGCAGTGATGATTACCCCGCAAGAGCTGAGTTGCCCGGCACGGATATGCCTGGGAATGTTAGTGGATACCGGGGCAGATGTCACAGTGATGCCACTCGAACGGTGGCCACCAACTTGGCCCCTTGCCATGGGAAAGTGTATAATAGGGGTAGGAGGAGAACAACAGACGAGAACTAGTACTTGCCCTGTGAAACTCGAAGTCATGGACGAGGAGGCAGGGAAGCTCCTCACGGCCGTAGTGACCATACTAGTAGCAGATGGGGTAGCAAGCCCCTTGTTGGGGCGAGACGCCCTTGCCCAGATGGGGATCGGGTTGAAAAATTTAGCATAAGGGCCACTGCCTCAGAGGGGTTTCGTCACCACAAGTTAGTGTGGAAAACCGAACAGCCCGTCTGGATGGAGCAGTGGCCCCTGACAGCAGAGAAAACAGAGGCTGTAAGAGCTATAGTAAAACGAGAGCCCTCGATGAGCCCGTGGAACACCCCTATATTTGCTATAAAAAAGAAAGATAAAAACCAATGGAGGATGCTGCATGACCTTAGAGCAGTAAATCAGCAAATGGAGGACATGGGGCCTCTCCAACCCGGCCTACCAGATCTGAGTGCTGTCCCGAAAGGATGGCGAGTCATTGTTTTAGATATCAAAGACTGCTTCTTCAGTATTCCGCTACATCCAGATGATAGAAAGAGATTTGCCTTTACTCTGCCTGCGGTGAACTGCGCAGAACCAGGTAGTAGGTGGCAGTGGACAGTACTTCCGCAGGGGATGAAAAATTCTCCAGCGATCTGCCAGAGGTATGTGGCTTCTGCATTGCAGCAAGTAAGGCAACAGTATCAGGAGAGAATCTACATGATCCACTACATGGATGACGTCCTCATAGCTGCGCCCACCGAGGCGTTGTGTGAACAAGTCTTTTCAGACACCCAAAGGGGCCTTGCGGGACAGGGCCTCAAGGTAGCTGAGGCAAAGGTACAGCGAGGACCAGTGTGTGGATTTCTGGGTGCTAGAATACAAGGGGATTCCATACAAGCTCAGCCTATTAAACTTACACCTAAGGTTAAAAATTTACACGATGTACAGAAGCTGGTAGGAGCACTGCAGTGGTTGCGGACATTCGTGCACGTCACCGGTGAGGAGATGCAACCTTTCTATGCGTTGCTGAAAGGGACCGACCCATGGGAGCCCAGGACTTTAGACGCTGAGGCAGTCCAGCAGTTGCAGATGATAGAACGTCGAATGCAAAAGGAAGGAGTATGGCGGTGGGACCCTCAGGAGGAATTAATTGCAGGTTGGATTCTGACCGCCAGTGGAGGATTAGGATTGCTATATCAAATACGGGCGGGGGAAGAAAAACCACTGTGATGGGTATATCAGAAGGTTCCCAAGGATGCATTCTCCACAAAAGTCAAGGTAGCCGGGGGAATGATTTGGCCTCTGCGACGGGAAAGCAAGGGAATCTTTGGGAAGGAGCCAGATAAGCTCACAGTGCCGTGGAATGGGGAGAAATGGCAGAAGGTGGTAGAGAGTGAAGAGGATATACAATTGGCGGTATACTCGTACCCAGGGAAAATCGTCACAGGCACGGTACAGAGGTGGGCCGAGACAGCCAAAGTGGTGGATTTGAGTGTGGATAGTAGAGTTTTGGATACCCCTCACCCAGGACCAACATATTTCACAGACGCTTCCTCGAAGACGAACAGAGCGGCAGTAGTGTGGAAAGAAGGGAATAGTTGGATGTGCCAGACGTATGAGGAGCAGGGTAAAAGTGTGCAGTGGCTAGAAGTGAAAGCGCTAGAGGTGGCCCTGCGAAAGGATATAGATCAGCATATGAATGTGTGCACAGACTCCTTATATGTGTATAAATTAGTCATGTCCATGAAACGAGAGGGTGTACCACACACGGAAATGGCCTTGATGCTAGAGGTTGCTTTATAGCAGCGAGGAGCAACTGTGACAGTAATTCACATTCGCAGTCATCAGATGGGGCCTGGACCACTGATTGAGGGGAATCGCATGGCTGATGAGGCAGCCGTGGGAGTCTGGACATTGACGGAGGCAAAGAAACTGCATGACCAACTGCACCTGGGTGCTAAAGCCTTGGCAAAGGAGTATGGCATCTCAATAAGAGCAGCAAGAGAAGTAGTAGCCACCTGTCCTTACTGTCAGCACTCGCCATTGTGGGAGGCAGGAGTCAACCCTCGAGGACTGGAAGCAAATGCTATCTGGCAGACTGACTTTACTGAATGTCCACAGTTGGCCCCCGGACGGCACCTGGCAATTACAATTGGTACATATAGTGGAGTCATCATGGGTACTCAGCACCGGAAGCAGACCGCAACGCACTTGGCTGCGCATTGGACCACGGTGATGGCATGACTTGGAAAGCCCACTGAGATAAAAACAGACAATGGACCATGCTTTCGGGCTCGAAGTACCGAAGAATGGTGTAAAGCTTGGAATATTGTATTAAAACACGGCATTGCTTACAATAGCACAGGGCAGGCAATAGTTGAACGCGCTCATCGCACCTTGAAAGCAAAAATAATACAGCTTGGGGAGGGGGAGGGGTATAAGGGAGCTATACCCATAGCAGCTCAGCAAACTATTTTAATGCGTGCATTATATTCGCTTAATCATTTTATACGCGGGCAGGAGCAAGTTACAGCAGTGGAGAAGCACTTTGGCAAAGCTCAAGCAGGCGCGCGCTATCCGCAGGTACGAGTAAGGTTCCCAGGCAGTGAGCAATGGGAGAGAGGATGGAAACTGAGATGCCTGGGGAGGGGCTACGCCGCGGTTGAGAATGAAGGGCGCATAGAGTGGGTGCCTGCAAAGTGTGTGAAAGCAGAACTGTGCAAGGATGTACAATGAATAATCCCTCTCTGAGTTGTCTCTTTGCAGGGTCTGCTGACATGGATCCTCATGCTAGCCGTACCATTGGGAAAAGAAATGAGCTCCTTGACAAGATCGCAAGCACTATTGCAACGAGAGCGACACCGGGAAAGGGCGGCAAAAGAGAGATATGAACTGGGACTGGATAGTAATAATTGGGGGGATCTTGTTGTGTGTAGTAACCATGGTTACTTGTGGGCTGCCGTTGTTACGCTGTGTTATAAGACAAATCAAAGAGCGCCTGCGAGAGTTACATGAATATAGACCTGACCGTGATATGTATCCGCTTCCGCAAGTAGCTTTGTAGAATTTTAGTAGCATGAGGAGGGGGAGATGTAGGGGAATAGACAGGGATCGGCGACCGGAAGATCACGGGATGTGACGGAAAGACAGACTCCTCCCCATAGGAGTGGCAGGAACAGGAAGCTCAAGAGCTATATAAGCGTGTGACGCAGCTAAATAAACGGAGATTTTGTATCCATCATATTGATGTCTGTGCATCACTGTCCCCAGGGTGGGTAGAGCCCTGTGTCCCGGAGATATGCGGCCCAAGATAAGTTCTCCCGTAGAAGCGTACAGCTACAACAAAGCAACACAATTAAGTGAGTCCCTGAGTAACAGCAAACTGGGCAAGAGATTGGAGCAAGTATCATTGTTTAAGGTATGAATATCAACTATTTTAACAACATGAAAAAATTTCAAATCACATTGTGGTTATAATTAATTTTTTGAAGTTTACCCATTCAGAGAAGTATGTTTACTTAAGTTATTCTGTTTACCTGAAGATTCATGTGCAGGCTGGTCTGTAAAGCCAGGCCAGACTCTGGAGCTATTTTAATTTCTAAACAGGGCATCTATTTTTACTGCTTTGCAAATGACTATTAAGCAGGATACCTGGAAAAGAATTTGTTTTTCATTTTGAGAGCGAGCTTCAGCAAACACATACGTAAAACTGACAGTCAGCTGATGACTTCCTTGACCCTTGTAATTTCTAGGTTTGAGTCCAAGTCAGACTTCGCAGTGAACATAAAAAGCTGTAAGAAAATACTAGTAGGGAAAAGTTTAAGTAATCTACATCTGTCTGCAGCAAGCTATCTATCAGAGCCAGCTTTAAGAGATAAACAGCGATGCCTAGACAGTATTAAAACTAGTGAAACACAGGATCCTGAAGAAAGTCACTGGTAAAAAAAGGGAAACCCCCTCTATTTTTGTGTGCTTTAAATGAATCTTCTACACAAAAGTCAGGTAATGTAAAGTGCTACAAAGCTCCACATAAGCAGATTAGAAAGTTTAGAGAGGTCTTTGAAACATGTGGTTCTTAAAGAACAGAACAGTTGAAACAATGTTCTGACACTGTTTCAAG